>NC_140940.1:27536351-28116351 GCF_014529385.1 Adiantum capillus-veneris | reverse complement strand
CTTTTTGTTGTTGTAAATGTCTGATGGCTTGTGCTGTTGCTGAATTTGCCAAGACTTCTTTTGCCTGCATTCGATGAATGATTCTACGATAGAACCATTCCAATAGTTCTCTCAAACTGTTAGCCTTGATTCGAGAGCCACCATTTCGTGTGTGCCTGAAATAAGCATTTCTCGCCATGTAATGAGACTTTTCCATCCCTTGGGTTTTCCATATTGCCGGGTTCCCATACTTTTGTATAAAATATGGTAAATGATTGAAGATGATGTGCTGGATATGAAAACAGATTAGTTAGAATGTTTTACAGTCACATATTTGCACATAAGAGAGAAAGAAATACATGATAATACCATGTAGTGAGTAATCTGGGTGTCTGTCCATGCTGTCTTGAATGATTTTTTCAGAAGGTTGAGATTTTCCTTGAACTTGTTCATATCACCTTGTGACCAGTCATCTTTGTCGCACATCAAAAATAGGATGTCTATTGATCGCCAAACCTCAGCCTTCGCGTTACGAGTAGTTGGTTCGTGGTCTTTGACTGCAATATGTAGCTTTTTCCAGCTCTGATACTCTACCTTGCTAACATAAGATGTGTTATATATTTTTCCATGTTTTGTTAGCTTCGGATCTCTTGTACCTTGGGGCTTAGATAAAAACCTCTGTGCCTTCACCCCACCGATGGATGGTTTGCATGGGACATCCTTCTCAGCAGTTGATCTCTTTTCATCCCGCTGGATTTTCACATTGCCACCATGAAGCCCCATATCCGACAGTACCATTTCTAAACACTGTAGGGCTACTTGTCGTTCTGCGGAGTTCTTAATCTTCCAAGCAAACCCGATGTATAAGTAGACCAATTTCTCCACAATTCTACAAAGGGCATGCATTGTACAAATGTGGACATTCACAAGTGGTATTTTCAAAACCGGTCGAAAAGCAGGATCCTCAATGTGACGTGTTGGAGCTTTTCTCCACCACTTTGGGTCCATGACCTTTGCAGGCTCCATGCAGAACAAACACGGCGACTTTGCCATTGCACCCATTCCACAATTATACATGCACTTTAATGTTTTGAGGTCACCTGCAAGATGCCACTGAACTTGAAAGTCTCCCCTTCCATCTAGACGTAGTACCTCTCCCTGGTTAGTTTGTCGATCAATCACCTCCGGAATATTAGTTCGATGGAACACCCAATATAGAATCTCATGATCTTCTTTCTTTACCTGCAACACAAAATAAATGAGACTTAAGTAGATGTGAACATTTGAGCTTACCTGAGAATCTCGCTTACCTCAAACGCACCAAGCCACCATATGTTAGATTCTGATTGAACACTAAAATATAAAGGATCATCACTGGGACACTTTGAGAGGGCTCTATTCATTAAAGTAATAGTAACACGCTCTAGCTTTTTCTCTTTAACAAGCTCACACTCATCCAGTTTTAACACAAAATGTAATACCCCTCGTGACTCTTCAAATGTGATGTTGTAAAACTCCACCATTCTCTTCTGTAATATCCGCAGGTCCATAAAAATATTGTTGAACTCATCATATGCCATGTTGGCTCCATGGCCACTGTAAGTTGCTTTAATATGAAAGGGCTGTCCAAGATAGTCTCCCTGTGCCTCGTTAAGCTGAAGCCTCTCTTTCCAAACACTTGAGGCTGATGGTAGAAGTTTGGATTTTATACCCTTCCTAACAAAGATGGATGAGACAGACTTTTGGATAGCCGAATATCCTCTTTTGCTTACACCAAGTGAATCAAGTGTGCCTTGTATCTCTTTTGCAGGCACTGAGTTCTCTGAAATAAAGCGGTCCACTACATTTCGTTGTAGGACCTTAAACTTCTTGTCATGTACTATATCTGCTGCCAGGCTTCTACTTATAAGTGGCTTCAATCTCTTTCCTATATTGAAATTGGGGTCAATGTTTTCCTTGTCAGGATAGATTGAATCTCTACATGAAGACAATGCATAAGTAAATAACAGAAAATTTGCTTCACTAACACTATTTAGGCACATGAAAACAATGCATAACAAGAAAAAACAAAAAGATTACTTAACTAAAACAATGTAGCCAACCAAGAAGCATCACCTTAATGCTCGGAAAACAATGCATAACAAGAAAAAACAAAAAGATTACTTAACTAAGACAATGTAGCCAACCAAGAAGCATCACCTTAATGCTCGGATTCTTTTCTTGAGACCTCTTGATGCAACCTGCAATGTTTCAAGATTGCGCAATTTCTTCTTTCGAATACGACCACCCAAGATGGTGTCCTTCATTTGACAACTTCGCACCTTTCCTTTCAGTTCTTGTACCTCTGTTTTATGTTGCAAAATGGTAACCTGATCTGTAGAATGTAAATGTGAAAGGCGAACAATCTCACATTGTTGAGCTTGGAGAATGCTCTTGTAAGTTTCAGCTTCTCTTGTAAGAGATTTACAATAACCCAGAAGGCCCTTTTCTCCATCACCAGCAAAGGTCAATAAGCTTGTAGGATTGACAAACGGTGGAGACGCATTAGTCATTGGATTCTTAGGGTAGAGAGAGCCTCTCGTCCAGATATCTATGTGTTTAGCTCCCTGAGCTCTGAGCGTGTCTATGGAAGCGGGAGGTATATGTGTGTTTGTTTTACTGCGCTTAATCAATGGTTGGTACTCATTGTCCAAATCAATGTGAAGGTGATATTTGGCTCGTTTCTGGGTAACATTTGTGCCATTTGAGGAGTGCGCCATTAGCCAAATGTGCAGGTTTAATGGAAAGTGAATAGCGGCTGCGCCTTCGTCCCTCCATGTTAGCCTCATTCCCTCCATATTGACAAGGTTCATGCAATGCAATTGAAAAGAGGATTATCCCTCAATCACTACGAACGAATGTTCAGAAGAGTAAGGAATCTACTTAAAGTACACTTTTTGAACTTTTACTATGAAAGACCCAGCTCTTTTATTTGCCATTTTTTCTAGAGAGAGAGTGCAAAAAATACATTTTCTTAGAAGGCCCTCCAAATGACCTCCGAAATTTCCTAATGTCTGGCAAGTATTTGTGGAAGGAACAAGAGGGTTGTGCTAGAATATGGAAACTGAAGTTCCAAGCAAAAACATATCATGGGGCTGTATGCACGAGTCATGTTTTTGCCTTCACACTACATGCAAAATTTTGAAGAGGCATTCATGACAGGATTCTTTGAAATTGACTCATCAATATTCAACCCCATGATAAAGGAACTGCTTGCTCGGTATATCGCCTACCAGAGCACTCTAAGCAATAACCCATTCAGGGAACTGGTAACAAAGATAGAGATTGAAGCAAGAGCAGAGAAGTTAAGGCAACTCACACGAACACTAGAAAAAAGAACATTGGACTACTAAAGACTCCAGTTATTGGCTCAGCAAGCCCAAGCACACAAAGACAGACAGAGGCAGCTTGCATGAGGACGTGCAACAAATAGGAAGGGGGGAATGTTTGGGGGATGCAGCAGACGAGCACCTAAAGAGCCGGCTACATGCCACATTTCATTGTACTCTATCTTTTTTCCGAAGAAGCCTTGTAACTAGAAAGTAATGATTCTTGAAGTGTATTCATCTAGCCTATTATTCTCTATTTTCCACTCAAAGGGCCAATGGTTGTGGGAAAGGGTCCCAAGTCTTTGGGTCAAAACCCTTAGTTTCAAAAGTAACATTATTACTATTTGTAAGGAGCTTTTGGACATCGACTATGAGCTGCAACTCTGCTACATCTTGTAATCAATCTTTCTCTTTGTCTGGTAATCAGAAATCAATTCCAATTAGTGCATTGTGTAACTTGTATCTTGCTCTTGAATCTAAGTGTAACCATTCTCAAATTTTTTGTGGTTAAAATTTTTTTTGTGAGCTAAATGCATGGATCTGAGTGCTAAATTGGTTATTTTTCAATGTTTTAACCTTGGAAGAGTGTTTTAATGCCATAGAGCTATCTTTCTGAAGAGTTTTGTTGCAATTTTATGCACATTTTTTGGGATGGATCGTGATTTTGGAACCTCATGTACCGATGACCATAGAACTTGGTAGGATTGTTTCCTTAGGTATTGTAATACTTCTCCTTAAGTTTCATTGCATTCTGACACTGTTTGGATGTTGAAAAGGCGTGATGACTGAGAGCGGTGAGACTGAACATAGGTAGATTTCCGGACTAGAGAATGATAAATGTTTTAAATTAGTCAATTGCATAGTTTTGTAAGCTCACTTCTTTATATTGACAACCTCAAAGAGTCTCCGTGCCCCATCTCTAGTCGCTTCCATGAGTATTGGCATATATTAGTGTCAGATAGCTTCGCTGTAGACATCCATCACGACGACCTGCAAACAATAAACACCAGATTTGTGAACACAAAGTTATAAAGTACAAAATAATACCATTCTAATAATCTAGTGACAACTATACAAAGAAGAAATCAGAAGGAGAATCTTTGATAACTCTCCAGAGATAACATTACTTACTTGCATTGTGAGACTCAATCACATGATACACAACTCTAGATGGTGCACCAAAGCCATCAACAAAATAGCACACCCCAATGTTATGAGGTGTGAAGCCATAGACATTGAAAGCCATAAAGAGGTTGGTTGTCTCCAACATGATAAACTTAAAGATGGAGATGATGTTAAGCTTTGAATGTAAGCTACAAGGGTAGTTTTTTTACCATTCTATATTTATGTTGGAGGTGAACCCTTGCAATGTCCACTCACCATTCACGCCTCTTGTTGTTGTGGTATGTAGGTTACGTGAGCTCATAATTTTGCCACCTTTGGGAGTAGAGGTTTCCATGTAGTGTGAGTAAATGAAAGTAGAAGGAGGACAATCTTGTTTCATGTTGTAATGGAGGTGAGATAAGGGAGAGGAGCTAGCTTGGCATGAAAATATGTGGTGGGCAAGAGGAAGAGATGGGGGAGAGCTTGCTTGGTGCTACAATGGAGGTGGGAGAAATCTAGCAAAGAGATAATGTTGGACTATAGGGGGTGCATGTGGTTGTTGCAGCAATGGAGAGCTTGGAAAAGGGTTTGTAGAGAGAGAAACACACTTTTTAGCTATAGAATGGGTTTACAAAGACTTGATTGGGTGAAAATTGATGTTTTGATTTTTATTTAAGAAAAATCATTTTTTGGGTTTTTTACTGCATGTTTTTTACTTTTGGAGGTCAAAAATGTTTTTTTGACCATAAAATAGGTTTGGGGCCCTTTTAAGGAGTGAAAATTTGAAATTTTTAAGTGTATTTCTAAATCCATACCAAAAAGTGGGGAAAAAAAGGTCAAAGTGCCCCCCCCCCCCAATCCCTTTCCCCTAGCCACCTCCCTTACCTTCTCACTAGTTAAGAGGCCATTAAGAGGTGTAATGCTACTTTGTCCCCCTAGTTTTTTGAGGATATAGAGTGTGTCCACCACCCTCTTTCTATTGGCTAGCCTCTAATTAACCCTAATCCCAAAGGGCCCCTAGAGGGTTCATATTTTTCCTAATGAAGTGCTTCTTAGTGCTTTTGAATGCTTCTAAGTGATTTCAAATGCTTCCAAGTTCATACTTCCAAGTGCTTCCTAGTGCTTTTGAGTGCTGTCAAATACTTCCAAGTGCTTCCAGCTCTTTGAAGTGATTCCAAGGTCTTTCCATGTATTTTGAGCGATTCCAAGTGCTTTCCAGAGCTTTTGAATGCTTCTAAGTGCTTCCAAGGTCTTCCCAATGCTTCTGAGTGCCTCCAAGTGCTTCTAAGTGCTTCCTGGTTCTTCCAAGTGATTCCTAGTGCTTCCCAGTGTACTTGGAAGCTTCCCAATTGCAAGTGTGTTTGCTATTCCCATAATGGAACAATGCAGTGTACATCATTGAATTCCACATTTCCATGCTTAACAAACCTATGGGAATTTGTATTGTGTCCAAAGCCCATTGACAATGCTTATCACCACTAAAAAGACCCCGTGGTTTGACAGGTCAATCCAATGTTTTTTGTTTCCTTGCTTCAAAGCAAATTAATGACCTTCATCAGACACAACTACGTCTACAAATGGCAAGCTCAACAATTCAAGAAATGTTTGGATCACTTTCCTGATGATGTAGTGGTATGTGTAGCACATTTTGCAGAGAACTACTCCTTCAAGGTGCAGAGTGAGATTTAATCAATGCATTGGTATTCAACTCAGGTCACAATTTTGGTCCCCATTTCATACTTACGTGATGCGCTTGATGCCATTCAAAAGACAAGTCACTTCTACATCTCTGATGACAAAACACATGACACTTTGTTTGTGCAACAGTGTTTTCTTTTACACAATGAGTGCTTGAAAAGTCAAGGCTATAATGTCAAGTGACACTGGGTGTGGTCTAATGGTGTTGCTTCACAATTCAAAGCAAGGCAACCATTCTATTTTATAGCTCAATTCTTCAATATGATCGATATCAAGATGATGCACAATTTCTTTACTTCTGGCCATGGGAAGGGTGAACACGATGGGACTATAATGTGTTTTACTTATTGAACTTAGGGAAAAGATACCAAAAAGTTTCTAGATTTCTGAAGAGCATTGGCTTTGGAGGGTTCTCAAAAAACAAACTGCTAACATGGCAGTTGTTCTAGTAGAGCCAGCTGCTCAAGCAACACTTGGCCTGAGTTAGGCACTTGTTAATAGCATGTTTTCAACTTTTGCTGAGTGCCAGAGGTTCATAGAAACACCTCTGCTACCCAATTCATTGCAAGGAAGAAAATCTATGTGTCTTGCCATAAGTAGTAGGTAATGTACTCATCCCGTGTTATTTGTTGGAATTAGGGTTGCAAGAAAACACACACAACTTGGAGAAGATGAAGTAAGCTTAAGGCACACATCAAAGAGTGTATTACTTAGTGTGCAATGGAAAGATAGATAGCCCTAGAGTGATGGGCATATAAACAATGCACGGGGGAAAAACCTCGTAGTGAGGGAAAAAATACCCCGGCGGTCCTAAATGTGTTCACAAACATCACTACCTGTTATCCCTCATGCACATTCCTATCGCCTACTACGGATGCTGTATTATTTATTTGGTAGAGTCAGGTACCGGGCTTGTCGGTCCAATAGGAAAAGGGTAAGAGTGATCGCCGATGAGAGGTGCACTCTAACTGGAACATTCAAAGGATTAGTTGGCTAAGCATGGGTGCCCAAGTGTGAATGGGGCGAGCTCATATAAAAATAAATTAAACCTAAAATTCACTCATTCTCTCATTTGTGCAATTGAAGAGTGCTCTTGCTCCATCTCCATCTTCTTCTTCTTCACCTCTTTGTGTGTGTGTGTGTGTGTGTGTGTGTGTGTATGCGTGAGAGAGAGAGAGAGAGAGAGAGAGAGAGAGAGAGAGTGAGAGAGAGAGTGCGATCAAGCATTGCGACAGCGGCATGGCGGTGGCGAAGCGGTTGAGCATGGCGCGGCGGCGGCTCCTTCTTCACGGCGAGGAATCCTCCGTGACAGCAAGCGTATAGCGGTGAGTGACACACCATCGCCATCTTTGAGCTTACTAGTTTAGGCTTGTTGTGTACTTGGAGCCATTTGTGGCTCGCACACAGTGTATCGGCAAGTTCCTTGCATTGACACGTGCAACAGACGCGCACATTTTTGGCACCATTGCCGGGGAATGCCATACACTAAGCTTGAATGGCACTATGTGCTTCTTTTGTAGTGCAATTTCAATTGTAGGAAGGGTAGGGAAGGAAGGTGTGTGTGTTGAGAAGAAGGATTTTGTGTTGCTACTATGTATTAAAGGTTACTGTGTTTTCTCTGTGCTAAGGTATTAGTATTAAGGTTGTTAGTTCTGTGTAATGTAAAGTACAGTAAGTAGGAAGTAATCTATTAGAGTTAATGAAGTGTGTTAGTGTGTAACAGTAGGTGTATTAGTTGTAAGTAGGTAGGTAGAGTATGTGTGTGCTCGCGCGCAGGTCGCGACGACCTTATCCAAATTTTTTTTAAAAAAAGGTAGGACTAGGATCGGGAATATCTCTCAGACCCAAGCCCAAGCTCACGCTCAGGCCCAGGCCTCAGCCGCCCTTTAAAATTATGTAATTTAGCTTCACACGTAGCTAAAAATCGACTTTTTTGAGGACCAACGGAGCTTTAGGTGACCGAACGTTGTGCTGTAAAGCACACCGCGACCCTCTGAGTGTTATGCTTGTTTTGAGCTATCACACACTTTAATAAAAAAAATTGATCATTAAAAAACATTAAAAATATATAAAAAAAGAAAAAGGGTAAAAACGGATGCCTAAAAAAGTAAGCGGTTAACCTTCGAGGTTATTCGCCAATGCTTGTAGGGTGTCAAAGGCACATGCATTTGCGCTCTGGTCGTGTGCTAGAGACGGAGCAACTAGAGAGAATTTTGACTTACGCGAGTTCTCAATATCCACCTACCTTAGGTTCCGGGCCCTCGGCGGGGACCCAAGGTAGTACAAACCAAGACCCGAACATAGCGGCTAGTGACTCTTCCTCTGACTACGATGTCATGGAGGGTTTCCCAATGCCTTATCCCGATAGCTCAAGCCAAGACATGCATGCCATGGGCCCGCGGTCCGGGCCGAGCATGCTTAGCCGCTTGAAGGAAACCTTTAGTAGAGCCACTCGGTCCGAACATGGAGCTAATGATTCTCCATTCATGACCAACGTAGACCCTATGCCCTTAGAGAATGTGCACGTGAATACTTCATTCACTACACCCCCTGACTCTTCAGAACTATTCCTCTCTGAGGTTATATTACTTGATGGTAGTAGCTTTGCCGAAGTGCAAGAGGTTGAGCGGTATATTCTTGCAGCAAGGAAAAAGGAAATCAAGAGCTTACGCAAGGCGGAGCAACGAAGAGAGTTAAAAGCGAAAGCCCCTATGTCAATATCCTTGTTAAGAGAGCAATCAAGTGCTCCTGACTTAGCAACCACTGAGGGCCAACCCCTAGAAAGCAACATTGCATCTAGCTCAAAGGACACCCCTAGCACCTCTAGCTTAGATGGAGCGTTGGTACACCAAGAAAATGTCGACCGAGGAGAGTGCTAACAAGAGGTGTATGGCAGTATGCAGTAAGGTGTCAAAGTGCTTGGCCATGTGCTAGATGCAGATTGGAATAAATGCGACCAGGATGTGTATGCCAAATGTGGCTTCTAGCAGAGCGAGGATGGCTTTCCACCATATTGGTCGAGATGCTCAAAGGTAATAGAGAATGATGGATACCTCTATCAGATTGTGCCATAGTGTGTACAAAATGGTGGCTCCAATTTGTCAACGGTCATGATAGTCATGCCATTCCCGGTGGGATGGTTTTTTTTTGGGACACATTGAGCGGAAAGTGTTATATCCAGCTGCGGTCATAAGGTCATCGATGCAAGAAATATTCTGTTTATAAGGCTTCGTGCTGAGCATAGCTTGAAGCGGGGATGATGAGGAGCAAATGATAAGTTTTCTTGACCTCGGAAGTCGGGGTTGATTCTGAGCGCGGGACAGGTCGGCAAGCAAGATTTTTTTAAAGGTAAGCTAGAAATAGCTTTGAGCTTTAAAAAAAAAAGGAGGACGACTACTGTACTGCATGCAAGAAGCTGACGCCACCTGTATGGAAAGCATGGCGGCCAGGAATAGAAGGGGTGGCATGCCAGGAAGAGAGGGAGACTCAAGGACGTGACCTGGGGGAGTGTTTGGGGGGCGGCATGAATGGGCAGGTGAGGGCGCCATCCATAGAGAGAGGGTGGCATGAGAAGTGCAACTGGGGGGCGCCTGCAAAGGAAAAAACTGAGGGCTGCAGTTGACGGGGAGCTCAGGGGCCGCCACGGACAACAAAAGGTGGGAGTGAGCATTGGAAGAAAGGGATCGACAGAGAGGTGAGAGAAAAAGCCTCCATGGGCTGCTGTAGGAGAGTGCCAAAAAGGATCTGGAGGAGAGGAGCCCGTTATCCAGGAGGGGGGCAGCTCGTGGAGTAGGCGCAGCCAAGGAGAGCGCCATCTGCTGCATGAAGGAAGGCTGAGCAGGGAGAGCTGGACGCGAGGGGTGGCGGATTGGATGGTTTTGGGGGGACCAGCTGGGGGCCCATCAGGGGCGGAACTCGTTACATAGTGAACCAGGTGCTGCTTGGGGAGCGCCACCAGAGGTGGCGGGGCCGGATACAGCAGTAGACAGGCCGCCAGGGGGTTGGCTAGGCAAGGGAGTGACAAGAGGGTGGGTCGGCTGCAGGTCAGGGCCACAGAAAATTTGATGAGGTCGCATGGGCCAATTGCATGCAAAGGGGGAACTGCTTGCAAGGTGGTGGTGCTACAGTAACCTAGGGTTGAAGAGCTTCAAGAATCACAAGTTGAAGGCCCACCAGAGGGCCGACCATATGGAGAACAGAGCGGGGTTGAAGAAGTCGGAGATGGTTTCTTGATGAGTGGAGCCGTGAGCAGATCAGAAGGAGCCAAACAAGAGAAAGGAGCCCATGGTCATTTGGGGTTGCTTGGCATAGTAGAGAATGAGGGGGGAGTGCTCCAAGAGTGGCGCCATGGTGAATGTCTACTGTTGAAGAGATGACCTATCGATGACGAGATGTGAGGGATGCAAGAGGTCGGCTACAGAGGGGTGGTTGAGTGCTACTGATGGATAGCTTAAGGATGGTAGAAGATCACTAAGAAAGCTGGGCCATGCAGGCTTTGCGGAGTTGAGAGAGCAGTACTATATAGAGGGAATAAGGGGCAAGTTTCAGCCTTTTTTTTTGTTTGTCGACTAGGGAGGCCTTGAAGAGGGAGAGCACCTCGACAAGCTATCCAAAGGGGGCACCATACATTCAACGGTGGAGGGCCAAGGCATGTACAAAAAGCGAGGCTAATGAGGAGGAGCAGACGGTAGTGATCAAGGGAGGCGTCATAGGAGGTGTAAGAGGAGAGCTACAAAAAGGGGTTGCAGTGGGTGAAGGCACATAGCCGCCAGGTCGTAAAGGGAGAGGGCAATCACATAGCATGGAAGTGGTCGCCAAGTGATGTCATCATTGTACCCGCATATCTATTTTTGATGCATGGTTTTTTATGGTTTGTGGTGACTGCTCGATTTTGATCATTTTGTTTCTGCATCTTGTCTCGTGCATAGCACCCGTGATAGCATTGGCTCTGGGCCTTTTTGTGTGTATTTGTGCAGAGAGAGGGACAGAGAGAATGATTGAGTGAGCTATGTAATGTGTGGTCGAGGCGTGTGTCGTCTCCTGGTGTGAGTGCATTTACAGGTTGGGGAATTGTAGGCATCCATTGGTGTCGGGATCTGAGGGTTTGTTGATGAATCTATTGTGCTGAAGTGCTCATGTGTGAGTGTGTGTAGCTGTGATTGCTCGAAGGCGAGCTGTGTAGTGAAGGTTGTTATGCAGAAAGTGTGTGCGTGTGTGAGTTGTGTGGGTAGGGGTGCGAACTATTACCTTGGGCTATAGAGAGGTAGTGTATCGTGTGCAGGGTGTTGTATCCTTTTCCCCCATCCCATCAGTGGTGCCCCCACAGAGGATCTACTGATTGCTCCGCGGTGAAGTTTTAAATCCTGAATATGATGCATGATATTGACTTCGTGATTGTTGGAGAAGAAGAGGTTGCAGATTGGTTTTTCGATCTGGAGCTATACCTGTTACAGTTGAGAATTTGTGGACATGAAGCCAAATTGAAGGCCCTACCATTGGTTCTACAAGGACGAGCCAAAGCCTGGTTTGAAGGATTGAAGGTTGCAGATCGTCAGTCGTTGAGCGAGATTCGCAAACAGTTTGTTGAAGCTTTTCAGAAGCGGGTTTCTCCATTGGACTTGGGTGAACAATTGAGCAAGCTAAAGCAGGATGTAAGTGAAGATTTTGCTTTGTTTTTGGATAAATTTGAGTCTATTTGGGAGAGACTAGCTGCTGTTACATGTGTGCAAAATGGAGACCATTTCAAGTAAGAGCAGTTTCTAGCATGCTTGCGTCCGCGAATCAAAGAGAAGGTCGAGTGTGGTGGTGCAGAGGACTATGCGCAAGTGGTTTGTTTGGCAAAGGCAAAGAGCAGGAAAGCAAAGAAGAAGCTAGAGATGGGTTTGTTGAAGCCGACAGACTATGGATATAGCTCGACAATGGAGTTGCGTCATGCCACAAAGCCAAATGGGAGTTCAAGCGTCAAAGAGGTAGCTGCTTTGCCATTCGTAAGCCATTCTGGTCATTCGTTTCAGTTTGTACCTCCAATTTTGTGTGGCACTGTACAAGAGTCTGTTAGCCCGGTTAACAAGGATGTGGTCCTAGTTGAAGAGTGTATGCATGAAAAATACAATGAAGCTTTGGATCAGAGCTCGCAGGACAAGTTTGAAGATATGACCCCCCAAAGTTACAAACTTAAAATGCTGAAAACGAACAAACAAAACAAAAAAATCAAAGTGCCACAATGTAAAATCTTAAGATGGAAGCGAAATCTCAGCTTGATTTGGTACTTCACTCACATGTATCGCCTATGGTAATAGAGCCCTAGAGGTTCCCAGTGTGGGTGCTTTTCCTTGAAAAGCAAAAAACCCAAGGCATACAAAATAAGCACACACATCAAAATTGAATCAATGTGAAAAGACTTTGGGGGATCAAAGAAAAGTAAATAAGTGAGGCGATGATTTCATGAGAATTCCTTTTATCGTAGCCTAACTACAAGGTCTTTTAGGTATAGCCTCAAGTCAGCCTTCGGACATGAAATACTTGGCTCTCGTGATTAAATAACTCAATTGACTAGAGAAAATTGAGAAGATTACTCATGGTATTAATAATCAATCTTTAGTGCCTTTCAATCGATAAATTAACGATCCCGAACTTGTTTAGTTTTTTACCTTTACAATTGTTTATGCGTTTGATTATATTACAATTTAATGTTTATTGTTGACAAATGATTTAAAATTATGTTACCAATCAATTTGTTTGACTACAACTGCATATGCTTTTTAATTGTATATGAGAATGCAATTACTGTGCCAATGTTGTTTGATTTTTGCAGTGACTGAACAAGGCTAAGGACATTCATCTCAAATGCTCTTCCACCTCGACGAACGAGCTTAAACTCAATATCTTCTGAGGACGGAATCTACATAAGGAAGGGGGGCATGTTAACCCTCACGGCTCACGGAAACCCTATCACCTACGATAGACTTCGTATTATTTATTTGTAGAGTCAGTGTCATAATAATCAATATCTAATTCTCCTAAATGATTTTCTCATATTAAACTGATCATTTAATGTGGGGAAGTGCCAGGGGAGAAAAGGCTAGAACATTGGTTAAGCTAGCAGACCGGCCACACTAGGGATCCAAAGGAGGGAAAATAGGGATCCAAAGGGGGGGCCATCTGCAAAAGAGCCATGTGCAACAATGGGCTAAAAAAACCCTAAGGTTCAGCCCATTAAGACTTCCAAAATGCTAAGGTTCCAAAATTCAAAGGTTGTGTCCAAAGGGTTAAAGCTTCGGGGGAATTGGATGCTTTGTGTGCTCTCCAAAGTCAACACATATCCCTACATGGGAGGGGGCGAGCCCTTCTTCTAGGGGATGAGAGAGAAAGCCACACACACACACACACACACACACACACACACACACACACACACACACACACACAAGATCCCTTTACACAAAGGGAATGAGGGACACATGTCAGCTCCCTAGGCCAGATGCCCACAAGGTGTGCCCAGTTTCTATTGGATGACCCTTGAAGTGGACCAATGAGAATTAAGCTAGAGTAAATCTAGTTTAACTAATTTAAAAACATTTAATAAAAGAAACCAATGAGAATTAAGTCTCCTAAAAGACTATTGGGCAGTCTTACAAGGGGTCCAATGAGCATTCAGGAGCCCAATGGCTTGCCTGATTCCTATTGGCCAGGAGGCAAAGGGGTCCAATGAGAGTTTAGTTTAATTATTTAATTACCTAAAGCTCTCATAAAAGGGGAAAGGGGGACACATGTCAGAAGGCTATCACTTATGTTGCTTAATAGTCATTGGCTTGACTTGGGGAGAGCCAATGAGGGCTCAGCAAGAGCAAATAGCAAGAGGGCTCGCCCAAGAGAGAGAGGGGGGACTGATTTTTGCAAGGCATTATCACACACACACTCACACAATCTCATGTGTGAAGAAAGAGAAGACTATCTCTTCCCAAGCTTTAATGGAGAGCTCATCACCTACTCCAAGGTTGTGAGATAGAAGCCTACATCAACACACTCTTGGCATGTGGATGCAAATCCAACCAAGAGCCAAGCTTCAATGCATGCTCATCTCCTCTACCAAGCTAATTACTAAGCTAAGCTATGCTAATATGAGTGATTATGTGAGGAGATGTACATCTTTGTCATAAGATACTCCTTCTTCCTCTCAATCTACTTTCATACCCTGCTAGCTCTCACCATCTTCGAAGGTGTGTGAGGTCTTGGGTCTGAGAACGGGGATAATTCAAGTTGTGTTTGCTAAGTGTTTTGCTTAGTGCATGAAGCTTTCATCTTCATTGCACTAGCTAGTCTTGAAGGAACACAAAGAATTGTATTGTACAATGTCTCTCTTGATGGGAGAAACCATAATACAAAGCCTTTTGGAGGGGGGACCGGCTCCATGCAAATCCGGTCCTCAACTGTTGTCATTAGCTTAATTTCTCTCTCTTTTGAAAGTATTGTCGATGCTATCTAACTAGGTGTTATGCTTTTTGTTGCTCTCTCCACCCAAGCACTCTTGTAATTCTCATTAGGAATCTATTCTAATGAAATGCCCACTATGTTCATGCTCATTTCCGCTACACACAAGTTATTAGGCCATCAAATGTTACATTGGTATCAGAGCACAAGGTTTCTCTTTTCTTGCTCAAGAAGGGAGGTCCTCAAGCTAGCTACAAATGGTTGGTATTATTGCCTGTGAGTAAGTAGAATAGGAATTTTTCAGCCTTGCAGTGCGCCTGCCTTTGTGCAGTTAATGGGACATCACCGTCGAGAGCTATGGTCTTAATAGTGGAGTCCTACGGGGCTTGCCTATGGCTTAACCACTATTGAGCTATTAGAAGCTTGACAGGAGCCGGTGTTGTTTTGGTGTCGAAAGACCCTCTCTTCTATTCCTTGCAATTAATGGTATTCGAGCCGCGAGTACCGTACCTTGAGTGCTTTTTCTAAAGGGGTAAAGAGGAGTAGCAACTAGGGCTTGAAGTGCCAAAGTACACCTAAAAAGTTTACACCTAAAAGTTGTTAGAATGATTGACAATAGTAAAGAGAGTGAAATTAATGTTGATAACTTTGATTTTGCTCATGAGCAAGCTACTAATGATGCTTCAATGCTTGTTAACTATCTTGTTTCTAGGCTTCAACAAGCCATGGGCAATCCATCTCTCCAAAGTGAAGTGCAACGGCAGCTCCGTGCTCATGGGATTCTCCAAGCTCATCACCATGACGAGAGAACACCTAGGAAGCCTCCTTATGAGACTACCAAAAGAGGTCTCTCTCCGATTCGGAAAGAAGAAGAGAATCCATATGAAGGGCTCAAGAATTTACTTCTTGATGATGCATCTCCTTCCCAAAGGAGAACTCAAGAGCCTCCACCGAAGGAACGAGAAAGAAGCGAGTCTCCCGCCACCTCGGCGGAGATGGCTCCAAGAAGACGGCGGGCTAAACGGTCTCCATCACCACCAAAGCGGAGAAGACCATCGTATTCTTCTCCTCACCACAATTCAAAGAGGGATGATAAAAAGCAAGAGAAGAAAAAGGCGAGAAAGAGGACACCCTCTTCTCCATCTTCTTCATCCTCTTCCTCTTATGAAAGTGATGGTGAAGATGACAAAGATCAAGAGAAGAAAAAGGCGAGAAAGAGGTCACCCTCTTCTCCACCTTCTTCAAATTCTTCACCTTCTGAAGAAAGTGATGGTGCAACCTTTGAACCATCATAAAGAAGAGGCCATAGGAAATCCTATGCCGCATGGAAGAGGTCGTCCAAGCTGAAGAAATTCAAAGAGGGAGGGAAGAGCATCTCTTTCCTTACTTATGATGGCAACTTTGGTGCTACGGACAAAGTCTTGGCCTTTATCTAGCAATTCGATGCGGCGTTTGGAGATGAGGGCTTCACGGAGTCCTCTAAGCTACGCCATGTAGCTATGCACTTTCAAAAGTCCGCCAGACAATGGTGGTCTAGTCTACGAGCCAACGGTGAAGCTCCACGAACATGGAAAGCTTTAAGAGCTTCCATTATGAAGCAGTTTTTGGCCACCGATGCAAAAGACAAAGTACTCACCGAATGGCGAAGCTTAAAGCTCTCCCCCAATGAATCCATCCACAAATATGTAGACAAGTTTTTGGACCTACAACTCAAAGCCACTGTCTTCAAAAAGTTGGATTTTGGAGAGCAAAAGCAACAATTTTGTGCGGGCTTAACCGAAGAAATGGCGGAGTATGTCAACTCCCAAAGGCCACGTACCATATCGGCGGTAATACACCATACTATGGTGGCCTCTCGAATCAATTTCCAAACGGGGGCTAAAAGAAATAATAAGCCCCCGGAAAACAAGGGTTCCAATGAGCCTAAGGGGAAGGACAATGTCCAAAAGTCTCCTAAGGGAAACTCCAACAAAGCTAATAAGAAGGGAGTTTACGAAGGTAAGAATAAAATCTCTCCTGACGAGCTTGAGCGTTATCGTAAGGATAATCGGTGTTTCAAGTGCGGCGAACAAGGGCATGCGTACCGCGCTTGTCCCCAAAAGAACAACCGCCAAGATCCTCCTAGAGCTTCCTTGGTTGAAATCCAAGAGGAGGAGACTCACCAAACTCACCACAAAGGATCTCCTCTATGCCATGCTTGGGGAAAGGTAAGAGAACATGATGCTTTTATTCTCTTTGACCGTGGTTCTACTCACAATTTTATATCTATGGAGTTAGCCACCAAGCTAGGCATACAATCCTACGAGATGGGAGATGTCCTACCTGTAGATAGTGCCTTCAAGGGGCAAGAAGCTTCAGTCACTCCGTTAATTGGGAAATTGAGGCTTCATGTCCCAGGCTATGTGGACAAAGAGGACTTATTTATCTCTCCTCTCAAGCATGAGGATGTAATCCTAGGGGCACCATGGTTTGACCGCCTGGCTGCCGATGTTAAATTTCCTGAAAGGAGAATCTCCTTTAAGTTCAGGGAAAAAGACATGTATATAGATGCTAAGGAAATGGGTAATACTATCCCCATTGTACATACACCAGCTTTCAACAAGTCAATAAAGAGCTCTATTTCTGTGTACATGATTTTTGTTAAAGACTCTCAAAATGAACCTAATGCTTTAGCAAAAGAAAATAAAAGCAACCAAAAGGAATTAGAGTTATCCAATTTTCTCAAGGGGTTTCAAGATGTTTTTATTGACGACATCCCTTGTGAGCTACCTCCTAAACGAGGTAATGATGACCATGCAATCGAACTTCTTCCAGGAAGTTCACCGCCTAACAAACCTCCTTATAGAGTTTCTCAAGCTCAACAAGAGGAGATTATGCGGCAAGTGCATGAGTTAGTTGAGAAGGGTATGGTTAGGCCAAGCTCATCTTCATTTTGCTCACCTGTGCTATTAGTGCAAAAGAAAGACGGCATATATCGTATGTGTGTCGACTATAGAGCACTAAATAGGATCACTATCAAGAATAGGTTTCCCGTTCCACAGGTAGAAGACCTATTTGATAAGCTACAAGGATTGACCTACTTCAGTAGGATTGACCTATAAAGTGGCTATCATCAAATAAGGATAGTTGATCAAGACATTGTAAAGACCGCATTTTGCACCACATTTGGTCTTTATGTATACATTGTCATGCCTTTTGGCTTGACCAATGCACCAGCCACATTCAAGCGCTTGATGGAGAAGCTGTTCAGGCCTCATCGAACCTTCACTGGAGTGTTCTTTGATAATATCATCCACTCTAATTCATTGGAGGAACACAAGCAACACCTCCAGGTAATATTTCAAGTTTTAAGAGAGAATAAACTTTATGTTAATCGAAAGAAAAGTGAAATTTTCTTGCAAGAGATTCAGTATTTAGGTCATATTATCTCTCAATATGGCATCCAAATGGATCCATCTAAGTTAGAGGTAATAAAAGGATGGCCTAAACCAAGGAATCTTCATGAACTAAGAAGCTTTATAGGTATGTGTGCATACTATAGACGCTTCATAGAAAAGTTCTCACAAATTGCGGGACCATTACATGACCTAACAAAGAAAAGCGTTAGGTATACATGGTCTGCTAAGGAGAACAATGCTTTCGAAAAGCTTAAAGAAAAGCTTATCGCTCAACCTGTGCTTACACTACCGGATCTCTCAAAACCATTTGAGGTCCAATGTGATGCTTGTGGTGATTGCCTTGGAGCTGTTTTACTGCAAGAAGGGCATGCCATAGGCTATGAGAGTCGAAGGCTCGACCCTGTTGAGCAAGCTCTAGGCATATATGAAAAGGAACTCCTTGCAGTTCTACATGCCTTAGACTCATGGAAGCACTATTTATTGGGGACTCCTTTCATTCTGCGAACGGATCACCAAAGTCTTAAGTACTTCATGACGCAGACCAAGCTCTCCGACAAACAAATGAGGTGGGAAAATTTCCTTTCGTAATTTCATTTTCATATTGCTCACATTGCTGGCAAGCATAATCAAGTAGCTGATGCACTCTCAAGACGGTAGAGAGTGAATGCGGTTTCCATAGCAACTCACAATGATCTATCTTCAATGATAGATGAGTATGCTATTGATCCCGATTTTAGAGATGTGATTTCAGCCCTTGCATTAGGGAAGAAAGAAGAACCATTTACCTTACAAGATGGTTATCTTCTCTATGGCAATAGACTATGCGTTACTAACTCACTACGTGAGAAAGTAATGTATGAATCTCATGCTCCACCTTATGCGGGGCATAGAGGGATTCAGTCTACCTTAAAGGGAATTGAAACATATTTCTATTGGCCTACCATGAAAGTGAACATACAAGAGTATGTTTCTAAATGTGTGGTATGCCAAAAGACAAAATTTGATAGAGGGAAGCAACTTGGATTGCTTCAACCCTTGCCAATCCCTAATTCACCATGGGAGAGCATATCCATGGGAATACGGGAATATGGACGATAGTAGACAGGTTCAGTAAACAAGCTCATTTTATACCTGTCAAAAAGACTATCAAAGCCCATCAAATGGCAACCCTCTTCATTTCACAAATTTTCAAGTACCATGGCTTGCCAATGTCCATAGTGTCGGATAGAGATCCTAGAATGACCAGTAATTTCTGGCAGGGTCTCTTTGAGAATTTAGGGACAAGGCTAAACTTCTCTTCGGCCTATCATCCACAAACGGATGGCCAAAGTGAAATAGCTAACCTAACCATTCTCGATCTACTAAAAGCCTATGTAACGGAAGTAGATCAAAGATCCCAATGGGAGAAGTACTTACCCTTAGTGGAGTATGCTTACAATAACAATGTACATACTTCCACGGGAAAAGCATCTTTCGAGGTAATTGAGGGAAGATCAAAAAGTCCCTTGCTACTTAAGGTACATGGGAAGATCTTCGCTGCAGATGAGTATAGCCGAGACCTACAAGAATCTTTCCAAAAGATTAAGGATGCTATCTCTATCTCACAGCAAAGGCAAAAGGCTGCTGCTGACAAGCATAGAAGAGCCCAAGCCTTTAAAGAAAACGATTGGGTCTTGTTAAAGTTTTCCAAGGCTTGATTAAGGCACACGACGGGCAAGAATCCTACGGGCCACCAAAAGTACTATGTGTGCGCTCCTTGCAGCACTGTCGAAGCAAAGGACTTGCCGATACACCGTGTGCGAGCCACAGATGGCTCTAAGCACACAACAAGCCTAAACTAGCAAGCTCAAGAGAGCAAAGGGTGTGTCACTCACCGCTCTATGCTCGCCTTCGTGGTGGATTCCTCGCCGCGATGAAGAAGAAGCTGCAGTCGTGCCGCGCTCAACCGCTTCGCCGCCGTCGTGCCTTCGTAATGCTCGATCGCACACACACTCCCCCCCTCTCTCTCTCTCACACATACACACACACAAGGAGGTGAAGAAGAAGAAGATGGAGATGGAGATGGAGCAAGAGCACTCTTCTATTGCACAAATGAGAGAATGCGTGAATTTTAGGTTTAGTTGACTTTTATATGAGCTCACCCCATTCACACTTGGGCGCCCATGCTTAGCCAACTAATCCCTTGAATGTCCCAGTTAGAGTGCGCCTCTCATCGGCGATCACTCTTACCCTTTTCCTATTGGTCCGACAAGCCCGGTACCTGACTCTACCAAATACATAATACACGTCCGTCGTAGGTGATGGGGTGTCCGTGAGCCGTGAGGGTTAACATGCCCCCCTTCCTGATGTAGATTCCGTCCTCAGGTGATGGGGTGTCCGTGAGCCGTGAGGGTTCGTCGAGGTGGAAGAGCATTTGAGATGAATGTCGTTAGCCTTCTTCAGTCACTGCAAAATCAAACAACATTGGCAGAGTAATTGCATTCTCATAAGTGATTAAAAAGCATATGCAGTTTTAGATAGACAAATTGATTGGTAAAAGAATTTCAAACAATTTGTCAGCAATGAACATTAAATTGCAATGTAATCAAATGCATAAACAGATGTAAAGGTAAAAAATTAAACAAGTCTGGGGTCGCTAATTTGACGGTCGAAGGCACTAGAGATCGAATATTAATACCATGGGTAAGCTTCTTAATTTTCTGTGGTCAATTAAGTTGTTTAATCGCGAGAGCCAAGTATTCATGTTCGAGGGCTGACTAGAGGCTATATCTAGAAGACCTTGTAGTTAAGCTACCATAAAAGGAATTTCTCATGAAATCATCGCCTGACTGATTACTTTTTCTTTGACCCCCCAAATTCTTTTCACAGTGATTCAATTTTGATGTGTGTGCTTATTTTGTATGCCTTGGGTTTTTTGCTTTTCAAGAAAAAGCGCCCATACTGGGAACCTCTAGGGCTCTAGTACCATAGGCGATACATGTGAGTGAAGTACCAATCAAGCTGAGATTTCTCTTCCAGCTTAAGATTTTACAATGTGGCACTTTGATTTTTTGTTTGTTCATTTTCATCATTTTAATTTTGTAACTTTGGGGGGTCATATAACACTGATACACCTCCCCAGGCTCATCACACTAGTAAACTCCCTTTATAATACTTAAGCTAAAGGTCAATAGGGTCAAGTCCACTAGAAAGCCCTAGTACATTTCACACAATGTTGCCTAGATCGGATTAAGAACCTAAGTAACCATTGATTATTAGGAAGGCATTCCCCATGGTATTAAGAGAAGATCTCTAACACCTAACTTGGTCAAACTAGCTTAGTCGAACTTGCTTGATTTTTAACCTAGACAAGTGATTATGACAAATAATTACATTGAATTAAATGTTTCGTACTAAGAAAATGCACTGAATATTATGTTACCAATCACAATCAAAGCAGACAAACATAGATGCAAAAAGATAAGGGGAAATGCTAATGGATAAGAAACACCTGTTTGTGTTGATGGTTGCGCTTGATCTGAAGTGTGAACGAGAGAAAGATTCCATGAAGGTCCAAATCCTAACCACAGCAACACGTTCGTGTACACACTATGAAACACAAACAATACCTCTAGGAGGCACATCAGTGGGAAAAGAGAACTTTGCTAATCACTCAACTCTAAAACAAAAACACTCCTATCGTACTAATCTTACCTACCCTTCATCACTCAAGTGATGAGGATCAAAGGTGTTTCATGACATAGGTTTCTGTTTCAGTGTATCGGATGTAAATGTGTAGGTCTGGGTCAATGTTTTGACTTTTATTGTGCATACTCGTTTGCTAATTGCTCTTGCTCTTTATTTTTTTGTTTTTTGTGAGTATAAAGCTTTATATGTACATTCCCTAAGATTGGTGATTGAGAGGTCAGGGAAAAATGTTGAGAGGGAAACAAATGAATGATGACTGTCAGCAAACACTCCCGCCTTCCTTGGGTAGATCATACCGTTTGAAATGAGCTTGTCACCCTTTGAAACCAATTGTTCCAGTTGGTAATAGGTGGAGATTTTTGCCAGTAGTTTTCTATTACCTTAGGCGCCTCGTTGAGTTGCAAGGGGGGTAAGGTACTCTCCCAAGATCGAACTTGAAGTAGTTCATCAGGTGATTCTTGAACACTGGGAGGTGTGGATTCCTTTGTAGCTTTATGGAGGTCCACTATTGTAGGTGGAGGTTGTGGAGAAGCTTTTACCTCTACGGATGCATTACATGAGAAGCTAGAAGCTTCATGGGACTCCCCCCATCCTGAGCTGGGTGGAACAAATTGTTCTTTCTTTGGTACCCAAACTAGCTCTAGAGCGGGTGTGTAGCATTCTGTGATTTTTTTCTTTCCACGATCGTTGATTCGTTTTGGAGCCATAGGATTCAGCTCACATGGGTTAGGTGACAGGTAAGAACACAATCTACGTTTTGGCACCCAGATTTGATCATTTCCGTGATAGTAACCTTGGGCTTCCAATAGTCGTTTAGGTATCCATCGCAACATTTTCTTACTTTTCTTGGAGCGAGTGGGACGTTTCTTACAAGGCTTCTGTTTTTTTAGCACTAGCTATGGTCACTAAAGAAGCTTTAGGGACCCACTTGTATGTTTTCTTCGTTACATTAGGATGAGTCTTGTCAGAAGCTATATGCATTGCTTGTAGCATATTTAAGGGTACTGGCATTTCATCCCCCTCAGGTGTTACCCAGGTCGTCCCCCTATTTCCCCAAGTGTCTATGGTTGCTGCTAGGTGGACCCAATCCACATTGTCCGTCTCAGTCATCCCAGGTAGGATATCCATATAAGGAGAGTTCTCCCCAATATCCGTGTCTTCGTTACACGTGTAACAGTACTGTAATGGAGCTGAGTGAATTTTTGTGTCTGATCGATTATCAATGATGAATTTATTTCCTAGAGGATGCGTTCGACCACTTAAAAGATCAACTCGAATGACAGAGTCTTGGAACTGTAAGTAGACGTGGTTTTTGGACCAGTCATGCACCATTTTTGCTTCCCTCATGAATGGACGCCCTAAGATCATCTCAAATGACATAGGATGCTTGGAAAAATCCATAACAATGAAAGTCTGCCTTACCTTGTGTCCCAAGACCTTGATCTTGAGATCCTTTAGCATTCCAATAGGCGTAACAATAAATCCATTAGACATTTTTAGCACTACGCTTGTGGCTTCAAGGTGAGGTCGCCCCATAGACTCCCAACAACTCTTTGTCACCATGCTGACTCCCGCACCACCGTCAAGGACCCCCTTTAGAATTAATCCTTTAGTAGTGATTGGTAGAGTAGCATTAGATTCATCACCTTCAAAGTATTGCCCCAACTTGTTAACGGGTACTTCAATTACAAATTCATGTCCTGCTAGGTCAGATGGTGGTGCTAAATGTTCCTCATCATTCATTACCGAGTTAGGTTTGTTCATATGTGCAAACTGTGGTAATCTGGCCTGTAATTCTCCATTGAGGAACGCTCGAAGAGCTGAGACTAGCTCGGGGTCTTTATATAGTTTGGACATGATGGTGGTTCTAACTTCTGAAGACATGAAATCCATCAATTTGGCAACATTTAATGGCATCTTGTGGGACGTAGGACCCTGACAAGAGAATGGTGAAGATGGAATCTCCACTTCCTCAAGGGGGTCGGGCATTCCCTCACCAAACATTCTCTCTAGTAGGAAAGGTGTGTGTCCACTTTCAGAATGATACTGGGTATAGCTAACGGCCTGTAGTTCTTGTGAGGTTGAACTTGTGTGGGAAACACTGTGTCCGACATCTGGATATGTTTGGGTTTAGGTTCTAATTTTCGTTGAGTTTCTTCCACCAAACCCCTCAGTTGTTGGACTCGTTCAATTTCCACTGTTGGGTTTGGATAGGTTCCAATCTTTCTCTTGCAATCCTCATTTTTTGTCTCTTGTGGCTTATCTTGAGGGTTCGCAACTGGGTGGTTTAACTTTGAATACTCTTTTGGTGTTCGTCGTAATTCCCTCTCGTGATCCTCCTCACTGGCTTTTTCCTTTGTAGTAATAGTTTTGGTCTCCGTGGTCTCTATCGAATCTGAGTCATCCTCAGGGTCATTCATATACACGGGATCCTCTCCTGTCCCTATGTTAGTCTTTGAACTAGGTTTTGAGCTAGAAGCATTAAGGGATTTCTTTCTTCGTGTTTTCTTCTTTCTCACTCGGCCAATGGATGCAGCATCTCTCTCTTCGAGGATGTAATTTTGCTTTTGGAGCATCGACTGTGTGAGTGCATTCACTGGTGCTATGTTTATAGTTGGTGGTGTCCCATCAACAATCTCTATTATGTTCAATGGTGTGATTTTCGGTGCGTTTGGATTGTTAGGACACTGTGCGATCAAATGATCTATGCCACAACGATTACAAGTGAGTATTGGCATTGCCAATGCACTCCCTTGACTTGTTTGCATTAGTGCAGCATTATTTTGCATTCTAATGGGGCACTCAGCTACTCGATGTGGTCCACCACATTCGTAGCACTGAAGAGGTGGTCTCCTGGCAAAACTATTAATGTTTTGGCCTCTTGCTGCTAGCGCAGTAGCTTGATATACTGGTTTGATTTGTCCCCAATGGTCTTCCATATAGTACATGGGACACTCCTCAAGCATGTCGACTCCATAGGTGATACTAGAGTCTATGTCCTCTTCGCAATCTACATAAGTACTAGATGACTCGCAACCTATTTGGTTCATAGGTGTAACTCTTGGATGAGGGGGTTGCGGTCCTAGCACTGGAGGTGGCAACGGTGTGGTTTGGACCACATTTTGGGTTCTAGGGACCATGTGATTTAATGGCAAGTGTTGCTCCATGGGTGGGGTAGGCATCAATGCAGGAACTCGAGGTGAGT
Source organism: Adiantum capillus-veneris (assembly GCF_014529385.1). NCBI lineage: Eukaryota > Viridiplantae > Streptophyta > Polypodiopsida > Polypodiales > Pteridaceae > Adiantum > Adiantum capillus-veneris. Next base: position 28,091,482 of record NC_140940.1, on the reverse strand, counting down.
CTGCCCAAGCTATAGGCGGTCTATTTTCCATGATGCGTTTAAGCATTAGGCAATCCTTCGCTTGATGGCCATACCTACCACACGTGTTACAAGTCCCGTTAAACTTTACTATGAAAGTAGGGCATTTACTCGTAGTATGTGGGCCCAAGCAGATTGAGCACCATTGCTGCTCCCTTCTTGGATACATATGAGTGTTTTGTGGAGCACGATTACCCCTAAGGCTTTCTTGGATGGCCTTGGTGAGATCTGCCAAAGTCATCTCAGATATCGTTTGCTCTTTCACGATTGGCTTTATCTTCATTGGCTCATGCCCTGACGCTTGCGAGCTACTAGACTTCGGCTCGACTTCGGCTCGACAGACACTCTTTCTCCTGCAATCATTAAATTATCCTCCAATTGGATTGCATTCATGGTGACTGCTTCCCAAGTAGTGATACCTCTAATGACTAGGCCATTATAGATACTTTCATGTCGTAGTCCCCTAATGAATCTATCGAGCAATTGGTTGTTGTTGAATCGCTCGTTTGGATTGCATCGAGAATTCAAATTCTTTAGGCGACTAATGAAGTCTCTCACGGATTCACCTTCTTCTCGTTGGGCTTTCTGGAGCTGAGAGGCTACACCCCAAATTACTCCCTCTCGTATGTATTCTTTTAAGAACAGTCTCCTAAGAGTAGAGTAGATCGTTTTCTCTTCTACTCTTAAGGTTCTATACCAATCTCCAGTCTTTCCGCTTAGGGTCAAACTCAAAGCCTTACACTTATGTAGCTCATTGTACTCTTCCAAGGAATCGCACACATGTTCAAAGACTTCCATATGCTTTCTAGCATCTCCGTCTCCACTGAATTTTTGTGTGAGCTTAGCTACTTGAACTGCCTTGCTCCTAGGCTCTCTATCAGGTGCACTACGCATGTTTTCCGCAATAGAGCAACCGATAGTTTGAGCAAATGCTGCCAAATCTCCTATTTGAGCAGGTATAATGGGTGTATGTGCTCCTGGAACCACATGTGAGATCGGAGTTGGCCTTGGCCTTGGCATACGCGTGGCTCTTGGGTCCCATATTTCGTATGGTGGTGTACCAGACGGTGGTCCAAAGTTTACAGGCGTGGTCCTAAGCATAGGGGGTGCCTGATATGGCATGTTATTATTAAATGGCATGGCTCCACTTGTATAAGAGCTTGGATAATGCCATTGTGGATTGTAAGCTCTTGGAATAATCGGAGGTGTAGGAGCTACATGAGGCTGAGGTACGACAGGTGCACATGATTGATACATACATGTAGGTATAGTTGGGGGCACTGTGCTACTAGGCATCGGCGCAGTGTTAACAAATGAACTCCATGGTGTACTTCTTGTCATGCCCACCACTGGGATATGCATGGTAGCCGTAGTGTCATTAAGAGAAAGATGAGCTAGATCTGGGAAGGTAAAGCTGCCACTTGTGGGCTCAGATTGTACTGAGGCTCCTGGCGAAACAACATATGGAGGATCAATGGGGCTCACTGAGGGAGTCTCCATTTGTGATAGGGTTGGTTGGTCGGCCTTTCTCGTATCCAAGAATCTCATTAGGCCTGTTGAAGGCATGTTGATCCCTGTGTTCTGTCTTTCTAACTCGACAATCCTATGGAGGACATCACAGACTTTCTGTTGTTGCTCATCTATGCTAGTAGCACCCGATGTGGATTGTAGAACATCTAACCAACCCACATGATAGGTGTGTCCTGTGTACCGATCAGTTAAAGCTTCCGCTTGTAGGTCATACTCCCAATTTTCGTTTAGGAATATCCCATCTAGGCCTGGCGTGCTGGAGGTTTCCATCAAGGTGGAAGCATTATTGCTCCCCATCGCTTGCCCCTCCGTGACTGCTACCTTGGGAGCACTCAGTTGCTCGGCTGGCATGATTGTTGTCATAGGAGCCTTTGCTTTCAGGGCTCGACTTTGTTCTAGCCTTCGTAGGTTCTCAATTTCCCTCTCCCTTGTTGCTTGCATATAGCGTTCGATCTCTTGCACTTCGGCAAGACTCCTACCATCGGGTAGTAGAACCTCAGAGGGAGATAGTCCTAAAGGATCAAGAGGTGCAGTGGATGGAACATTCACATGCACACTCTCAAGAAGCATAGGGTCTATTTTAGGCATGAATGACGAATTTACTTCCCCACTCCCTTCCCCACTCCCTTCATTTATTTCATTAACCGCATGTTCGGAGCGAGTAGCTCTACTAAGGGTCTCTTTTAAGCGGCTAAACACGCTGGACCCGGGCCGTGGACCCATGGCATGCATGTCTTGACTTGAACTATCAGGGTTTGGTGTAGGATACCCCTCCATGACTTCGTAGTCAGAGGAAGAATCACTAGACGCGATATGAGGATCTTGGTTCGCGCTACCTTGAGTCCCGGCCGAAGGTCCAGAACCTAGGGTGGAGGAATAATGGGTGCCCGCGTAAATGGAGGCACTACCAATATGCTCGTGCTCTAACACTCGTCTAGAGCGTAGGTTCATATGACTTGGATCCCCTAGAAGTGTCAGTGAGTGCCCGTGAAGGCTGCTGATCACCTAGTAATTTTGGGTGTTTTGCAACCCAAGTCTTTTCTTATTTATTTATTTTTTGATTTTTTGGTCCTTTTTTTCTGACCCAGCTATGTATGATAGCTCAAAACGAGCGTCTCGGTCAGAGGGACGTGCCATGCTTTACAGCCCTCCGTTTGGTCACTTTATGCCCTCGGAATCCCTAAAATCGTCAATTTCTAGTCGGGAACTAGGCCCAAATTAGAAAGTCTAAGGGTGCAAGTGGGTAGAGAAGGGAGGAGAGTGGAGGACTTGCCCCACATGCTCTCATTCCGTCTTGAGGGGGTAGGGTATATATATAAGAGTGAGTCTAGTATATATCATAAGACTGAGGACTGAGGCCTGGGCATGGGCCTGGGGAAACGATCCCGATCAAAATTTTAGTGTAGCCCCCTAGTCACTCACGCTTAAATATTTTCGGTTCCAGGCTTGGGCTTGCAGAATTTTTTTTTTTGAGTCGCCGCGGCTGCGCACGCGCGCACACACTTAACCTACACCTAACTTATCTACTTACAGCTAATAGAGATATTTCCACACACACTCTAACACTGTTTACACAGTACTACAGTAGCTAACAGATCTACAAAACTAACCTTACAGAACTAACTTTGAACCTTACAGAACTAACATTCCATAGCTAATACCTTCTTTACAGAAAACAAAAAAGACAGTACAGTGTAACAAAAATCTTCTCCACACAACCACACCTTCCTTCTTCACAAATCCTTCAATTGAAATTGCATCACAAGAAAGCGTAAAGTGCTAACCGAGCTTAGTGTAGGGCATTTCCCCGGCAGCGACGCCAAAAATGTGCGCTCCTTGCCGCACTGTCGAAGCAAAGGACTTGCCGATACACCGTGTGCGAGCCACAAATGGCTCTAAGCACACAACAAGCCTAAACTAGCAAGCTCAAGAGAGCAAAGGGTGTGTCACTCACCGCTCTACGCTCGCCTTCGTGGTGGATTCCTCGCCGCGATGAAGAAGAAGCTGCAGTCATGCCGCGCTCAACCGCTTCGCCGCCGTCGTGCCTTCGTAATGCTCGATCGCACACACACTCCCCCCCTCTCTCTCTCTCACATACACACACACACACAAGGAGGTGAAGAAGAAGAAGATGGAGATGGAGATGGAGCAAGAGCACTCTTCTATTGCACAAATGAGAGAATGAGTGAATTTTAGGTTTAGTTGACTTTTATATGAGCTCACCCCATTCACACTTGGGTGCCCATGCTTAGCCAACTAATCCCTTGAATGTCCCAGTTAGAGTGCGCCTCTCATCGGCGATCACTCTTACCCTTTTCCTATTGGTCCGACAAGTCCGGTACCTGACTCTACCAAATACATAATACACGTCCGTCGTAGGTGATGGGGTGTCCGTGAGCCGTGAGGGTTAACACTATGCTAAACTAGCAAAAAGGTACTATGGTCCCTTCCAGATTCTTAGGCCAATCAATGAGATGGCCTATCAACTCAAGTTGCCCAATCATTGGCTCATACACAATGCTTTCCATGTGAGCCTATTAAAGCCTTACAAAGGAGATCCACCTCAAGAACCAACTATTGAAGACCCGCCGGAGATCGAGGACCAAGAGGAGGTGCTGCAGCCCAAGTCCATTCGCCGACATGAAGACAAGGTACTAAGAGGCGGTAAGACTATCCGACGATATCTTATTAAGTTTAAGAATTATCCTTTTGAAGATGCTAGATGGATGCAAGGCATACAATTAAATGATAACCTAAACCTTGTCAATGCTTACAATGCTTCCCAATGAGTAAGCAAATGTACAAAATGTTAAAAATGAACAAAGTTTTTGTCTTATAAGACTTTCTTTTTCTTTATTGTGCACAAAAATGAAGTAGTATGCATGCTTAGATAAAGTTTGCGGAGACGACATCTCCCAAACACCAAGTAGAGCTTGTCACTCTATTATGGAAAACTGATAGGACTAATGTGCAGACATGCTTGCGGTAGCCTAAGGCTCTCAAGCGCCAAATGGACTAGTCATCCATTGTGGAATGATGTCGTAGGGTAACATAGGGATCCTCTATCCGCTAAGAAAAGGACTCATGAATATGCTTTATCTTCTCTACACCATAGTCGAGGACGACTATGATTTCAAGAGAGAGGTAATGTCATAATAATCAATATCTAATTCTCCTAAATGATTTTCTCATATTAAACTGATCATTTAATGTGGGGAAGTGCCAGGGGAGAAAAGGCTAGAATATTGGTTAAGCAAGTAGACCGGCCACAATAGGGATCCAACAGAGGGAAAATAGGGATCCAAAGGGGGGGCCATCTGCAAAAGAGCCATGTGCAACAATGGGCTAAAAAGACCCTAAGGTTCAGCCCATTAAGACTTCCAAAATGCTAAGGTTTCAAAATTCAAAGGTTGTGTCCAAAGGGTTAAAGCTTAGGGGGAATTGGATGCTTTGTGTGCTCTCCAAAGTCAACACATATCCCTACATGGGAGGGGGCGAGCCCTTCTTCTAGGGGATGAGAGAGAAAGCCACACACACACACACACACACACACACACAAGATCCCTTTACACAAAGGGAATGAGGGACACATGTCAGCTCCCTAGGCCAGATGCCCACAAGGTGTGCCCAGTTTCTATTGGATGACCCTTGAAGTGGACCAATGAGAATTAAGCTAGAGTAAATCTAGTTTAATTAATTTAAAAACATTTAATAAAAGAAACCAATGAGAATTAAGTCTCCTAGAAGACTATTGGGCAGTCTCACAAGGGGTCCAATGAGCATTCAGGAGCCCAATGGCTTGCCTGATTCCTATTGGCCAGGAGGCAAAGGGGTCCAATGAGAGTTTAGTTTAATTATTTAATTACCTAAAGCTCTCACAAAAGGGGAAAGGGGGACACATGTCAGAAGGCTATCACTTATGCTGCTTAATAGTCATTGGTTTGACTTGGGGAGAGCCAATGAGGGCTCAGCAAGAGCAAATAGCAAGAGGGCTCGCCCAAGAGAGAGAGGGGGGCTGATTTTTGCAAGGCATTATCACACACACACACTCACACAATCTCATGTGTGAAGAAAGAGAAGACTATCTCTTCCCAAGCTTTAATGGAGAGCTCATCACCTACTCCAAGGTTGTGAGATAGAAGCCTACATCAACACACTCTTGGCATGTGGATGCAAATCCAACCAAGAGCCAAGCTTCAATGCATGCTCATCTCCTCTACCAAGCTAATTACTAAGCTAAGCTATGCTAATATGAGTGATTATGTGAGGAGATGTACATCTTTGTCGTAAGATACTCCTTCTTCCTCTCAATCTACTCTCATACCCTGCTAGCTCTCACCATCTTCAAAGGTGTGTGAGGTCTTGGGTCTGAGAACGGGGATAATTCAAGTTGTGTTTGCTAAGTGTTTTTCTTAGTGCATGAAGCTTTCATCTTCATTGCACTAGCTAGTCTTAAAGGAACACAAAGAATTGTATTGTACAATGTCTCTCTTGATGGGAGAAACCATAATACAAAGCCTTTTGGAGGGGGGACCGGCTCCATGCAAATCCGGTCCTCAACTGTTGTCATTAGCTTAATTTCTCTCTCTTTTGAAAGTATTGTCGATGCTATCTAACTAGGTGTTATGCTTTTTGTTGCTCTCTCCACCCAAGCACTCTTGTAATTCTCATTAGGAATCTATTCTAATGAAATGCCCACTATGTTCATGATCATTACCGCAACACACAAGTTATTAGGCCATTAAATGTTACATTGGTATCAGAGCACAAGGTTTCTCTTTTCTTGCTCAAGAAGGGAGGTCCTCAAGCTAGCTACAAATGGTTGGTATTATTAATTGCCTGTGAGTAAGTAGAATAGGGATTTTTCAGCCTTGCAGTGCGCCTGCCTTTGTGCAGTTAACGGGGCATCACCGTCGAGAGCTATGGTCTTAATAGTGGAGTCCTACGGGGCTTGCCTACGGCTTAACCACTATTGAGCTATTAGAAGCTTGACAGGAGCCGGTGTTGTTTTGGTGTCGAAAGACCCTCTCTTCTATTCCTTGCAATTAATGGTATTCGAGCCGCGGATACAGTAGCTTGAGTGCTTTTTCTAAAGGGGTAAAGAGGAGTAGCAACTAGGGCTTGAAGTGCCAAAGTACACCTAAAAGTTGTTAGAATGGCTGACAATAGTAAAGAGAGTGAAATTAATGTTGATAACTTTGATTTTGCTCATGAGCAAGCTACTAATGATGCTTCAATGCTTGTTAACTATCTTGTTTCTAGGCTTCAACAAGCCATGGGCAATCCATCTCTCCAAAGTGAAGTGCAACGGCAGCTCCGTGCTCACGGGATTCTCCAAGCTCATCACCATGACGAGAGAACACCTAGGAAGCCTCCTTGTGAGACTACCAAAAGAGGTCTCTCTCCGATTCGGAAAGAAGAAGAGAATCCATATGAAGGGCTCAAGAATTTACTTCTTGATGATGCATCTCCTTCCCAAAGGAGAACTCAAGAGCCTCCACCGAAGGAACGAGAAAGAAGCGAGTCTCCCGCCACCTCGGCGGAGATGGCTCCAAGAAGACGGCGGGCTAAACGGTCTCCATCACCACCAAAGCGGAGAAGACCATCGTATTCTTCTCCTCACCACAATTCAAAGAGGGATGATAAAAAGCAAGAGAAGAAAAAGGCGAGAAAGAGGACACCCTCTTCTCCATCTTCTTCATCCTCTTCCTCTTATGAAAGTGATGGTGAAGACGACAAATATCAAGACAAGAAAAAGGCGAGAAAGAGGTCACCCTCTTCTCCACCTTCTTCAAATTCTTCACCTTCTGAAGAAAGTGATGGTGCAACCTTTGAACCATCAAAAAAAAGAGGCCATAGGAAATCCTATGCCGCATGGAAGAGGTAATCCAAGCTGAAGAAATTCAAAGAGGGAGGGAAGAGCATCTCTTTCCTTACTTATGATGGCAACTTTGGTGCTACGGACAAAGTCTTGGCCTTTATCCAGCAATTCGATGCGGCGTTTGGAGATGAGGGCTTCACGGAGTCCTCTAAGCTACACCATGTAGCTATGCACTTTCAAAAGTCCGTCAGACAATGGTGGTCTAGTCTACGAGCCAACGGTGAAGCTCCACGAACAGTGAAAGCTTTAAGAGCTTCCATTATGAAGCAGTTTTTGGCCACCGATGCAAAAGACAAAGTACTCACCGAATGGCGAAGCTTAAATCTCTCCCCCAATGAATCCATCCACAAATATGTAGACAAGTTTTTGGACCTACAACTCAAAGCCACTGTCTTCAAAAAGTTGGATTTTGGAAAGGCAAAAGCAACAATTTTGTGCGGGCTTAACCGAAGAAATGGCGGAGTATGTCAACTCCCAAAGGCCACGTACCATATCGGCGGTAATACACCATACTATGGTGGCCTCTCGAATCAATTTCCAAACGGGGGCTAAAAGAAATAATAAGCCCCCGGAAAACAAGGGTTCCAATGAGCCTAAGGGGAAGGACAATGTCCAAAAGTCTCCTAAGGGCAACTCCAACAAAGCTAAAGAGAAGGGAGTTTACAAAGGTAAGAGTAAACTCTCTCCTGAAGAGCTTGAGCGTTATCGTAAGGATAATCAGTGTTTCAAGTGCGGCGAACAAGGGCATGCGTACCGCGCTTGTCCCCAAAAGAACAACCGCAATGATCCTCCTAGAGCTTCCTTGGTTGAAATCCAAGAGGAGGAGACTCACCAAACTCACCACAAAGGATCTCCTCTATGCCATGCTTGGGGAAAGGTAAGAGAACATGATGCTTTTATTCTCTTTGACCCTGGTTCTACTCACAATTTTATATCTATGGAGTTAGCCACCAAGCTAGGCATACAATCCTACGAGATGGGAGATGTCCTACCTGCAAATAGTGCCTTCAAGGGGCAAGAAGCTTCAGTCACTCCCTTAATTGGGAAATTGAGGCTTCATGTCCAAGGCTATGTGGACAAAGAGGACTTCTTTATCTCTCCTCTCAAGCATGAGGATGTAATCCTAGGGGCACCATGGTTTGACCGCCTGGCTACCGATGTTAAATTTCCTGAAAGGAGAATCTCCTTTAAGTTCAGGGAAAAAGACATGTATATAGATGCTAAGGAAATGGGTAATACTATCCCCATTGTACATACACCAGCTTTCAACAAGTCAATAAAGAGCTCTATTTCCGTGTACATGATTTTTGTTAAAGACTCTCAAAATGAACCTAATGCTTTAGCAAAAGAAAATAAAAGCAACCAAAAGGAATTAGAGTTATCCAATTTTCTCAAGGGGTTTCAAGATGTTTTTATTGACGACATCCCTTGTAAGCTACCTCCTAAACGAGGTAATGATGACCATGCAATCGAACTTCTTCCAGGAAGTTCACCGCCTAGTCCACCCAAGCACTCTTGTAATTCTCATTAGGAATCTATTCTAATGAAATGCCCACTGTGTTCATGCTCATTTCCGCTACACACAAGTTATTAGGCCATTAAATGTTACAGTCAGGGACCGGGCTTGTCGATCCAATAGAAAAAGGGTAGAGTGATCGCCGATGAGAGGCGCACTCTAACTGGAACATTCAAGGGTTAGTTGGCTAAGCATGGCCCCCAAGTGTGAATGGGCGAGCTCATATAAAAGCCACCTAAACCTAAAAATCACTCATTCTTTGATTTGTGCAATTGAAGAGTGCTCTTGCTCCATCTCCATTTTCTTCTTCATCTCCTTGTGTGTGTGTGTGTGTGTGTGTGTGTGTGTGTGTGTGTGTGTGTGTGTGTGTGTGTGTGTATGCGTGAGAGAGTGTTAAGGCGGTTACGCCGCTAGCGGAAGCTAAATAGCGAGAACTCAACCAACAACAGAATTTGTCAGACGAGGACGGAGCTTGACCCGCAGGCGCATGGAAACAACTAGGTGGGTGTCACATCACCTACTCGACCTTCTAATGACAATCACTACTAAGGAAATCAAATCTAAGTTCTAAAACACGCAAGTGACTGAAATCCGTACTACGAACGAATGCTATACGAAACAAGATCTAGAATCATCGAATCGATCTCAAACTCAAGGGGAAGTCTATACACTAGGTAAGAACAACACCCTAAAGACTTGAACTGCAAAATCAACCTATAACCCCTCCGTGCGGTAAACGCGTATGAAGACAGGCCGAAAAATTACAGGTGACCGAAACTTGACCCCGATGGTACGAATGTGTAGCTCTACTCGTTGTGGTTCTATAGATATGCTGCACACTCTATTCCGACATACGAGTTGGAAGAAAACTCACACCGAAGCTCGTAGGAACTTACCACACGTAGAAGCCGATAGCGCGCACTCTTGGTATCTGTGCGTAGCTCTCACCGTTGCTAACACAATGGTGGTGTTGCTTCTCCAATGGCGGCCCCGTAGCTCGCGTAGCAAGAAGATAAGACTCTCTCTCTCTCTCTCTCTCAGACACAGTCACGGCGCTCAAAAACTCCCTTTGATTAATAATTGAATCTCCCTTAGGTTACAAAACTTTGGCTTATATACCTCAGCCTTGGAGGTGAGAACATCTCTAATTATTTACATCAGCAGGTGAAATTACGTCGGGATTACAGACTGGAAACTCAATTGAGTCCCGTTACTTAGTGAATGGCTCAAATCAAAATTAATGTCGGAAAGACATTTATTACAATCAATGGTTACAAAATGATGGGTGTGAGCAAAAATGCGGGTGTGATCCTCTGCTGGCTCAACACTCCCCCCCCTCCGCGTTCATGTCGTCCCTGACATGACTTTTAGGCTTGGTCAATAGAGTCCTGTCGTCTTGAGCATCTGCAAATGAGATTCGTAGCGTAGGTTGCCGATGGTCAAGGTTGGGCCGAATATTTTGCTTTCGTGAATGAAAAAGCCGGTGTAGAAAGCTTCTTCGAATGTTTGCATGTGGAAGCTAGGCAAAAACATAATTCTTTGGTACAAGAGATGTAACACCTTTGGTGATGGCTGCAATGAAAGATCATACATCATATCCGTCACTGTGTCGGCCGTCGATAGTAGACTCGAGGTCGTGGCTTTATCTGGCGCGAACACTTCAATGCATGCTAAGAGAGTCCTGCAGATTTTCTTTAGCATCTGACACGAAAGGTCAGGAGAGCCAGTAAAGAGTTTGATGGTGCCCGTTAGGGTTTTCACCATGTAGGCTTTACCTATTCTCTCTCCTGCCTTTGGTCCTGGCATCCTTGGGTAATTAAGCCAATTTGGCTTCCTTTCTGCAATCCTGCCATGCTCTTTCCAGCTTCTGACTCTTGGCACCGGGCAGAAGGTTGCATCCTCCCGAATCTCTTTTGGAGCCTCTACCAAGTAGATGAGGTAGGCTGGGTATTTGTTCAGCCAACCCTTTCTCCATCTAGGTTGAGAATCTACAATCTTCTTTGATTGTTCATCCTTTGTGATGTCGCCTTCATAAAGAGCGACATACTGCTCCTCCTCTATTCTCTTTTTCGTCTTTATCACTTCAAATTTCATCAGAGGGAAAGGCAGGCTGGGTTGCATCCACTCTTCGTGGAGCACTTTTGTGTCTAAACCTTGAAGTCTAATGGAGATGAGGAGTCTCCTTTCCCATTCCATTTCCGCCTTGGCACTTTCCTCTGTTGACTTTTCTATTTGGTCCTGGAGCCTTTGTTCTTCTTCTTCAGAGATTCCTGAAGTCGAGGCCACTTCTTGAACTGGGGCTGGATCTTCAATTGTGGTTGCCTCTCCAGTTTCTGGTAGCTCTATGGCTGCTCCCCCTGCTTCTTCTTGTGGTGGCTCTGTTTCTCTTCTTTGTTGCTCTTGGAGGTCTTGGAGCTGTTTGCGGAGGGCCTCATTTTCTGTCCTTAGTGTTTGGTTTTCTGATGTGAGCCTCTCCTCTGCAGCCAATGATCCCTCCGCCATGTGCAATCTTTGCACTTGCTCTAACCTCAGCTCTCTTTGCAGACTTCTGACCTGATCTTCCAGAGCTGGTACGAGGGCTCCCTCTTGTTCTGTTCCTGCTCTGCTAGCTCTAGGGGTGGTCCTGAGTCTCGTGATTGTCCTTTCTTGAAGTTCGACTCTTTCCCTCAGCTCAATGAGCTCATCCTTGGCTGCCTCCAGCTCATCTTCTATTCGCTCCTTTGCTTCCTGTGAACTTGTTACATCTCTTGAAGCTTCGGCTAGTTGGAGTATCAAGACGTCTCTCTCGTTTTCTGCGTCGTAGAGTGATGCTTTATGACTTTCAGATTCAGTCATAGCATTCTCTAACTTCTTCTGCAACTCTGCTTCCTTTTGTTTTGCTGCCTCAAGTGCTACTTCCTTTGCTCTGGATCTTTCTTTAATCTTGCTGAGCAGTTCATGCACCATGTGCATGTCTTTTTCATCTTCATCTGTCAACTTGACAGCTCTTTCTGCCACCACCTCCAATTGCTTCGGCTCGTCCATTTTCTCTTTACTCTCCATTGTACCCTTTGTCTTTTCCTTCGTCCCTTTCCGATCATCTTGTTTCCGTAGGGATATCCCATAAACTGCCTCCAGGGCCTCTTCTTCATTGTATCCGATAGCTACCAGATCCTCATAATCATCTTTCTTTTGTTGAACTGGATCTATCTCCTTTTCCTTGGTCCCGGCCTCCGGCTTTTCCATAATTTCTGTTTCTATTTCTATTGTGGTCTCCTCCACAATAATTTCCATCTTCTTCGGGCTTGGTACAACAGTAAAAGAGGGCTGATTTTCCTCAGTCATCTTGGCTTTCCCTTTGTTTGCTTGCTTGTCTTTCTCTTGAGGTTCAGTAGACTCATCCACTTTCTTCTTCCCCTTGTCGTCCTTTTGCAGCTCAGCTTTTAAAAGCTGTACTTCCTCTTCGGTATAAGGTTCGACAGGTTGTTGCTCCAGTATGGCCTCCGACTCCTCATAAGCTCTAATATATTGATCATATTGATCAACATGTGGCCTGGCTGAGCTGGTTCCGACTTTACTGGGGTCTGGCACCCACATTTCTTCAAAGTCCCCCTTTAGAGCTCTTTCCGCTCTAAACTGCTCCACCAGCCTTTCCATTCTTGCGGCTTTTTGACTTTTGGTTTGCTTGGGATCGGCCTTCTTCTTCACTTTCTTCTTGAGCGGCTCGTCCACCGCCTCCTCAGGTTCTGAAACTATTTCTAGTTTTCGGCGTGCTCTTGTGGACGCCCTCTTGGATACTTCTTGCTGTTCTTCCTCCTCATCGGCTTCTCTAAGCCACTCATTCTGGGAGGGAATCTGTGGCCCTTGATCCCTAGCTCCAATAGCTTCATAAGCTATTCTTGTTAGGATTTCTCCCCCTCCTATGTACTTTGGCTTCTGGTTGCGCATGGCGATTACTTGCTCGTGGATGTATTGAGCATAGTTCACCTCTTTTGGCATGTTGCTCTTCAGTGCCCATGTGATGGTTGTCGCAATGGCATGGGGTGGTGTAGTATACTTCTGCGGTCTTTTACTGCACACATGGAAAAACTGGTTGTATAACCGGCAAAGGGTTGCCGCTCGTTGATCTGCCATATCTCCGTAGGTTGTATTTTGTTTCTTTGATCCATAGACCTCTATGGCCTCTCTTCTTTCTCTGACAGAACTCCCTTTGTTGTGCAGCTTCAATGCATCTGCAATGAGCTGTGGAGTGATCTGTACTTCAACTGTTTCTCCATCCATGGCTGTCAAAGTGGCTTTCCCATCCTTCTGAATGGATGTTGCCAACTCATACACTCTTCTTGTGTCTACACCTGATGGTCTCGAGGTGAAGAACCTGTGTAAGTCAGCCTTTTCCAGGTATCTGCTGATGTTCTCTGATCTGCTATAATCCACTAATTCTCGTGGGATCATAGGCACATCGACCGATTGCCCTTGAGGATCTCTGAAAGTCCCCTGGTAGATCTTTATTCCCTCTTTTTCTAGTACTGCTTCCTCCACCCAAGTCTTGGTTGGCTTGAGGGTTTCTATTGGAATATCAAAAGGTTCTGCCTCTGCAAGAGCATCCTTGATGGTTGGTCTTTTTCTCTTAGTTGCCGATGACTTAGCGGAATCCATGGATCCTGTAACTCCAATTTCAGAAGTTAGCGTCTTTTTAGTACTGAAAGCCGAAATGAAGCTTTTAACTATTCAAATGACTTGAAAATTGAAACATGAGCTATTCAGGGCCTAAGGATGCAATGTAGGTGAAAAAATATGCAAACTGGGCTCAAAAACATGCTTGAGACATCATACGCGTATGATGTCTTTTGTGTCAGAATGACTTCATATTGGTTGTGCTTGTAGCTGATAGTGTATACATGAGTGTCATATGCTTGGATTTGAGTTTGGATCCCATTTGGTCAAGTTTTGGCCAGTTTAGTCCGGTTCAGGCTCTTGGCAAAATTTTGAAAGGGAATTGGATTTTATGATCCAAATTGGGTAAAACTTGGTGGATTACCTTCAAATGGCATGTAGAACACTTCTGTTTGGTGGTTGAAGCCCTGAGGTGCCAAAATCACATAGTGAGACATCATACGCGTATGATGTCTTTTAGTGCATTTTTGGACCAATTTTCTCTATAAGCTTGGTTTTGGCTTTAGATAGGCTTATTCAGTGGATTTATCAAGTTTGGATAGAATTTGGACTAAAAATGGCTCTGGAGACATCATACGCGTATGATGTCTTTTTCATCAATTTTTCATGGGATTGGTTCTGTGGACTCTCCATGTGCTAGTGAAGGACTGTTTATACTCAAATCTTGGTTTGGATTTGAATATGTTGGATTTGGGACAAAAATAGGCTTTGTATGAAGGATTTTCTCTTAATTGGGCTAATGGGGTGATCCACTTGACCAAATGGTTCCAAACTTCATATGTAGCATGTATTAGATATATATAATGGATGTATGATGACAAATGAGCATTTTTGGCTCTGTAAGTGCAAATAGACATCATACGCGTATGATGTCTTTTGTGTCAAAATGGTGCTTTTTGGTTCCAGATAGCTTGTAGATGTGTTAATCAACAATCCTACAAAGTTTCAATGAGTTTGGAGTTATTTTGACAAAATTAGGACCAAAAATCAATTTTATGGCCTACTTTGCGTCTTTTTGGTTTTCCTTGGGTTTTCTAACTCCAATTCTCATGATACTTGGTTCATAGGATGTGATTAACATGTGGAATGAGGCTATGCACTCAAATGTTGAAATGGATGTGAAAATCATGCTGTGAGACATCATACGCGTATGATGTCTTTTCTTGAAATGTTGGTCTTTTTGTGCAAAGAATGCTTTGTGCTAGTACCCTAAGCCCTGCTAACTAGTTTTCAACTTAAAAAGTCATCAGTTTAGCTAAAAAGCCCCCTTATAGGCATTTCAGTCTCCGAAGTCGTCTTTTTGCCTTGGAGTTGAATTTCTTCAACTTTTCTTCTTGAGAGTTGCATTTCTAGCTCATTGGATATGTTGTGAAGCCACCCAGTTGGTTGGACTTGACTTTGGCTCCCATTTCTCCATCTTTATCCATTTGGTTGCCCGAAAGCGTCTTTTTCACCATCGGTAAGTGAATCAGCTTTCTTTTGGGTTTTGCTTGCAAACATAAGTCATCCATGTATATTTTAAGCTGCTTGTGAAGTTTCATGTCATTTGGTCGTCAATTTTAGCCGTTATGCCAAAATGACGCTTTGTGTGTCCACAGCCGAATCGGTTGTTCCGACCTACTTTTGGTGGTCCAAACCTGGAGATACTCCATGGTTGCATTGCCCTCGATGTTGTTAAGCTTCTTGAGAAGTTTTGTGTCGTTCCGACAACTTTTTGCTGATTGCCTCTTGCAGTCTTTGTTGACCTAGGGTTTTTCCAGTTGTTCTTTCTTGAGCTTTGAGTGCTAGAAACTCATCTTCTATGTTAGGGTAACCCACCTCTAAGTTCTTGCAAGGTTTGGTTAGGCGGTTGTGCCCCTACCTAGCGTTCTTCTTCATTCCCCGTCTGCTCTTGTTTCTTGGTTTTGGTCAGTTTTCGCGACAAAAGTTAACGATAAGCATCAAAAGCTTATGGCAACGAGTCTGCCTCTCATGTCTGGTGTCCTCTGAGCTCTCGTAGCAGTCGTAGAAGGTGGTAGAAGGCCGGATGCTCCTTTGTGCTCTTTGCTCTCTCCAAGAAGGTAATAGTGGAAATGAGCTTGATAGTGAAGTGAAAAATACTTAACTTCGGGCTTCCCGGATCACTTGTTACCAAATTTGACATGTGCTCCTATCTCGTCGTGAAATGCACTTTAGGATTTGAAATTTCTCAATTTGGACTCCGTTTGACCTGTTTCTGAGAAATTTGTCCACTTTGCCAAAATTCTGTCATTTCGGGCTTTCCGCAACTTTTTCAGAATTGTACCCCATTTTTACCATGGGTTGCCTTTGTCACTAGGATCATCACCGTCTATTCTTTTCTTTTTTCCGATCTCATTTCACCTGTTTTTTTATTTTTCTTTTACTTTTATTAAGAAAATCATAAAAAATAAAGGAAAATAGTAAATTGAAGCCAAAAAATTCCAAACATACACGATAAATAGCTGGTAACCCTGCGTATATGAATATACACTTCTTCGTGATTTCTGGACTTGGATTACCACTTTTTTCCACTTTTTAGCTCCAAAAACACTCTTATTTAGTGATATTTACACATCTAGAGACCCAAATTCATCATTTGATCTCTTCTTGTTGCAAAACAAGGTATATAAGGGCATAAATATTATCAATATCCGCAATCAAACATAAAAAATTGCAAAATCATGTAAGACACTGCCCTTGAATATAATTTTTGTTTTTCTTTGTTTTTTCCGCTTGTAGCTGCTTTGTAGCTCCTGTATACCTCCCTCCCTCCTAGTCTGAGTCCTCCCGGACGACTATGAAGTGTCTGTGGGTGAAGCATTGTAGTTGTTTTGGTCATAAGTTCCCAATGCAATTGTAGAGCGACGATACAACATTCTTTCCAATAAAGCTGCTCTTTGTTTGATTGAAGGATTGGTGGTCAGGTTTTGGGTTGGTTTTGGCACTTCGGTAGTAGAACCAGTAGATGGATTCTTCATTACCTTGTTGTCTTTTTTCACAATCCAAATCTGCTTCCACTTTGCTTGTGCTTGCCACAAACTCTTTGCGACCCAAACCTGCTTTGTTCTGTGTGTTGATTTCCTCGCCTTGAAATACCTAGGAGTTTCCGTTGATTGTATTGAAGGGAGTTCCTGTTTACAAATCTTTGGGATCCAAATTTTCTTGTTGTAGCTTTGTGCCGTCATAAACTTCTTTGGAATCCAGATCTGTTTTACTGTCCTTGATTGTCGGGGATCACTCTGTTGTCTGGTATTGAAGACTCTGTTTTCCACCTTTTTGTTCTCTGGCACAGCCTTTTTTGGTCTCCATACCAACTTTGACTCCTTTGTTTTCCAAGGTTGAGCTATTATATTATTGCTTGTCTTCCTTATCCACTGTTGAGAATTCCTCGTCGAAGAGTAATCCGGTTGTATAGAAACTTTTGGTTGCCATTGCTTCTTCTTTTTCTCTGTTTGTTGTTTGCCCTTGTCCGTGGATTCTTCCTTTGGAGTTGGCTCTGCTCCTTTGGTGAACTTAACTGATTGACTTTCACCTTCGTGTTTGATAAGCACTGATTTAGAACTCCAGTCAATCATTGCATTGTATTGCTTCTGCCATGGTTGTCCTAGCAATAATGGATGTTGTGTAGCTTGGTCTTCAACCACGTAAAACATATGAGGATACACATATTGGTTAATCTGTATATGTAAAACTGTGCATCCGACAGTTTTGATTGAATTCTCAGAGTAACTCTTTAACTCTTGCTTGGCAGTTTGTAGTTTAGTGTCGTTTGTCAATTGTCTATACAAACTGAGTGAAAGTAGGTTAGCTTGAGCTCCTGAATCCAATAGTGCTCTGGCTTTGATTTGGTTGGTTCCTACTTTGCATTCAATGATGGGTTCTTCTTTGTCATTATCCATTTCTGTTATAGTGACTGCGTTTATTCGTATTGCTCCTTCATTGCGCTGTTTCTGACGCAGTAGTCCTCTTTTCTCCATTCTTTCCTTCGCCTCGGCTTGCGCTTCCTCTACAATCTTTTTCTTTTTCTGGACACGCAGCTTTTCTTGATGTATTTTGAGAAGCATGTCTTGTGTTAGCGGCAACAGATACTTTTTCACTCTGCATCCACTAATCCAATTGGGCATTTCTTCTCCGTCTAATGTAGCAAGCTTGACGGCTCCACTTGGTGATAGATCTTTAATCACCAGAGGACCCATCCCTCGCTTTTTAAGCTTCTTAGCATGCTGTTTCAGAGTGTAAACTAGGACATAGTCCCCCACTTTAAACTCTTTAGTCCGCACATGCTTATCAAAAAATTCCTTTTGTCGCCTTTTTTGAGCGTAGATGGAAGCTACTGCTTTTAGGCGAAGCTCATCTAGCTTTTCCAGGTCATCTATTCTATCAGAGAGCTCGTGCCCTGTCCACTCTAGATCCTTAGTCACCCTTAAGGTTGAAATCAAGAATTCTATTGGCAAGATAGCATTTAGCCCAAAAACCATGTTATATGGGGTCGTTCCTATGGATGTTTTATACGCCACCCTATATGCCCATAATGTTGAATGTAACTTTTGGTCCCAGTCAGTTCTCGACTCAGATACAATCTTCGTGAGGACCGTACATATGGTTTTGTTTGTTGCTTCAGCTTGTCCGTTTGCTTGTGGATGATACGGGGCTGATTTCCTATGGATTACCATGAATTCATCTAGAAGGATCTCTATCACTTCATTTATGAAATGTGTGCCTCGATCACTCACAATTTCTATTGGCAATCCATATCGTACAAAGACGTATTCATATAGAAATTGTGCCGTGGTCCTGGCATCTGCTTTTTGAGTTGCCTTTGCTTCGACCCACTTTGTTAGATAGTCTGTAGCCACAACGATGTATTGTGTATGAGTCTTATATGCAGGAGGTGAAATGGGTCCGACATAATCAATCCCCCATTTTGCAAAAGCTCTTGCCCCCATCATTGGTCTAAGCGGCATATCATCTCTTTTAAGTGGTACTTTGGTCCGCTGACAGTCATCACACCGTTTAACGTATTCCTCAGCGTCCATATGTAATGTTGGCCACCATATTCCTGCGGCTAAGACAAGTTTTGCTGTCTTATCACCTGAGAAATGGCCTCCACCTACTCCTCCATGAGCTTGCTCCAGGATTATCACATACTCAGACTCTGATGCGCAAATCCTAAGCTGGTTGTCTTTACCTCTCTTATAGAGTTGATCTCCTATTAAAGCGTAATCTCTAGCTTCTGTCTCTACAGATTTCTGACGAGCTTTTGACGTTCCTTCTGGGAAAGTTCTATTTGTGAGATATTCAACAATATACTGACTCCATTCTGGAGCGATCATTATCTGATATAATGTCGAATACTCGGCTGGCGGTTTTGATGAACATACAATACATACAGTGACATATTCATGTACGCTTTCTTTCATTCCTGGCCAATAGACTCCCAATTGTAACAAATTCCTATATGTGTTCCTTCTTGAACAATGAAATGCACATTCCTGAACATGTGCTTCGCGCAGATATATACTATATTCCTCAGGATTGATGCATAGTCGTAAAACATGATCATTTCCCAATTGATACAACCTTCCTGCAATCAATTGAAGATTCTTGGATTGCTGAATAGCAATATGTTTCAGGTTGTATTCTCTTCTATCGAACTCTCCTCCATAGGTTAATAGGTCAACGACATTTTGAGACCACCTCGGTATCATTTCTATATTGAACAAGTACGCGTCTGGCATGTCGTCATCTACTCCTATAGGGTCTTCTCCATTCGTTAATCGCGAAAGATGATCAGCTCTAAGATGTGTTTTTCCTTTCTTTACTACTACCGTGAAGTCGAATTCCAGTAAGATAATGAACCATCTCACTATTCTCCCGGTATTGCATGGTTTATTCACTAGGTAGAGCAAGGCTTGGTGATCTGTAAAAAACACAATCTTGTTGGCTAGAAGATAATGCCGAAATTTCTTCACAGCATATATCATTCCTAATCCCTCTCGCTCTGTTGTGGTGTAATTCTTCTCTGCATGGTTGAGCTGTCGACTGGCGTAACAGATAGGAAAATCCATGTTTCCTTCTTCTGGCTGAGCCAGAATGCATCCTATTGCATATGCAGAAGCATCTATGTGCACATGGAATATCTTCTCCCAATCTGGTGATTTCAAGACTGGAGCGGTAATGAGTGCCTCTTTCAATTTCTTGAATGATTCCTCACATTTCTCTGTCCATTCAAAGTTCACTATTAACCTGTAAAGTGGTTGGCCTATTATAGCGTACATGTAAATGAATCGTCTATAATATCCACAATGTCCCATAAAGCTCTGTACTTGTTTCGCATTGGTTGGTCTAGGCATATCCACTATAACTTTTATCTTCTCTAAATCCGTGGATATTCCGTTTTGTGAGACAATATGTCCCAGAATTCTGCCCTGTCGGACCATAAACACACATTTCTCAGGATTGAGACAAATGCGATATGTCCTACATTTCTCAAATACTTTTCTTAGGTGTTCTAGATGCTCATTTCTCAGTAGAGAATGTACACATAAGTCATCCATGTATATTTCGAGAAACGGCCTTAAGTATTCTTTGAAAGCATGCGTCATCAGCCTCTGGAAGGTTGCGGGAGCATTGGTTAGACCAAAAGGCATAACCCGATAAGCATAAATTCCCCACTCCGTTGCAAAAGCTGTTTTATGTTGATCTTCCAGTGCTATGGCTAGCTGGTTATATCCTGAAAAACCATCAAGAAAGGAGTATGCTGTTTTCCCTGATACACGCTCTAGAACATGATCAGTTATCGGCAGGGGATAATTGTCCCTGATTGTTGCAGCATTCACTTTCTTTAGGTTGACACACACTCGGAGTTTTCCGTTCTTCTTAGGTACTACCACAATCGGAG
Organism: Adiantum capillus-veneris; assembly: GCF_014529385.1. NCBI lineage: Eukaryota > Viridiplantae > Streptophyta > Polypodiopsida > Polypodiales > Pteridaceae > Adiantum > Adiantum capillus-veneris. Next base: position 28,070,983 of record NC_140940.1, on the reverse strand, counting down.
ATACCCAATCAGTGTGTTCAATCTCGTATATGAATTCAGCTTCCATTAGCTTATCTATCTCTCCTTTGATTCGCTTAGCAAACGTATCATTATATGTGTATGGTCTCTGTCTGCTAGGCTTTGCGTCTTGTTTCAGTGGGATTGTGTGTTGGCATATCGATGGGTCAACTCCCTTTAAGTCCTTATAAGACCATGCAAACACATCCCTATACTCTATGAGAAGACTCAAAAGTCTCTCTTCCTCGCTTGGAGACAAATCTGTGGCTATGTACACCGGTCTAGGCGTCTCACCTGGAGCTGCTAAATCAACTTTTTTTGCATCCTCCGGTCCGTCATAAGATTCGTTCTCCTTCCTCTCTCGAATAGGTGGGGTTAATATCACCTTTCTATCCTCTATTGTGAATTTCCTATAGTGAGAGGGAACATCCATGTTTTCCTTGATTTTGACGTTTTCGTCCTCTCCACTCTCAATTTCTGTCGTCCAAACTTCCTTCAGAGTTTTCTTGAGCTCTCGGTACTTGTTTCTACGTTCTAACTTGGACTCCGTGTATTCTCTGTTGCGCTTGTTCTTTTCTGATTTTTCTGTTTCAGTTTTCGTTCCATTCTTTTGAACTTGATTTCTTGAGCCTCTTTTGTCTTTTCGTAAGCTCTTTTGATTACTGCCTCTCATTCTTCCAGAAATCTTATCCTTAACACAATCTTCAGCCTTTACTAGCATTAGGAATTGATTTTTTCCTCTTATTCTAGGCATCGGATTGGTTCTAACCCCTTTTGTTTTTTTCTTTGCTCTATAGTGTTTCTGGCGTTGTTTTGTTTGGTTCGGAAAATCATAAAATCGGACATCCGTTATAGTTTCTTCGTTTCCGCTTGAATTGTCCGTTGACTCGTTGTCTGCTTCATTTCCCCACTCTGGATGATTTGGAATGTCGTGAAACACCTCTTCTTCATCTTCTTTTTCCAGTGTATCATTTTTTTCAGTTTCATTTTCGAGTACAGTTCTCAACATGAAATACGGAACCACGTCGTACCCGTCCTTGTCGCAAAATTTCGTTGTGGGACCATCCGGAATTGCACAAACATCTAGGGTTGCTAGAATGTGTGTCCATTCTAATGGTTCAAACGTGTCCTCTGGAAAGGGTTCTCTTACATAAGTTTCGTCTTCGATAGCCCTTTCTAAAACACATTCTTCTCGTTTCAGACTTCCACATTTCGAAGCTCCACACATCCATAACTCCTTGGGTTTACCTAACCAAGCTGGAAATTCGGATCCCGCCAAAGTAGCTGAATCAAACTCCTCTACCGGTGTTCGGTTCACATCTTTGTAGCTATGGTCTTTCAGGTTCACACGTGTAGTGGTTTCCATATTTCTCAGGTATATGTGATCGTAGCCCCAATCCTGGACCATTTTCAACTGTCTCATGAATGGTCTTCCCAGTATGATATCATAGTTATTCTCCTTGCCAAAATCGACAATAGCAAAAGTATGTTCGTATTCAATGCCGCAAGAAGTCACTACAACTTTCTCTAATAACCCCATAGGTTTCTCCATGTGTCCATCTGCTAATTGGAGTTTCAACCTAGTCTTCCTTATTGCTGGTTTCCCCCATTTTTTCCAGATTTCTTTTGTAGCTATGGCTACCCCAGCTCCGCTGTCTAGTATTGCCATTGTGTTCACTTTGGAATTCAACTGGTAAGGTTGTATTCCCCTCTTCACCTTCGCAATACTCTCCGACCTTGTTTAAGGGTACAGGCTTAGCGTTCTTTTGTGGCTTGCTCAGCTCTCAATGCTCTCTTGCAATCTCGATGTTGGATCTTTTATCCCGAATTTCTCCAAGCATTTTCCTACAGTGGTCCACATATGTGGTCTTAGCCTCAAAAGCTCAGCTAGAGTGATAGTGCATGTCACTGGTGTTGACAAAATCTCTATCAATCCTTGCGAGTCCATGACTTTTTCTGATGAGATTTTTCGTGAGGGAAGTGCTCTAATCTCGGATTTTGCTTCATACTCTCCTAAGTATGAAGGTAAGGTATTCAGTGAATGAGGTTTGCTCTCCATTGTTCTAACAGAGCCCCCATCTCCCCAGTAAGATTGCAGATCCAAGTCCACTTGAGATCCTGCCTCAAATTCCACTATGGGAGGATTTTGATGTCCTTTCCCCATTTGTCTGATTAGCTTGGCAACTTAGCTCGTTTGCAAAGTTTGCCTCTCTCACTTGTTTCCAAAATTCATTGTAATCCTCATCTCTTCCGTAAGACCTCTGTATGACTGGATGAAAACTCTCTATCTCCTGATCGGTTGTGTTCAACACTATGCGGTCATCCTTTTGTGTATTTTCAGGCTTTTGTGCACTGGGAGTCTTTTCAGCTACCCGTGAAACGATAGTCTCTTGCTGAATTGGGTTTTCCTTTCCACAATTCATTGTTTCTTTTGGTGGTTCTAATAAGGCTTGTGCAGTCTCGATCATTCTCTGGCACATTTCAAGTCTCTGCTTTTCCAATTCCGCGTTGGGTATGTCATCCACCTCTGTTCTTGTGTTTGGTTGTTCTTTAACCTAGCTTCGTAAGCTCTCATCAGTGCGTCCAATGGTTCGTGTACTTTGTCGACTAGCACTGATCCCCCTGAGCTTAAGCTCGTTGTTTCTTTGATACTCTTTTGTTTCGTTCTTTCCGGCTCATCTCTCGTTTCCCGTTTTGACTCTCAAGTTTTTCTAATCTAGCTTTAGTTTGCTTTAGTTCCTCAGCTAGAATAGCGTCTTCACGTTCTTTTCTCAACTTCATGCGTGCTTTTCTAGCTTTCCATGTGTTTTTCTGACTCCGCGGTCCTTGACTAACCACTTCAGTCGCTAACTTTCCATTCTCAGGTTCTCTAGTGGTTTTCTTAGCTTGAGCTCTAGTAACAACTTGCGTTGGTATCAGAGTTTCATTTTCAGACCCACTGCTGGTAGGAATAGTTTCTAGCATATTCAATGTCGTCTTTTGCACTTTGTTTGGATTCTTTGAACAATCCTCAATGAAGTGAGTAACCCCACACTCAGTGCAATAAGCGTTAATTCTAATGATTTCCGTATGTGGGCAAACATTCATCAGATGGTCACCTCCACACTTGTAACAGGGTCCTAGTGCTGGTCTTGGTCCCATTGATTCGTCCTTTGTGGATAGGATGGTCTTTGTCCTGTTAACCCTCCATGAGCTATGAACATCAATGTTCTTGCGTCCAAATTGTATCTCTCTTCATCAGAAGCACTTGTAACTGTTGGTATTCCAACATTCCCATCATGCCCCATGGTTCTGGTTGTTTGGGTTCTTCTGGTGGGTAATACACTTGGAGACATGTGTGCACCAGATTCTTCATAATAGGCTTGAACAGGCACTAAGGCTTGTTCTTCCTGATTCTCTAAGGTTGGTGCATATCTAATGCCCACTGGTCTTGCTCCTGGTAAAGGTGGTTGTTGTCCCAATACCGGTTGCGGTCTTTCTATCCCCATAGGTCCTGGTACATTTCCCGTTGGGTATCGAGGTACTGGATGTACTTGAGGTGGTGCTAATTGAGCAGGAGGTGCATACTGGCGCTCCCTTACATACCCTTTGTTGTAATAGCACTCCTCTGTTGGATGATTTGTCCATTTTTGTTCAATAGCACACCATTTCAGTGTTTTTGGCAATGGTTTTTGGTATGGTGCCATCCTTTTTAGAGCATCTTCTATCATTTGCTCTACATTTGGCATGGTTGTTGTTTGAACATTCTTTTTAGTGGTAGTCTCGCTCGCTACGGAGGAGGAGCTACTGGATGCAAAATCTGTATCCGCTGACACCTCTCCATAAACCGTACAGTTATCCACTAAGTACAATGCCTCTCTCGTTACTTGCTCGAAACTTGTACAAGCTTTCAAGTGCAAGTCCTTCTTGAGAGTGTCGTTCCTCAGTCCCTCAATAAAGAGAACAGATAGTCTGTCATCTTGTGGTCGTTCACGTACTGGACATCTCTCAATGTATTGTTTGAAGCGAAGTGAAGCTTCCTTCACTTTTTCGTGTTCTCTCTGTTTAAAAGCATATATTTGTGAGACCGTATTGTGCTTAATCCCTCGTTTTGAGAATTCCTCAGCAAACTCTCTTAGCAAATGGTCAATGTCATGGAATCCCCCTATGTTCATTGGTTGAAACCATGTCAATGCAGTACCTTCTAGAGTAAGACCAAATCCCTCGTATTGTGTATGGAAATCTGTTATCTGCTCAGCTCTTAAGACTTGCTTAAAGAGTGACACATGTGCATACGGATCTCCTGAACCACCATACTTCTTTGGCATACACTTGGCTACTTGAGATGGTCTCATACGTCTATGGTCTGCTACCAATCTCATTGCTCCTGTGTCCCGGCTAAAGCTTTCTCTAGCATCATGGACTTCATGGGTTACCCTTGTCGGTTCCCCTGCCCTGAATCTACTACTGGGAGGTAAATGTGATGGTTCCGCTTCAAACCTTGGACCTGGAGTGGTATAGGTGGGGATTGGAACTGCACTACCTCGATTCGTCTCCATTGACTCTCTGGAATGTAATGATCCCATTGGCTCCGAGCTTCGAGTCCCAAGGTTGACTGAAAGAGTCAGCAACCTGAGTTCTTTGTCCTCCTGTTGTCATTGAGTTTTGCACTCCATTTTGGTGCTGGTCTATGTGAGCTAGAAGTAACATAATACTGATGTAGTGGTCCCCCAAAGTATGTATATCCTTCTAATTCTTTCTTGCCCATTGTTGAGTATTGCCTGCCATACTTATCGTAAGCGGCAATTTTCACTTCCGATCCCTCTGTGTAGGTAAAGACATAAAGTCTTTTTTGGTCTGTCAACTCTCCGGTGTAGGGTTCTTCACATCTATAATAGAGATCTTGCTCCCCATTATTATATTTGTATAGCCCCACATAGATGTTATCAGTGTTGATCCTTGTAGTTTCATTCTCTCTTCTTAACCTCGCATTAGGGAAGTTCATTATTGGTGCTTTCTCCTCAAGTTCTTCATCTATTTTGGCTTTGGTGCCCATCAATCCCCACTTGTCCACAATGTTAGGGTTTAGGACTACCAAGTACATGGTACCCTCGTCATCTAGATATCTATCTCCGCTATAGCTCACAGGCACTAAGTCCTTGAACTCACTAGGTCTATCTTCTATCTTTACACAATAGCGGTCCATTCCATCTTTGTAGATCTTGGCACCTTGCTCATTGTCGTACTGGTATTTTATGAACAATAGCTTCATTGTGGCGGAAGGGTTTGATGATCCTGCTGCCATATTTTCTCTGTTGTTCAGGTTCAAGTGTTCCAAGTGTTCGGTGAAAATCTCGTAAGATCTCTCCGAAGAAGTATCAGAGACACTTCCTTCAAAGATCGGCTCTAATGGTTGCACCCAACTTTGGTTTACACTTCCCTCGGTTGATATGACACTTGCTGGTTCCCCTTGTTTTGGTTGGTTATTCTGGAGATTCCTGCCCGATCTCAAATTCATCAATTCCCCTAAAGGACTTTAACTTTTCCGTCTCGGCAATTTGTTTTCCCCAAGTTTTTGTGGTCAGAATTGATCCAAACTGATTGATACTTGGTCAATTGTTTAATCTTGTCAGTTGGACAACTTCTGTTTCATCAAGTGAGAATTTTGTTGCAGTTATGCTGAAAAAGACATTATACGCGTATGATGTCTTTTTTCACAGATTTGACTATTTTGGTTATGCTCACTCTCAGTAGCCCCTTTATGCTCTTTCACTCACAAAATTCAGTTTGAACTCTGTTTGAGCAAGTTATGGCTAATTTAGGCTTTTCTTGGCAATTTTCTGCTTTTGACTTTTTTTGGGTCAATTGTGATCCAAATGGGATGAAACTTGAAATATAACCTCTAGACAGCTATTACAATGGATCTGTGTTGGCAAAGTATCAAAATATGTCCAAAATTAGGTCAAAGACATCATACGCGTATGATGTCTTTTTCATCAATTTGGGTCAAGACTTGATATTTATGCTTTCTACAGTGTTTGTAACAAGACTTTGTCAGGTCAGATTTCAAAAATAAGCAGTGGAAGTGCCAAAAGACATTATACGCGTATGATGTCTTTTTGTCCCAGATTTTGACTATTTTGGTTTTAACCTTCTCCAATTTTATAAATGAGTTTCAATGTTTTTGTCCAAGATTTGAATCCAAAATTTCCTATTCTTTGCGTTTCTTGGACTCCGACTTGTCTTTTTGGGTTTCTTTGAGTGTTAATGCTCTTGTTTTAAGTTGATCTTAGGGTAAAACCCCCCTTCTAAACACTCTGGCAATGTCAAATTTTCAATTTTAGTCTCTGTTTAGGTCCTAAGACATCATACGCGTATGATGTCTAAAGTTGCAGATTTCCAGTTTTCAGCACAGAACTCTTCCAATAGCTCTTTTAAGTGCTCAGCAACAATCAGTTACACAGAAAATTTTTCTGAACTTTGTTTATTGCATATTTCACTACCAAAGCGACTTTTTCAGTGATCTAACATGCAATCAAACACATCAAGCAAATAGAACACCAATGATAGCTCTAGATCAGGATCAAATCAGGCCCTACCTAAGCTACTTCTAATCATAAAATGGATTTTTTGCAATTGAAAATATAAAGAGATTTACTACCACACAAGGAGTAGCAAATGCTTTTTATGTCAACAACCACTTAAACACCATCAAAAACAATCTAATCTAAGCTAAACTAAAAATACTGTCAACACGGAAGACCCAGGAATACCCCACTTCCTAGTATCTCTCGAGACCTTCGGAGTCCACCACTCCTAGATCTTTTCTAACTAAAGTATACAAAGTAGTTTATACGACTCACCTCGTAGGATTAGTCTAAGGTCACCTACTTAGGGCTCTCGTCCCCGGCAGCGGCGCCAAATGTTAAGGCGGTTACGCCGCTAGCGGAAGCTAAATAGCGAGAACTCAACCAACAACAGAATTTGTCAGACGAGGACGGAGCTTGACCCGCAGGCGCATGGAAACAACTAGGTGGGTGTCAAATCACCTACTCGACCTTCTAATGACAATCACTACTAAGGAAATCAAATCTAAGTTCTAAAATACGCAAGTGACTGAAATCCGTACTACGAACGAATGCTATACGAAACAGGATCTAGAATCATTGAATCGATCTCAAACTCAAGGGGAGTCTATACACTAGGTAAGAACAACACCCTAAAGACTTGAACTGCAAAATCAACCTATAAACACTCCGTGCGGTAAACGCGTATGAAGACAGGCCGAAAAATACAGGTGACGAAACTTGACCCCGATGGTACTAATGTGTAGCTCTACTCGTTGTGGTTCTATAGATATGCTGCACGCTCTATTCCGACACACGAGTTGGAAGAAAACTCACACCGAAGCTCGTAGGAACTTACCACACGTAGAAGCCGATAGCGCGCACTCTTGGTATCTGTGCGTAGCTCTCCATCGTTGCTAACCAATGGTGTGTTGCTTCTCAATGGCGGCCCGTAGCTCGCGTAGCAAGAAGATAAGACTTCTCTCTCTCTCTCTCTCTCAGACACAGTCACGGCGCTCAAAAACTCCCTTTGATTAATAATTGAATTCCCTTAGGTTACAAAACTTTGGCTTATATACCTCAGCCTTGGAGGTGAGAACATCTCTAATTATTTACATCAGCAGGTGAAATTACGTCGGGATTACAGACTGGAAACTCAATTGAGTCCCGTTACTTAGTGAATGGCTCAAATCAAAATTAATGTCGGAAAGACATTTATTACAATCAATGGTTACAAAATGATGGGTGTGAGCAAAAATGCGGGTGTGATCCTCTGCTGGCTCAACAGAGAGAGAGAGAGAGAGAGAGAGAGTGATTGAGCATTGCGATGACAACACGGTGGTGGCGAAGCGGTTGAGCGTGGCACGACGATAGCTCCTTCTTGTTCGCGGCGAGGAATCCTCCACGAAGGTGAGCGTAGGGCGGTGAGTGACACACCCTTGCTCTCTTGAGCTTGCTAGATTAATCTGGTTGTGTGCTTGTACCCACTTGTGGCTCGCACAGAGTGTACGGAAAGTCCCTTGCATTGACACGTGCGACAGACGCACACATAGTGGGAGTGGTTTAGTAGATTTATGGAAAATCCTAGCAACAAACACTCGAAAGTAGGGAAGCACATTCTAAGATACCTTAAGGGTACATCAATTAAGTGCCTACATTTTAGGAACAATGATGCATCCATAGTGGGTTACACAAATGCAGATTATGTGGGTTGTGTGGATAGTCGAAGATCCATGTTTGGCTATGTGTCGTGCCGTGGAGATCATGTCTCCAAGATTTCACTTTGTCTTCCACCACAAATGTCATAAAAACTAATATCTAATACTCCCAAATGATTTTCTCATGTTAAATTGATCATTTAATATGGGGAAGTACTAGGGGAGTAAAAGCTAGAATATTGGTAAGGCTACCAGACCGGTCTCTTCAGGGACCAAAGGCGGAAAAGTAGGGATCTAAAGGGGGACAATCTGCAAAAGAGCAATGTGCTTCAATGGGGCTCAAAAGACCTAAGGCTCAACCCCATTAAGACTTCCATAGGATAAAGTTCCTAATTTTAATTATATTGTCCAAAGGCCAAAGTAGGGGAAATATTGGATGGTCATGGGAAGACTAAAAAGGAGAGGGCGAGCCCTTATTGTAGGGGATGAGAGAGAAACACACACACACACTCCAAAGCTCCCCTTTTGCACAAAGGGAATACTGGACACATGTCAGGCTCCTAGGCCAGCTGCCCCCAAAATCTCCTCAAATCCTATTGGATGGCCATAGAGTAGGACCAATGAGAATTAGGCTAGAGTAAAGTTAATCTAATCAATTTAAAAATGCTAAAAGAACCAATAGAAATAAAGCTCCCTAGAAGACTATTGGACAGTCTACCAAGTGGTCCAATGAGCATTCAACAGCCCAATGGCTTGCCTGATTCCTATTGGCCAAAAGACTAAGAGGTCCAATGAGAGTTTAATTGAATTATTTAATTACCTTAATCTCTCACAAAAGGGGAAAACGGGACTCTTGTCAAAAGGCTATCAATTATGCTTCTAATTTGTGATTGGGTAAGCTTTACAGGAGCCAATGGGAGGCCAGCATGAGCATTTAGCAAGAGGGTTCGACCAAGAAGAGAGAGAGGGCTGCATTTTACTCTTACGCAGTGCCACACACACACACACACACAACTCATGTGTGCAAGAAGAACTGGCATCTCCTTCTTCAAGCATTGAGAAGTAGAGGCCTACACCAACAACTTTTGGCTATGGAATGCAAATCCAACCAAGAGCCAAGCTTCAATGGCATGCTCACCTCCTCTACCATGCTAATAACTAAGCTAAGCTATGCTATTAGAGTGATTATGTGAGGAGAATACTTCTTTCTCGTAAGATACATCTTCTTCCTCTCAATCTATCCTCACTCCCTGCTAGCTCTCACCATTTTTGAAGGTGTGTGAGGTCTTGGGACTGAGGCTAGGGACACTAGGTGTGTTTTTTCAAGCATAATTTGGTGCATGAAGCTTCCATCTTCATTGTACCAACTAGTTTTTTCAAAGAACACAAAGACTCTATTGTACAAAAGTCTCCTTTGATGGGAGAAGCTATAATACAAAGCCTTTATGAACGGGGGACCGGCTCCATGTAAATCCGGTCCTCAACTATTGTCAATTGTTCTATTTCTCTCTCTTTTCAAGTATTGTCAACATAACAGCCCCAAAACTTGCCCGAAACTAATTCCCTTGCTGGAACTCACTTCCACTGGCATAAACCCTCTGATTCCTGTCCAAAAACAGTAAATTCAGCTCGCTGTATTGACTAGTTTTCAGCCCTAAACAGTCCCCGAATTTCCCTCTAGCAGTGGGGCACTATTTCCAAGGGTTCTGGCGTCCGTATGGCTGAAAAACAGTCAAAATACAGCACATAATCAGCACTGAAATCACACCTGTACAGTGAGGTTATCACCCTCACCAGTGCCTGCTTTTGGAGCAGCAATTAGCTACTCATGTTCTTGCTCAGAGAGGCTCTTGCCTCAGCAAAAAGCATGTAGCCACACAATTGTACATGAGTCAAATGAAGAGCCCTCTTGTGGGGCATCACATTACTGCACGTAGGGGGGAGAGAGAGAGTAGTGTGTAGTGTGCAAGTCATCACTCCTAGCACCACATGTACATAGAGTGGAAATCATACACTCCATAGCTCTTAACCTATGAGAGTATGCATCGACTTAATTGTGAAGTGTGAACTGTTTTGAAGTGAATCTCTACTGTGTCGTGGTAGAATCTTGACTTGGGGTGTCCAAGTAATGCCAAATTAGCTAGGTGTAAATTGCTATGTTGCTTTCTCAAATAAAGTACTCTCTCTATGCCCATTAGGAACTTGTTCTTAATGAAATGCTCACTATGTTATCAATTTCCTCTACACACAAGTTACTAGTGCATTAAATGTTACATTGGTATTAGAGCTATTGGTTTCTCTTTTCTTGCTCAAGAAGAGAGTCCTTGAGCTTGCTACAAATGGTTGGTGTTATTAATTGCAAAAGAGTAAGTAGATTAGTGATTTTTCATCCTTGAAGCACGCCTGCTTTATGCAGTTAACGGGGACAGCATTGAGAGCTATGGTCTTAATAATGGAGTCATCGGGGCTTGCCTATGGCTTAACCATTATTGAGCTATTAGAAGCTTGACAAGAATCGATGTTGTCTTGGCTATGTTGAACCGTCTCTTCTATTCCTTGCACTTAATTATATTAGATCCGCGGGTATAGATGCTTGAGTGCTTATCTTTGAAGGTAAAGAGGAGGAGCAACTAGGTCTTGAAGTGCCAAAGTAAAAGTAAAAATTTACAACTAACATTTGCTAGTATGGCTAACAAGGGAAAAGATATTGAAATGAATGTTGATAGCTTTGATTTTTCTAGTGAAAGAGCAACTAATGGTGCCCCTATGCTTGTAATTATCTTGTTTCTAGGCTTCAACAAGCCCTAGGCAATCCACCCCTCCAAGGTGAAGTGTTACAACAATTGTGCACCCAAGGTATTCTCCAAACTCCCCACCAAGAAGAGAGAGTACCTAGGAAGCCTCCTTGTGAGACTTCCAAAAGAGGACTCTCTCCGATAAGGAAAGAAGAGGAGGATCCTTAAGAAGGGCTCAAAAATTTACTACTTGTGATGCATCTCCTTCTCAAAGGAGAACCCAAGTTTCAACAGTAGAGCCCCCACCAAAAGAACGAGAAAGAAGTGAGTCTCTTGCCACCTCGACAGAGATGGCTCCACACAGACGGCGGGCAAAACACTCTCCAACACCCCCTAAACAGAGAATACCATCGCATACTTCTCTACACCATAATTCAAAGACGGATGAGAGAAAAAAAAAGAAGAAAAAGGCGAGAAAGAGGTCACCCTCTTCTTCATCCTCTTCCTCTTCTAAAGAAAGTGATGGTGCATACAAGAAGGAACAAGGGAAGAGAAAGGCGAGGAAGAGGTCACCCTCTTCTCCATCCTCCTCATACTCTTCCTCTTCTGAAGAAAGTTATGGTGCAACTCTTGAACCACCCATGCCGCTTGGAAGAGGTCATCCAAGCTCAAAAATTTCAAAGAGGGAGGAAAGAACATCTCTTTCCTTACCTACAATGGCACTTTTGGTGCTACGGACAAAGTCTTGGCCTTTATCCAACAATTTGATGCGACGTTTAGAGATGAGGACTTCATGAAGTCCTCTAAGTTACATCATGTAGCCATGCAATGGTGGTCTGTCCTACGAGAAAACAGCAAAGCTCCACAAACATGGAAAGCCTTAAGAGCTTCCATCATGAAGCAATTTTTGGCTACCGATGTCAAAGACAAGGTACTCACCAAATGGCAAAGTTTGAAGCTCTCTCCCTACGAATCTATTCACAAATATGTAGACTTTACACCTCAAATCCACTGTCTTCAAAAAGATGGATTTTGGAGAGCAAAAACAACAATTTTGTGCGGGCTTAACCGAGGATATGGCGGAGTATGTTAACACCCAAAGGCCACACACCATATTTGCGATCATACACCATACTATGGTGGCTTCCAGAATCAATTTCCAACAAGGGGCTAAGAGAAATCTTAAGCCCACAAAAAACAAGGACCATAATGAGCCTAAGGGGAAGGACAACATCCAAAAGTCTCCCGAAGGCAACACCAACAACAACAGAGCTAAGGAGAAGGGAGTTTATTAAGGCAAAAATAAACTCTCTCCTGAAGAGCTAGAGCGTTATCAAAAAGATAACCGTTGTTTCAAGTGCGGGGAGCAAGGGCATTCCTATCGTGCTTGTCCCCACAAGAATACACGTAATGAGCCTCCTAGAGCTACCTTGGTCCGAAATTCAAGAAGAGGATGCTCATCACAAAGGATCTCCTCTATGCCATGCTTGGGAAATGTAAGAGAACATGATGCTTTCATTCTCTTTGACCCTGGTTCTACTCACAATTTCATATCCACAGAGTTGTCCAACAAGCTAGGCATCCAAGCCTATGAGATGGGAGATGTCCTACTTGTCAATGGTGCTTTCAAGGGGCAAGAATCCTCAATAACTCCCTTAATTGGGAAATTGAGGCTCCATGTCCAAAGCTATGTGTACAAGGAGGATTTCTTTATCTCTCCTCTCAAGCATGAGGATGTAATCCTAGGGGCACCATGGTTTGATTGCATGGCTGCCAATGTTAAATTTCCTAAAAGGAAAATCTACTTTAGGTTCAAGGAAAAGGATATGTACATAGATGCCAAGGAGTTGGGTAGTACCATACCCATTGTACATAAGCAAGCTTTCGATAAGTCAATAAAGAGCTCTATTTCCATGTACAAGATTTTTGTTAAAGATTCTCAAAATGAACCTAATACTTATCAAAAGAAAATATAAACAATCAAAAGGAATTAGAGTTATCCAACTTCCTCAAGGGGTTTCAAGATGTTTTTATTGACGACATCCCTTTTGATCTACCTCCGAAACGAGGGAATGACAACCATGCAATTGAACTCTTCCAGGAAGCTCACCGCCTAATAAACCTCCTTATAGAGTTTCTCAAGCTCAACAAAAGGAGTTTATGCGGCAAGTGCATGAGTTAGTTGAGAAAGGCATGGTTAGGCCTAGTTCATCTCCATTTTGTTCACCAATGTTCTTAGTGCAAAATAAAGACGGCATATATCGTATGTGTGTCGACTATCAAGCACTAAATAGAATCACTACGAGAATAGGTTTCCCGTTCCACGGGTAGAAGACCTATTTGATAAGCTATAGGGGTCAACCTACTTCAGTAGGATTGACCTAAAAAGTGTCTACCATCATGTCATAAAATCTAATATCTAACCAATCCAAATGGTTTTCTCATATTAAACTGATCATTTATTGTGGGAGAATAAATGGGAACAAGGGTTAAGATATAGACATGTGCTTATAGATCTATCTCAACACGGGGCCAATGGTAAAGGGTCCCAAATGAGAGATGGTCTATCAAAGAGCAAGGCTAACCAATGGATCATAAGACCTAAGGGTTAGCTTCATTGAAGACCTCCAATAGTTAGTGTAAAAGTCCTTTGACACAATAGTTAGTTGAGCTTGAGGTGGGAACCCGGCCCAAGCTTAAGGTGCTTGAGGTGCTTGTTGTGCTTGATGACCACTAAGGTGCTTCAGGTGCTTGATGATTGAGGTGTTTGAGATGCTTGAGTTTCTTGATGATTGAGATGCTTGAGGTGCTTGTCATGCTTGAGATGCTAGGGTTGTACTTGAGGTGAGAACCCAGCCCAACCTTGAAGTGCTTAAGGACCAAGCTTGCGGTGGGAACTGAACCTAAGCTTGAGGGGCTTGAGGTGTCAAAAAGTCAAGATTCCATCCCTACAAGGAGGGGGCGAGCCCTACATGAGAGGGGATGAGAGAGAACACACACACACTCACACAAGGCATGCCTAGTACAAAGAAAGCAAAAAGGACACTTGTCAAGTTCCTCCTCATGTTGCCCTCATGATGTGCTTGAAGCCTATTTGTTGTCCACCCAAGGGGTCCAATGATAGTTTAGGAGATTTAGTTAATTGTCTTTGCATTTCAAGTCCTCTCTCTCAAAGGGGGAAGGGGGACACTTGTCCCAAGGCTACCCTTGTTGCTTGTAATGCCTCCTGCTTGTGATTGGCTAGGCTTGGAGGGGTCCAATGAGCTTCAAGCATGAGCTACAAGGGGGGGTCGACCAAAGCAAGCTAGGGGGTTTCTTGAGGGGTATACTCTCCCACACACACTCACACACACTCTCATTGTGCATTGTGAAAAGTGCAAGAGCTCCCTCTCCTTCTCCAAGCAAGTAGAGATTGAGAGCCTACACCAACACTCTTGGCTATGGAGTGCAAATCCAACCAAGAGCCATGCTTCAATGCTTAAGCTTGCCATCTTCATTACTATTCGATTATGTATGCTAGCAAGAAGAGTGATGTCAAGTGAGGAACTAATTCTTTCTCCTATGAAATGTTTCTTCTTCCTCTTCCCTACCCTCATTCCCTGATATCTCTCTCCACCTTCGAAGGTGTTTGAGGTCTTGGGACTGAGGCTTGGGATAGTTAAAGCTTTCCACAAAGTTTATGTTATGATTGTGATGCATGAACCTTTCCATCTTCATTGCATCACCTAGGTCTTCATTGCATCACCTAGGTCACAAGGAGCACAAAGATTGTATTGTAGCAAGTCTCTCTTAATGGGAGAAATCATAATAAAAATGCCTATTGGAGGGGGGACCGTGGCTCCACATAAATCCGGTCCTCAATTGTTGTCATGTTCTCTAAATTCTCTCTCTTGCAAAATTATTTTTCATGCCAAGATAACTAATTTCTATGATTATGTTGTTGTCTTCAATTATGTTCACCCGGTATGCTCACAAAGTAATATCTCAAAATTTCTCTCATTAATTTCCGCTACTCTCAAGTTATTAGGCCAATTCCATTACATTGGTATCAGGGCATTTGTTTTCTCTTTTCTTGCTTAAGAAGAGAGGTCCTTAAGTAGCCTATGAATGGTTGATGTTGTTAATTATATTAGGGTAAGTGGAACTGGGATCTATTATCGATTTTGTTGAGCCCACTATGTGGGATATGGTGCACACCTCGGGAGCTTTGGACTTAACAATGGAGTCTTTTTAGACTTGCCTACGGCTATACCATTATTGAGCCATAAGAAGTCCGAAAGGAGCTAGCCCTCGGCAAATCTGCTATGTTAGACCTACTCCACTACTCTCTATAATTAACCACTTCGAGCCGTGGGTGTAGATACTTAAGAGCCGATTTTCAAAGGCTAGGAGGAGTGGAAACTAAGGTTTTGAATTTCCAAAGCATACACTAAGTACATACATAAATTTTGTTAACATGGCTGATAATAATCAAGAGAGTAGAATGAACATTTCTAGCTTTGATTTTGCACATGAAGGTGCTAATGATGATGCCCCCATGTTCGTGAATTATCTCATTACTAGGTTGCAGCAAGCTATGGGCAACCTTGATTTGCAAGCCAAAGTTACTCAACAACTTCGTGCTTATGGAATTTCCCTTCCTCTCCAAGAGCTTAGGAGGCCTCTTGAGGAGACCCCCAAAAGCAGACTCTCTCCCATTCAAGATGAGGAATCCAAAGAGCAAGAAAGCAATGAAACTTTAAGTTCCTCCAAAGATGTGGCTCCATGAAGACGGCGGTCTAGAAGATCCCCCACTCCTTCCAAGAGGAAAAGATCAACATATAGTCCTTCTCCTCGTCATTCCAAAAGGGAAGAGAGGAAACAATGGAATAAAAGGTCTAGAAAGAGGTCACCCTCTTCTCCTTATTTTTCACCTTCCTCCTCTTCCAACGAAAGCTATGGCTATTCTCCTAGAGAATAAAGGAGGGGAGGACATCGTAAATCATTCCCTGCATGGAGAAGGTCACAAAAGCTAAAGAAGTTCAAGGAGGGAGGAAAGAGTATCTCTTTTCTCACCTATGATGGCATCTTTGGTGCTACCTTGGCCTTCATCTATCAATTTGATGTGGCCTTTGGAGATGAGGGCTTCACGGAGTCCTCCAAGCTACACCATGTAGCTATGCACTTCCAAAAATCAACTCGTCAATGGTGGGCTAGCCTTCGTGGCACGGAAAAGCCCCAAAGACATGGAAAACTCTACGAGTTTCCATCATGAAGCAATTCCTTGCAAGCGATGCAAAGGACAAAGTGCTTATCGAATGGCGCAGCTTGAAGCTTCTCTCTCATGAGTCTATCCACAAGTATGTAAGCAAGTTTTGGGATTTACATCTCAAGGCTACTATCTTTCAAAAGATAGACTTTGCCAAGCAAAAGCAGCAATTCCGTGCGGGATTGCCTGAAGAGATGGCCGAATACATCAACTCTCAATGACCTGGTTCTATCACCGAAGTAATCCATCACACCATGGTTTCTTCACGCATCAATTTCCATCAAGGGGCTAGATGGAATGTCAAGCCCATGGAAAACAAAGACAAAAATGATGCAAAGGGAAAAACCAATGCTCAAAATTTTTCCCAAGGCACTTCCAAGAACAACAACAACAATCGGTCCAAGGAGAAGGGAGTTTACAAAGGCAAAAACAAACTCTCTCCTGAAGAGCTTGAAGCTTTTTGCAAGGACCATAAGTGTTTCAAGTGTGGGGAGCAAGGACATGGCGATCGTTGTTGGAATTAGGGTTGCGGAGAAATGCACACAGCTTGAAGAAGACGAAGGAAGCTCAAGGCACACAATAGAGAGTGTGTTACTTAGTATGCAATGGAAAGATAGATCGCCCTAGAGTGATGGGCGTATATACAATGCTCGGGGGAAAAAACCTCCTAAAGAGGGAAAAAATGCCCCAGCGGTCCTAGTGTGTTCACACACATCACTACCACATATATATGGTAACAAATCCCCCCTGGAGTGATGCGGTGAATGAGAGCTGGCATATGAGTAAAGGGAAGTGCCATGCCCTGAGGACATGATCATTCCACAAAGAGGAGTAAGCCCAAAGCTTTGCAGAAAGCTTCAAGATTCTCACGAGACAATGCCTTTGTGAAAAGATCTGCAAGATTGTCCTGTGTTGGCACATAAGCCAAGCTGATCTCTCCTGTTGAGAGCCTCTCCCTGACATAGTGGTAATGCACCTCAATGTGCTTTGTGCGAGCATGAAAAACTGGGTTCCTCACAACTGCCAATGCGCTCTGACTGTCAGTGTAGATAGTGTTGGCGGTGTCCTATCCAACACCCAAATCAGCCATAAGGCGTCTGAGCCACACACACTCAACCGTAGCTGTGAAGACTACCTTATACACAGCCTCACAACTCAAAGTGGCCACAATAGGTTGCTTCTTGCTCAACCATGATATACATGAACTGCCAAGCATGAAACAAAAACCACTTGTGGACACTCGCGTGTCAAAACAACCAGCCCAATCTGAGTCCGAAAAAGCATGTAAGTCTAGCGGCAATGATCCCCCCTTGGGATAAAACAAGCCAAGATGTAAAGTGCCACTAAGGTAGCGGAAAATCCTCTTGACAGCC
Source organism: Adiantum capillus-veneris (assembly GCF_014529385.1). Taxonomy (NCBI): domain Eukaryota; kingdom Viridiplantae; phylum Streptophyta; class Polypodiopsida; order Polypodiales; family Pteridaceae; genus Adiantum; species Adiantum capillus-veneris. The sequence goes on along the minus strand of NC_140940.1, from coordinate 28,053,427 downwards.
TGCCAATGCTTAGACCCTGGGCTATGCATAAATCTGCTGACCTATGAGACTGCAAACTGAATATCTGGCATCGTGTTGCATACATAAATGAGGCAGCCAACATCAATTTGGTAAAGAGTGACATCAGCAGGATCGCCAACATCATGTAGACTCAACTTCAAAAGCGTTTCCATGGGAGTGGCAATAGGTTTGCAATGCTCAAGTCCAAACTTACATAGCAATGTCTCTATGTAACTTTTCTGACACAAGGCCATACCACCATCACACTGCTTAAATTGTATAGCAAAGTAATGATGCAACAGCCCCAAATCTTTCATCTTGAAAGTAGCATTTAAATCAGCCTTAAATTCAGCAATATGTCTCTCATTTGGTCCTGTGATCAGCAAATCATCGACATAAAGAACCACGATGAGAAGTACATCACCCTCACGCTTTACATACAATGTGCTTTCTGTTGGACTGTTACGAAAGCCTCGTTTAACCAAATGACTGTCAGCTTTCTCATACCAAGCACGAGGAGATTGCTTCAACCCATACAAAGCCTTCTTACATCTGCACACTTTGTCCTCTTGTCCTTTTATGACAAAACCGCGAGGCTGCATTACATAAACTTCCTCAAATATGTCACCATTTAAGAAAGCAGTAACAATGTCTGATTGATGTACATTCCAGCCAAAATGAGCTGCCAATGCACATAGAAAACGTACAGTAATCATACGACAAGTGGGAGCAAAAGTCTCTTCATAATCTATGTCTTTTGGCTGTGCATAACCCTTTGCAACAAGTCGAGCCTTATGATGATCGATCTCACCATCCGGCTTGCATTTCAACTTGTAAACCCACTTCGTACCAATGGCCTTTTTGCCAGGAGGCAAATCACATAAAGTCCATGTGTCATTTTCTATAAGTGAATCATATTCTGATTGCATGGCAGCCATCCAATTTTTTGAATTCTGTGCTTCATCAAAATACTGAGGCTCCTCAACATCATGTAAGCTAGACACAGCCAAAGCATAACAATCTGATGCATAAGATGCATGGTGAGAGCCTGAACGAGTACGACTAGACAAAGGTGCATCCAATTTACTGTCATGCAAAGTGTGCACCGGCCATTTTGGCATACCTCTAGCCTGCTCATTTTCGGCCCTTTCCTCATCAAGTACATCATGTACATCTGCATCAGTAATAGGCTGATCTGTAACATTTTCAGAAACCCCCATAGGCTGTACATTTGCCTCATTAGAAATTACATTCGTATTTCCACCACTGAAAAGAGGCAACAAAGTGTCATTATTGTCTCTAGTACATGACAACAAGGGCTGAATAGAATCTTCCACAAACACTACATCCCGTGAAACCAGAATACGCTTTGTTTGCAGATGACATAACCTGTAACCTTTGCTTTCATCACTATAACCAACAAAAATACATTTGACAGCCTTATCATCCAATTTTTTGTGTTGTGTTTGTGGCACCAAAGCATATGCCAAACAGCCAAAAACACGCATGTGCTCAATAGAAGGCTTTCTATCATGCCATGCTTCATATGGAGTAATAGACTGCAAAGCTTTCGTAGGACACCTGTTAAATACATAAGTGACACACATGATGGCCTCAAGCCAAAAAGAATGCGGCAAAGCTTGACTTTTGACCATACATCGTGCCATTTCAATCAGTGACCTATTTTTCCTCTCAGCAACACCATTTTGCTGAGGTGTATAAGAAACTGTACATTGGTGTTTTATCCCACGACTAGCCAGAAATGCATTAAATTCATGAGACATATACTCCCCCCCTCGATCGGAACGAAGGGTGCCCATAGTACATTTCGAGACATTTTCAACCATAGCCAGAAATTTTTTGAAGCACATAAAAACTTCGGACTTCTCTTTAAGCGGAAATACCCATGCATGCCTGGAGTAATCATCAATGAAAGTCACGAAGTAAAGGTAATTGCCCAAGGACGGAGTATGCATGGGCCCACAAACATCACTATGCACAAGTTGTAACCTGCATGTGGCCCGAACTGAACCATCCTTTGGAAACTTAGAATGCTGCATATTATCCAAAATACAGCCTTCACAAACATGTTTGACAGGTGCTTCAAGAGGCGGCGAAGAAGCAACCATATCAGATTTCTACAAACGCAGCAAACTGGCAAAATTTAGATGACCAAAACGTGCATGCCAAAGTTTTGCATCTGAAATAGCCCTTGAATCTGCAACAGCATTTGCAAAATTTTATCCACACTTGTCATACAAAGTGAGCTTATACAGCCCATGGCACAAAAGGCCAGATGCAGCAATTTCATCACCAAAACTGAGATCATGAACTGTACATCTGTCATCCACAAATTTGACTACAAGTCCATGTCTAGCAAGTGCGGATATAGACAAGAGATTCTTCTTGATCCTAGGTACATAAAGTGCATCAACAAGTGTGAAGGAACTGCCATTTGCAGCAGTAAGCACAATCTTTGCAACTCCCTAAACCGGATAAGAGGCATTGTTGGCACAAGTGACTGAATTCCCATGAGGGACAAACTCGAGAGAGGTAAACAATTCATGATGTGAGGTAATGTGCTTTGTAGCACGACTATCGAAATACCACACATGTGAATCTGCAGCAACTGACAAGCATGCATCATGGATAGAAGGATTGTAAGTTCACTCTGCGCTAAAAGCCCATTCTGCATCAACATCAGCAACACAGTCTCCTTTCACAGAAGACTCAACAATGGCTGCATTTGTAGTGGAACCAGCATTTACAGTGGAACCACCCTCTTTCTTCTTAGCCTCTTTGGCCTTCAACTTACGACACGACTTGATCAAGTGATCATTAGCTTTACAATAATGGCAACGCATCTTCTTTTTGCCCTTATCACCAGAATTTCCAGACGAATTTCTGCCAGCAGAAGCATTAGGAACATAAGTTTTGCCACTCACAGCAGAACCATAAGAAGTGGCCGCATTGCTGTTACCACCCTTTCTATGAGAAGCAATAAAAGAGTGTTCAACTGCACGCTACCTAGTTCTGTTTTTTCTGGAAAGTGACTCTTGCAACAGTAATGTGTATAATGCATCAAACTTGACAAGTTCAGGATTTCCTTGGGTCATCAGTCTCTAAGTACTAGCAAAAGTCTAGTAGGAATTTGGTAAGGCATCAAGAACAGTCTGCACAAGGGAACTGTCTAAAATGACTTCACTTGCAGAAATAAGTTGCTCATTGATATCCTTGACACCAGCATAATCTTCGACTCCAGCTCTTTACGCATCAAAGCAATTTTAGCCTCATTGTGACTTGCATAAAGACCTGCTAGAATATCCCAAGCTTGTTTTGCAGATTTTGATGAACGGATGTGAGCAACAATGGTGCGCTTCACAGACAACGCAATCAATGCATGAGCCTGCACATCCTTTACATCCCAATGAGCTTGTTCTGCCGTAGGCAAAACAACTCTAATAGCAGCAAAACTTGCAGCAAGAACTGCAACATCCTCAACATCGCCTACATCCTCATAACCAGGACATACATCATTGCCCTGCACAATATTCCAGACGTCCTTTGACACAAGAACTGTTACATCATATAAGCCCACATAGAGTAATTTTCCCCATCCAACCTGTCCTCAGTAGCAAACATCTTGAACACATCTGTGTTGTTGTTGTCAGCCATGGTAAATGCTGCAACCCATGTGAAAACTGCCCGAACATAGGATAAAAGGAGTGGGAATAACACGTGCTATATAGCACAAACCATAGAAGACTATAAGGCACTTGTTATGCAGAAAATGGCACTAACAGAAATTTTGCACAAAATGACAAAATTGCCTGTGTAGACCTGCTTGTAGTGGAAACGAAGGTCGAAATGAGCCCAAATCAGAAATCTGAGCAGACTAAGCTCGAGCTTTCCTAAAATATTTATCGAGTTGCGAACCGCCAAACCTCACTGTAATCGGAGAAAGTGAGCAAGCGTGTACTCGAGGAGCTGGTGACTAAGCCCGGGAGGACATAACCTGCTCTGATACCAATTGTTGGAATTAGGGTTGCAGAGAAACGCACACAGCTTGGAGAAGATGAAGGAAGCTCAAGGCACACAATAGAGAGTGTGTTACCTAGTATGCAATGGAAAGATAGATAGCCCTAGAGTGATGGGCGTATATACAATGCTCAGGGGAAAAAACCTCCTAAAGAGGGAAAAAATGCCCCGGCGGTCCTAGTGTGTTCACACACATCACTACCACATGTATATGGTAACAATCGTTCTTGCTCCAAAAAGAATGCTCGCAATGAGACTCCTAGGGCTTCCACTATCGAAGCTCCAAAAGAAAATGTTCATTGCAAAGGCTCATCACTTTCCTATGCTTGGGAAAAGTTAAGAGAGCATGATGCCTTCATCTTGTTTGACCCTGGCTCTACTCACAAATTCATATCAACGGAGTTGGCCACCGAGTTGGTCATTCAAGCTTTTGAAATGGAAGATATGGTAATGGGTGACACAACTTTCAAGGGATAGAAAGCCTCCGTTACTCCCTTGATTGGGAAGTTGAGGCTTCATGTCCAAAGCTATGTCAACAAAGAAGACTTTTTCATCTCTCCTCTCCAACATGAGGATGCTATCCTAGGGGCGCCATGGTTTGATCGCATGGTTGCCAATATGAAGTTCCCTGAAAGGAGAATCTACTTCACGTACAGGGGAAAGAACATGTACATAAATGCTAGTGAGCGTGGTCGCACTATTCCACTTGTAAATCCTCCTGCTTTCGATAAGTCAATGGAGAGTTCAGTTCTGTGTACATGATTTTTGTCAAAGAGTCTCTAAAAGATCCTAATGTTTCATCAAATGTAAATGGTAGGAATCAAGAAGAGTTAGACTTGTTTAGTTTTCTAAAAGAATTCCAAGATGTGTTTTTCGATGATATCCCTGTGGACTTACCTCCAAAACGAGGGGATGGTGACCATCGCATTGAGCTCCTTCCAGGAAGCTCACCGCCTAGCAAGCCTCCTTATCGAGTCTCACAAGCTCAACAAGAGGAGATCATGAGGCAAGTACAGGAATTGGTAGACAAAGGTATGGTGAGGCCTAGTTCCTCTCTCTTTTGTTCTCTAGTCCTTTTTGTGCAAAAGAAAGATGGCAGATACCGTATGTGTGTCGACTATTGAGCACTAAACCATATCACTATCAAAAATAGATTTCTTGTGCCTCGGGTAGAAGATCTGTTTGATAAGTTACAAGGCTCTACCTACTTCAATAGGATTGACCCTAAAAGTGGCTATCATCAAATAAGGATAGTGGATGAAGATATCCTAAAGACTGTGTTTCACACAACATTTGGTCTTTATGAATATCCAGTCATGCCTTTTGGCTTGACTAATGCACCATCTATGTTCAATTGTCTAATGGAGAAAAAATTTAGACCTTATCGCAAATTCATTGGAGTCTTCTTTGATGATATCATCATCTACTCCAAGTCTTTGGAGGAACATAAGCAAAGCTCCAAGTGATTTTTCAAGCATTGAGGGAGAACAAGCTTTTTCTCAACCGAAAGAAAAGTAAATTTTTCCTCCAAGAGATTCAATACCTAGGTCATATTATCTCTCAAGATGGTATCCGTATGGATCCATCAAAGTTAGAGGTAATAAAAGCATGGCCTAATCCAAGGAATGTACATGAGCTAAGAAGCTTTATAAGTATGTGCGCATACTATAGATGCTTCATAGAAAAATTCTCTCAAATAGCAAGACCACTACATGACCACAATCAAATAAGGATAGTTGATCAAGGCATTGTAAAGACCGCATTTCACACTACGTTTCGTCTTTATGAGTACATTGCCATGCCTTTTGGCTTGACCAACACACCAACCACATTTAACCTCTTGATGGAGAAGCTATTCAGGCCTCACCGAACCTTTACTGGAGTGTTCTTTGATGATATAATCATCTACTCTAATTCATTAGACGAACACAAGCAACACCTCTAGGTAATATTTCAAGTTTTACGAGAGAGTAAACTTTATATTAATGTAAAGAAAAGTGAATTTTACATTACAAGAGATTCAGTATTTAAGTCACATTATCTCTCAAAATGGCATCCAAATGGATCCATCAAATTTAGAGGTAATAAAAGAATGGCCTAATCCAAGGAATCTGCACGAACTAAGAAGCTTCATAGGTATGTGTGCATACTATAGACGCTTCATAGAAAAGCTATCACAAATTGCAGGAGCATAACATGACCTAACAAAGAAAAATGTTAGGTATATATGGTCCACCAAGGAGAACAATGCTTTTGAAAAGCTTAAAGAGAATCTCTCTCAACTTGTTCTTAGAAGGGCACGCCATAGCCTATGAAAGTCGAAGGCTCGACCTTGTTGAGCAAGCTCTAGGCATATATGAGAAGGAGCTCTTAGTAGTTCTACATGCTCTAGACTCATGGAAGCACTATTTATTGGGGACTCCTTTCATTCTACGAACAGATCACCAAAGCCTTAAGTACTTCATGACGCAGACCAAGCTCTCCAACAAACAAATGAGGTGGGAAAATTTCCTTTTGCAATTTCATTTTCATATTGCTCACATTGCTGGCAAGCATAATTAAGTGGCCGATGCACTCTCAAGATGATCAAGAGTGAGTGCGGTATCCATAGCAACTCACAATGATCTATCTTCTATGATATATGAGTACGCTATCAATCCCGATCTTAGAGATGTGGTTTCAACCTTTGCACTAGGGAAGAAGAAAGAACCATTTACCCTACAAGATGGTTATCTTCTCTATGGCAATATACTATGTGTTACTAACTCACTACGTGAAAAAGTAATGTATGAATCTCATGCTCCTCCTTATGCGTGGCATAGAGGGATTCAGTCTACCCTAAAGGGAATTGAGACATATTTCTATTGGCCTACCATGCAAGCAAACATACAAGAGTATGTTTCAAAATATGTGGTATGCCAAAAGACGCAGTTTGATAGAGGGAAGAAACCTGGATTGTGTCAAACTTTGCCAATTCCTAATTCACCATGGGAGATCATATCAATGGATTTTATCTTTGGATTGCCCAAGTCTATCCATGGGAATACAGGAATATGGGACGATAGTAGATAGGTTTAGCAAACAAGCATATTTCATACCTGTCAAAAGGACTATCAAGACCCATCAAATGGCAACCTTCTTTATATCACAAGTCTTCAAATACCATGGCTTGCCAATGTCCATAGTGTCGGACAGAGATCCTAGAATGACCAGTAACTTTTGGAAGGGTCTCTTTGAGAATTTAGGTACAAGGCTAAACTTCTCTTTGGCCTATCACCCCCAAACGGATGGCCAAAGTGAAATAGCTAACCTAACAATCCTTGATCTACTAAAAGCTTATGTCACAGAAGTAGATCAAAAGTCCCAATGGGAGAAGTACTTAACTTTAGTGGAGTATGCTTACAATAACATTATGCATACCTCCACAAGAAAAGCACCTTTTGAGGTAATTGAGAAAGATAAAAAAGTCCCTGCTACTCAAGGTACATGGGAAGATCTTTGCCTGCGGATCAACATAGCCGAGACCTGCAAGAATATTTCCAAGAGATTAAGGATGCTATTTCCATCTCTCAGCAAAGGCAAAAAGTTGCTGCTTGATAAGCACAAAAGGGCTTTAGCCTTTAAACAAAATGATTGGGTTTTTCTTAAGTTTCCCGAGGCTTGATTAAGGCACACAACATGCAAGAATCCTATAGGACACCAAAAGTATTATGCTAAGCTAGCAAAAGGGTACTATGGTCCCTTTCAGATTCTTAGGCCAACCAATGAGATGGCCTATCAACTCAAGTTGCCCAGTCATTAGCTCATACACAATGCTTTCCACATGAGCCTACTAAAGCCTTACAAAGCAGAGCCACCTCAACAAGCAATTATTGAAGACCCGCCGGAGAGATCAAGGACCAAGAAGAGGTGTTGCAGCCCGAGTCCATTCTCCGACACGAAGACAAGGTATTACAAGGTGGTAAGACTATCCGACGATATCTTATCAAGTTTAAAAATTATCCTTTTGAAGCTACTAGATGTATGCAAGGCATACAATTAAAGGATAACCTAAACCTTGTCAATGCTTACAATGATTCCCTAGAGTAAGAAAATGTAAATATGTATGAATGAACAAAGTTTTTTTCTTATGAGACACTCTTTTTATTTATTGTGCGCACATGTTAATAAGTATGCATGCTTAGGATCATGTTTGTGGAGACGACGTCTCCACAAACACCAAGTAGAGCTTGTCACTCTACTATGGAAGACTGATGCGGACTAAAGTGAAGACATGCTTGCGGCAGCTAAGGCTCTCAAGCACAAAATGGACTAGTCATCCATTCTGGAATGGTGTCATAGGAAAAAACAGGGATCCTCTATCCGCTAGCAAATAGACGAATGACTAGGCTTTATCTTCTCTACCTCACAGTCGAGGATAGCTATGATTTCAAGACAGAGGTAATGTCATAAAAACTAATATCTAATACTCCCAAATGATCTTCTCATGTTAAACGGGTCATTTAATATGGGGAAGTACTAGGGGAGTAAAAGCTAGAATATTGGTAAGGCTACCAGACCAATCTCTGTCAAGGATCCAAAGGAGGGAAAATAGGGATCCAAAGGGGGACAGTCTGCAAAAGATCAATGTGCTTCAATGGGGCTCAAAAGACCTAAGGTTCAACCCCATTAAGACTTCCATAGGCTTAAGTTCCTAATTTTAATTATATTGTCCAAAGGCCAAAGTAGAGAAAATGTTAGATGGTCATGGGAAGACTAAAAAGTCTTCCCACATCCCTAGCAAGGAGGGGGCGAGCCCTTGTTGTAGGGGATGAGAGAGAGACACACACACACACACACACACACTCCAAAGCTCCCCCTTTACACAAAGGGAATACTGGACACATGTCACGCTCCTAGGCTAGCTGCCCCCAAACTCCCCTCAAATCCTATTGGATGGTCATAGAGGTGGACCAATGAGAACTAGGCTAGAGTAAAGTTAGTCAAATCAATTTAAAAATGCTTGATAAAAGAACCAATAGAAATTAAGGTTCCTAGAAGAATATTGGTGGACGGTCTACCAAGGGGTCCAATGAGCATCCATCAGCCGAATGGCTTGTCTGATTCCTATTGGCCAGAAGACTAAGAGGTCCAATGAGAGTTTAATTGAATTATTTAATTACCTTAAACTCTCACAAAAGGGGACACTTGTCGAAAGGCTATAAAATACGCTTCTAATTTGTGATTGGCTAAGCTTTATAGGAGCCAATGGGAGGCCAACATGAGCATTTAGCAAGAGGGGTAACCCAAGAAGAGAGAGAGAGAGAGGGCTGCATTTTACTCTTACACAGTTCCACACACACACACACACACACACACACACAACTGATGTGTGCAAGAAGAACTCCATCTCCTTCTCCAAGCATTGAGAAGTAGAGGACTACACCAACAACTTTTGGCTATGGAATACAAATCCAACCAAGAGCCAAGCTTCAATGGCATGCTCACCTCCTCTACCATGCTAATAACTAAGCTAAGCTATGCTATTAGAGTGATTATGTGAGGAGAATACTTCTTTCTCGCAAGATACATCTTCTTCCTCTCACTTTATCCTCATTCCTTGCTAGCTTTCACCATTTTTGAAGGTGTGGAGGTCTTGGGACTGAGGCTAGGGACACTAGGTGTGTTTTTTCAAGCATAATTTGGTGCATGAAGCTTCCATCTTCATTGTACCAACTAGTTTTGTCAAGGAACACAAAGATTGTATTGTAAAAAATACTCCTTTGTTGATGGGAGAAGCTATAATACAAAGACTTTATGGAGGGGGGACCGGCTCCATGTAAATCCGGTCCTCAAATGTTGTCAATTGTTCTATTTCTCTCTCTTTTCAAGTATTGTCAATGCCAAATTAGCTAGGTGTAAATTGCTATGTTGATTTCTCAAATTAAGTACTCTCTCTATGCTCATTAGGAACTTGTTCTTAATGAAATTCTCACTATGTTATCAATTTCTGCTACACACAAGTTACTAGTGCATTAAATGTTACAACAAAGGTAGAGTATGTTGTAGTTTCTCTTCTAGCATCAAGGAAGCTATATGGTTAGCTCGTCTAGTGGAAGACCTTGACATTGTGATAGTCAAAGTGCTATTGCGTTAGCAAAGAACCCTGTGTTTCACGCCAAGTCAAAGCACAAATAGTCAAGTATCATGTAATACGAGATATATTGGCTAGCAAGCGTGTCAAGGCTCATACATATGAAAACCTTGCAGATGCTCTCACGAAGAGTCTAGCCTCAGAGTGGTTTGCACATTGCATTGAGATGATGGGTGTAGGGTGATGCCATTGGAATGATTCACGGTTGGTTGTACATACATAGGACACTTGGGCCACGCTAACCCTTCAAGTAGGAGATTGTTGGGGTTCATGCTAGCTAGCCTAACACCTATTACTAACCCATCATTACTAAGAAATAAGGAGCATGAGAGGATAACTCACTCTTTGTGCTTCACCCACTCTGTGCTTTCCATCCTCACACATCAATGCACTCCTGCATCCATGCACGTGCACTCTTCAGAAGGCTTGAGGCCTTATCGAAGACCATCACATGAGAGTGAGAATTCACAATGAGATTGCTAGTCACAGGATGTTGGAGAAACATGCCATGCTTGGTGGTGCTTTGATTGATGTTTACACCAAACATGGTGCCCTCACCAAATCACAATAAGCTCTTCATGGGGATCGTCTCCAAAAAGTGGTTGCTTGGAATGCATTCCATCAATTGTAAAGTAAGATGTCTCACCTATGCTTAGGTTTTGAAAGTAAGTGTCCTTGTGCACAATGTTATATCCCAAGTCACCATGATATTAATAGCTAGGGGATCTCGAATGAGCTTGATCACTTGACAACTATTCCAAAGTTAGATTCAGAGTAACTCACCAAGTTTAGATGATAAGATGACCACATAGTTTGAACGACTTTAGATGTATAAATGACATATTCAACCTTCAAATGTCTTGACACCAAGCTTTAGATGAACAAATGAACCAAGTTGAAGTAGACTTTAGATTACAAGAACTCGGATTGCATTTAGATTTAGAATATGGTTAAGATTACAAGTGGTTCAAATTAAGACTTTGGAATGATTAACTAGAAAGTATAGATAATACAAAGATCAACATTGTGTACTAAGCTCACTTAGGCTCTTAATTAGAGGTTCAAGAATTCTCTAAGATCTAAGAGGTAAGTTGGCCAAAAAAGGATTTGTGGTTTCTATTTATAGGTATCCGCATTGGACGTTGATTGGTTGGAAATGTCTTATAGTATATCCTAACTGATGGTAGCTCTGCTAGATAACTCAAAAAGCTTCTATGTAAACTTCAAAGATAAACAAATGTATTTCTCTAAGGGTTCGTTCCCACCTTCTACATCCTCCGCCCCTTTCTTGAATTTTGTCATGTAAAAAAATTTAGACACAACAAATTCAATTTTATTTCCTGCACTCTAGAGCCTTCTTCACTTTAGGCCTCTAAACAAGTTGAGCCGGTAGTTTTGCAAGTATGACCAGAATTTGGTGTTGAGGAGCGTTAGAAGTCGTGTGTTTTTTTCATGATAACTCAATAGATTGCATCTTGCTCCAGTTGCTCCCTCCTTTCAATTAGCGTCTCTACCTTGTAGGATGTCAGTGCGAGGCAGGTCTTTGTATCTGAATCATATAAAGTTTTATTTCAATTGGTCAATCTTGCCCTAGCTAGCTTATGGCATATTGAAGCCACCCAGCTTGATCTAGCTAATTGGTTTTGATTCAAGCTTTAAAGAGCACTTCAAACATTTCTCTAAAGTGGGGCTCTGAACTGGCTTTGCTGGCTAGTTCCTTCTCAAGAATCTTTGAAGCTTCGAGGGACAACTGAACCAGATTATTCGTGTGATTTATCAACTACTTGACTTGGGTTTTATTGTACCTTTGAAATTGACAAGGTCATCCTTTAGCTCTAAGACCATGTCTTTTTCCTCTGTGTCATTGAGCATCAAGTTCCATGCAACCCATAAAACAATGCTTTGTTCATACCAATCTCTGCTCTGTTCTACTATCTAAATGTACCTTATTTGATATGCATGCTCATTGTAGATTGGGTATGAAGCTAAGTAGAACCTTAGAAGGTCATCTTCCTTCATTGGCAATGCATACATCATAAGTGGGGACTCTGGTAGTGCTTTGATGTAATTCATAACAATCTCATTTTCATAATTCATCATTTTACTCAAAATTTGGATCAGATGGAACATCTTTCAAGGTTTGTTCCTGCATTATCTTCATTGTCATCTTCTTCTCTAGTATCTTGGTTGGTCTAGAGGTGCTCGATCAAGGCTTGTTTGTGGTGCAATTTTGTACTTTTTGGCCTTATCCTCCAGTTCACATTTCATTTGCTCAATCATATCTTGTAACTCCTCCAAATTCAGTGTGATGTTTCCTTGAGAATCACTTATATCTACTAACGGCTGATAGATGTATTTGTCTAGTACAACTTTCTTGGTCACACTCATGATGGCCTTCAAACTATCAATACTTGCTTGTTTCTAAGTGAGTATTGATTCATCTGAATACATGATTGGTTTGATTCCCAAAAAGATTATTTCTTTAATGACTTGCCACTTACTATTAGTCACTTTAGACTCTGAATCCTTGTTATCTTTTGTTCAACTTAATTTCTATCAGGAATAAATTCATGACCACAATTTCTAAATCTGATGTATCTGATAGTTCAATGGGTTGTGCTAGGGATTCTTCTAGTGCTACATAGTAAAGCTTTATGTTGGCCCCATTATACACACAAGGTAGCAGCAGTCTAAATAAATCCTTTAGTCTAAACCCCCAATCAACCTCATAAGTTTCTAACCATGCTATTTTCAAATTGAGTTTCTTGGGTCATCCTTATGTAGAAAAATATAGCAAGACTATATCTCCTTTCTGAAACACATGCACCTTCAACTTGCTATCATGCAAGTGTATCCTTCTTTGTTGAATTACCTCTTGTTCTAGCATCACCCTTTCTATGATCTCATCTAGCTTCAGCAGATCATCCGGTCTCTTATTCAGATTTGAATTGTAATCCATGACAAGTTCCATTGCAAGGCTGAGATTGGGAAAAACAAATTCTAGTTGTACGACAACCTCTATTGCATACACCATTATGAAAGGTATCATACTAGTGGTAATCTTGTATGTTGTTCTATAAGCTCATATCACTACCTCAAGCTTCTGATCCCAATTGTGGAGTTCTTTTTTAGGATCCCAACTGTGGGGTTCCTTTTGGCAATCTTTGCTACGATAGTCTTTATGCTTTTGTTGCTATTTTCAACCTCTCCACTACATCTAGGATAATATGGTGTGGATTTTTAATGCTTGATAGAGAATATTCACTCAGTATCTTAATAATATCATTTATGAAATGAGTTCCCTAGTCTAAAAATCTCTAAAGGACAACCATACCGACATATGATATGCTCGTAGATAAACCAGGCATTGCGAACTTGACTGTATTATTTGGCAATGCCTTGGCTTCCACCCTGACATAGCATGTTTTATTGATTATGTACTTATATTTTCTAGGTGTGACCTTCATACCATAGGATGAGGGAACTCAGTTCAGATGCTTTGTCAGGACACCATACCAAATGCCTCCCTTTCGGTAGTTGAATAGCCTTGATCAGCCTTATTAAAATTTCTACTCAAAAAATATACTAGAAAATCAGTTTGTCCATCTGTTTAAACCAAAATAGCACCCATCGCTATGCTAGAGGCACGTTAGGGAAAGTTTGGACTCAATTTTGGTCCTTTTAGTGCTAGAGAGAGAATGCAACGCAACCAATGGATGGCGGGCTACCGTAATGGTAGCTCGGATTTTCCTTATTTTTATCTCAAATTTTAGCATTTTCAAAAAACAATTTTTAGTTGCATAAAAAATCTTAACACTAATATACGTTGTGATTTGCTCGAATCTTTCTTGTCAAGACCGAATATAGGACAAATGTACCATAACTCACACTCAATGCAGTTGTGCACACTTTTTCAATAGGAGAGACTTCATTGTATTCCCGCTCATTCTCATTCATTTGCGCTCAACTAACTATTTTGCTCGCATTTGACTATATTGTGTTTATGCTCAGAAACACTTCCCCTCTCACACCTGTGTTGTGCATCTTGCCATAGAAGAATCACTAATGGAGAACAGAAGACCTCGACAACCATCCACAAGTATTAAGTTTGTCAAAATTTTCAACAGCTTCGATTTGGACAACGGTCGATGGCTTTCCAGCACCATTACAGTTGGAAGTTGGGTTCTCCTACAGACCAAGAAGAGAAAGCACACGGGCAATGAGTTTCTGAACAATTATAAAGGTAGAGTGAAAAAATTTTGCTTGTCACAAACGGGCAAAACAGTCAAAGAGGTTCTCATTGAACATGCATATATGCACTCAAAGTTGCATCTACGAACAACGCCGATGGGATTTCCAACAAACCGAACAAATTGTAAGTTTTTTTACATCCACAATAGAGTTTACTCTTCACTTGTGTATTGTGTATTTAACCTACCATTTGCAGATATTTATCCTTCCGACAAAGAAGACTGGCAGTCGGTGGATTGCATTATTTTGGCATTTTTGATGCATTCCATCCAACTGTGGGAGAGCTACTCTATAACACTAGCGCCAGAAGAGCGTTAGCTGAAAGGGAAGTGTTGTTCTGCGACCACTTTTATAATGCTCCGCAGAATTTGGCTTCGGCACTCTAGAATATCTCCCGGTTTCTTCAAGGACAGTCCAGAGTAGCCAGTCTATTCATCTCAAACCTTTGATTGTTTCAAACTAAAGCTCCGTTAGGAAATACAAAAGTGCTTAAGACCAAATATTTGCTAGCCGGTTGGTACGTGTTTCAAACTTCATGCCCCATGCATGTGTTCATCGACTTTTTCATGATGAAGAGATTAGGAAGACTGTAACTATGCTACTCTGTAAGACAAAGGAATGCCTCGATTTTTTGGATGAATCTTGGGATGTTCATGATTTTGATGGCATCTTATGCAAGGTAAATAAGAAGTCTGTTATATATAAGTGCATGATAGCTTCTCAAAATTTCATAGCTTCCTTCCACTACATAAGGTGGCATCAAGTGAATGGTCATTTGGTAGCTTTGGACCAAGATTTAACTAATGACCTGAAGAATCCTTTGAGAATGCTTGGGGTATGGTGTGCACATGATCTGCTAACTATTCTTAGCATTCAAGGCAATGTGAAAATATGACAAGTGTGCGAGGATTTGGAGAACAAGGTTGATCTCAGCCTGCCTCCAAAATTTCTTTCCAATGCAACATGCGAAAGGTAGTATGTTTTGTATGTAAGCATTAATGCTGCTTTAGTTATTTCCCCGCTGGTTATCATCACAAAATATTGGTCTAATGTAAGTGTTCGATTAACTGTCGTACAGGTGCCTCAAAGAAAGGAGAAGAAGACATTGTGCGCAGAGATAAAGGATGAGCGACTGTTTCTAGTTCAATGCAACTCTTGATTGAAGAAGGCGGCTCACACATTATATCACATTTCTCTGAACTGCAAATATCAAAGAAAGATGTTGATAGCAAGCTTGCAATCTATATTCATGCAAAAATGAATTGTTAAGGAATTTCTTGCAAATAAAGTCTGAGAACAATTATCTTTTCAAAATTGACTCAAGTTGTCTTTACATTGGATTTATAATGTACATTGTAATGTCCAATTAAATCCATTGATTAGTAGCCCTCATTTACAATTGAGGGGAGCTCTCCTAGGCTTGATTATCATGACTGGAATATAAAGGCTCAGGAGACGCTCTGGGGGTTGGGTGAGGGGTTTGGGGTTGAGGAAAATATTGTGCAATGGCCTCGTCTTCCTCGGTAAAATCAGGTATCACAAAAAGACTAGAGGTTGAGTGGCCAGAAACACGAGGGAAGGCAGGTCCAAGCGCCTGGTCTATCGTTGATTGAGATGCTACTTTGTACCTCCGAGATGGAGGCCGAGGTTGTGGTCGTGGCGGTGGCACGACAAATGCATCGACGGCTCCTAGAGGACGTGACTCCACGAGATTGATCATATTTTAGATCATCGTCGTCCTAAATGCCTCCACGTGGATGTTAGAATAATCTGCCAGGTTCCTTGCCTGCAAATGAATTCCTTAGCTTTTATATGTAGTTCAAAGAAATCATGCGTACAAGGATTACAAAATTGAAACATTGCACTTACACTTCTACGCTCCTCAACATAAATGCGTTCCAGAAGAAGCTCCGCCTTTGCAAGAACTCTCTATCCAGAAGAATGCCCGTCGTCTTGTTTTGGGACCTTGCTACTCAAAATCAACATATCTTCCCAAACATTGTCTTGGGTCAATGCTTCCCATGCATCAACAAGTTTTTGAACAGACTTACAAGACATAGCATATGGTGACCACACGTTGCATCAAAATCGTAGAATCAAGAAACAAGTAGCTACGTACCTTCGGACATTCCCATGAAAATCATGCGTAGAATTTTCAAGGTAGCAACGTTTGCGCTCAATGCTTAGTCCAACAAGGCTCCAATGTGAACTGATTGCACAAAACAAGGAATTAATTTGCTATTCATATATACAAAATATTAAAGAATAGCGAGATAAAAAACACTTACTTTTTGTTGTAAGCTAAAAGTAAAACTTCGTTGTGTCCATGTTGACTCGTTCAAACCAATCAATGACTTCTATCAGGGAAGTGGACTCCGAGGTAAGCACGATTGACAGCTGTGAGTCCAAAACGGCTACCTCAAATTGTTGATTCCATGCAAGGTTGGAAACCAACATGCTGCGAATTGATGAAAATTAATTGATGAGGATCTCCATAACGCTAAAATCAAATAAATACCTCTGCCAAAATAATATAACATACCAGAGACTGAAATTTATAATTTGGTCCATAAGGAGTCCCCCTCACTATTTCGGAAAACAGCTATCTCATGAGGGCCGAAATGAAAATATAATTATTGCTCCCATACCAAAAGAGCTACGTCGAAAGTTGGGCTGAGAAAACCTAGGGTCTCAGTGTTATCTTGGTCAATTGCTGCTGATGGGGGCTTTTCACAAGCCAAGCTCCCATACCCCTCTTCTCTCGTCCCCACCCCATGAAAACCCCCTCTTATGGAGGGAGTGATAAAAGGCATTGGAAAAAGTAAGAAAAAAATAAAGTATGATTATGTAAATATATAAGAAAGGTAAAATAGGCCACCTCATGCCTGCGGGGTAGCCCATCCCCACCTTGCCTCCTTTTTCTTCACTGTTGCCCCGCCGGGTGTCCCTTTTCCTCTCCTCCACTCAAAAGGTCAACCCCCTCTCTCTTCCCCTTGTCCTTTCTCCTTTCTCTCTCCCCTCAAGCTACCCCACCTCTCACCAATAATGCATTATAACTCACCAATAATGCACCCTAACTCACATGGAACTTACCCTATCTTCCAAAATAGTATACCCCACCCCCTCTTTCTCTCTCCTATCATATCCCATGACCCAAATACCCCCCTCTCTCTCTAAAGGGCGCCATGTATCTTGTCTTGTAGCTAAATAACCTCCCCCACACTCACACACACACTCAGTTTCACTGAAAAAGGTGCCCACAGACCCATCCCCACCCGGTGGTTACCTGATTTTTCTTGTGTTCACACACATCTGCACACAGATTCACCTCTGAACACACTCCCCTCTCTCCCCTCTTGTAATTACTTTATTCTCCATGTCACCTCTCACTTTTTTTCATCAACCCATCTCTCTCTCTTAGTCTCTCTCTCATGAGACTGCTGTTCTGGCACATATACACACAGCCAGACAAGTGGGGCCCACAGTCACATGGCCTATGTAGATAATGATTTCTTCATTTCTAAATTCTAGAATTCCTCCCCCCTCCTCCCCTATATAAAGAGGGGTCACCATCACACTAAATACACACACAACATCACCAAAGAACACACTATGCACTATGTGTGCCTAGTGCACACACACACACCCACACCATCACCATCACCGCAATCACCATGCTTGTCTTGAGCATGACCTCTACACCCTTGGCTATGGAAGATGAAGGGCAACTAAATGAAGGATGATGGCCATAACCCTCATGCGAGTCTTCGCCATCAACTCCCACCTATCCGCCATGTGCTCTACCACTCTCTCCCTTCTCATTCCCCTACCCTATGCTCCCCATTTCATCGCCTTATTCTCTAAATAAAGCTTGAGGTTTTGTGAGTATGTTTTCTTGCAATGTTTTGCCCATGTGAGGTGTGCGGAATCGCCACCTAGTCTTGTGTTTGGAGTGAGCTTGTGTATGTGTGAAGGGTGTGCGGATTTGCCATCCTTTTGTGGTGCCTAAGTACTAAGCCGCTATACCCCCTCCCTCACTCTCTCTCTCTCTCTCTCTCTCTCTCTCTCTCTCTCTCTCACTTGATCTCATTCCCTTTCCTCTTCATCATTACTCCTAAGCATCCATCTCTCTTGGATGAAAACTTTTTTATGGTGGTGTGTTGTTTGCGTCCTAGCCGCTCAAGCTAGGTGGTGCCCCTGTTTGCTTTACCATGACAGGCTCGAGGCGCGCCATTCGGTCCCCGGTGTTTTAGAGGCCGTCGGGGTTCGGGGTTCGCTTTGCTCCCGTCATTTGGTGCCCCCACTGAGGATCGAACTCAAGACCTTCAGTTTACAAGACTGAAACCCCTAAACTATTGTGAATGGATGAATGGCTAGCAGGATTTGCTAATTGGACGACAGAAGAAGAAGAGCTCCAAGCACAACTAGACGAACTCCGCATCTCCATCGAAGCTCGAGTGCCAGGCGTAACGGTAATCGATTTGCAGTGGGAGAGTCAACCAACACGCCAAACCCAGTGGATATACATAGGCCAAGTGCCAAGAAGAAGAAGGAGAAGGTCGAAACCATGTCCGCAACCTATAACCAACCCACAACAACAAAATGGAAGGAGCTCTACACAATAGAGAATCAACACTATTCTACTTTGAGAATCGGGTAACTCAAGTCACCAAGGTAATTATCACAGTCAGTTTTCAAGTCGCACCTGATGCTGCAGCACAGATAACGGAATCATTGGCTCACACTCTCACTAGAGAAACTAGGGATCTACTGAGTTTGTTTCAGGAAAGAACACCACCCCCTCCCACAAGCTTGGACAGTGACTAAGCACCTCTAAGCTTCACATGAATCAGTACAACCTACCTCAAGACAGATCACACATACCAACACGTGTACGCTCAATCAAGGTAATACTGGATTTGAAGGCTCACTACCAGCACGTCATTGACACCATGCTGGGTGGGGAGCGATTTTTTGAGGTTCTGGCATCAGATCAACCATTTGTCTTACCTTTGGTACAAGGCAATGTACCGTTTGAAGTTTTAATCTATGTCCTAGTATAAGAGGGTATACACGCCTCCTTGTAAAGAAGAAAAAAAACTTTTGCAAGTTAAGCAGTGTGTCTTTCTAGCTCTCTCTCAGTAATCATGGCAAGTGTAGCATTTCCAACATTTAAAGGAAAGAAGGGGGAGGATTTGGTAACAGACTTCCTAGATGACTTTGAAGTAGCATGTGTAGTGAGCAACAAAGATACGGATGAATCCCGGGTTAGAATCTTTAAGCATCTCATGAAGCTAGAAGCTAGATCATGGTACAATGCACTTCCACAAGCAACCAAGGATGACTGGGAACCCTTAAAAACCACTTTTAAGAGGCGCTTTTGGGGAGGTACCACTTCAGAAAAGTTGTGGGACAAGTTGAGAGACTTGAAGCAGGAGGGTCTTTTAGAATATGCCACCTATGAGTCCAAATTTGTGGATTTGTGGGAACGGTGGGTTGAGTCACTGGCAAGGGGGGAAGCTGCACCCGATTTCCTAAAAAAAGATCGATTCACGCATGGCTTATGGCCGCTTCTCAAGGAGAAGGTGAAAGGTAGATTCCCGGCTACGTACGAGTTAGCCGTTGAGATTGCTCGCCTTAAGGACAAGAAGCTGCAAATGAAAGCCAAAGAAACCGAGTCAACAGAAGCAGGAACATCGCGTCGACCAGCAACTACGACAACCACCATACCACCACCACCGGCTCTTGGGGTAAGAGATGACCAACAAGATATGTTGGCCCATATTACTGACCAACTGCAGAATTTGTCTGTCCACTTAATACAGCAAGGGAGGAGTCAAGAAAGAGATCAAGACCCTGGAAGAGCACGACGACAAAACAGGGAGTATCATTGCTACAACTGCGGAGAAGACGGTCACGGTATGTACTACTGTCCCAAACCACGACAAAACTATAATAGAGGAGGTAGGAGGAACCAATTGTCACCCCCTAGAGAAAGAACACCCCCACCCCGAGCACCACCCCCACCAACACAAATTCTACGTCCACCCCAGACACCACTACAAGCATCCATCCCACCTCTTCCACCAGCCCCACCACCTGATCGCCCTGTAAACATCATAAGGCTAGAAGAGAAAGGAAAAGCCGTAGTAGTGGATCCACCCAGATCAAAGGAGAGGGACAAGGGTAAGGAGAAGGTAACCTTTTTAGAACCACTTGAAGCCATGACTGTGAAAAGGGCTAGGAGGGAGAAAGCTACACAATCAGATGATGAGAGAAGCATGAGAGGAGAAACTAGCAAGAGGCCATCCAGGCCACGACGGAAATTGGGCATCACCGACTTCGAGCTAGGGGAAAGTTCAATGCCCTATGATCTAACATTGGATGTGGCAGAGCAAGGACCGAAGATTACATGGCCACAGCTGCTACATCTTGTACCTAAAGTAAGGCGACAATGGTCTAAAATGGTAAGTACAAGACGCTCCAAAACAAAGGTAGCCGGAGCAATTTCGGGATGCAACATGGATGACATCCTTCCAATTGTCGACGTAAACATAAAAGGAAAGAGGCTTGGAAACACCTACATTGATGGAGGTGCACAAATCTGTGTAATGAGCGAAGCTATGATGCTTCAATTAGGGCTCGAGGTTGACAGGCCTTCTCCATGCAAGGCAAAGATGGCAAACAACGCAAAAGTAAAGTGTGTGGGTGTGGTAAGTGCCGTGAAAATCAAAGCTTTCAACACTGAGGTAGAGGTAGATGTTTTTGTAATGCCTACTAAGGGGGAGGGCTATCCACTAATTTTGGGAAGGCCATGGTTGATGGCCATGAAGGCAAAACAAGACTGGGGTACTGGCCTTCTACGCATGACCGGTAAGAAAGGGGAGACAATCTCCTACGACATGAGGATTGGCAAGCAGAAGCAAATGAATCTGGAAACATCGACAGATGAAACCACTAGCGAATCTTCCAGTTCTGAGGAGGAGACCACATCCACCGACGAAAGTGACAGTTCCATTGATGTGATGGGTATCATTATGAAGGATCCACAAAGGGTAAGCACAACTGGTGATCCATCACCAAAAGGGCAACCCAATGAAGAGGAGAGCAAATCACCTGGCCTAGGAGGAAGTAGGTTGAAGGGTATGTTGTCTACGGAATTAACACTTGAGGAGAAAGATAGTTTTTTGCAAATGTTGATGGGATTTCCTAACCTGTTCATTGACAACTATGAAAGAATCACAGGCATTACAGTGGTGGAACATCATATTAAGCTGAAGGAAGGGGTAAAACCAGTTGTGCAAAAGCTACGACGACTGGGGGTCATACAAGAAAAGGCACTCTTGGCCGAGGTAAGGAAACTACTGGAGGCGGGATTCATCTATCCTGTAGAAAACTCAGAATGGGTGTCACCCGTAGTGGTGACGCCTAAAAAGAATGGTAAGAGGAGGGTCTGTGTTGACTACAAACCACTAAATGCAGCTACAAAGAGAGACCACTTTCCTCTCCCTTTCTTGGATGAAATTCTGAATGAAGTAGCGGGTTTTAAATGCTATACCGTCTGTGATGGTTATTCAGGATACTTTCAAATACGCATAGCCTTGGAAGATCAGCTAAAAACCACTTTTATCACGCCATGGGGTTGTTTTTCATACAGGGTTATGCCATTTGGTCTCACAAATGCACCTGCCACATTCCAAAGATATGTCACATATGTTTTTCAACCGTTCTTTGGAACATCCATAAGAGTGTTCATTGATGATTTTTGTATATATAGCTCTCGTATTTCACATTTAGAAAAGGTAACTGAAGGTTTGGCCAGGTTGCAGAGCCTAGGTGGGCAATTAAATGTGGATAAATGTCACATTGGGGAGAGTAAAGTCATTCTACTAGGCCATGAAATTTCAGCAAGAGGTATCAACGCCGACCCAAGTAAGGTGTCCGCACTCATTGCCCTACCTTCACCAACGACCGCACGTCAACTGGTCTCTTTTCTACAGAAGGTGAGGTATTTAAGTAGATTCATACATCTACTATCACAACTTGTTCTACCACTGCAACAACTCACTCAAAGATCAACTTTCACTTGGGACGAGGAAAGCGAACATCACTACAACAAGGTAAAGAAGGTCTTAGCCACTCTGCCAACTATCTCACCACCTAAGTGGGATGAAAAATTCTATGTCACCTCAAGTGTTGGTGATGACTCATTGGGGGCTGTGCTACTCCAAAAGGATACGACGACATCTTTCATGAGGCCAATCTACTTCTCTAGTCAAATGATGACAACAGGAGAGAAAGGTTTCACCCATGTGGAACACTTAGTCCTAGCTCTTAGATTTGCAACTACAAAGTTTAGGTCATATTTGCTGCCTTAGCAATTTGTGATTCTAACCACGGATGAAATATTTCCCTATGCTGTACAACACATGGATGTGTCTGGTAGAATTACTAAATGGCTAGTTCGTCTGCAAGAGTTTGACTACACGGTACAGGTAGAAAGCACGACAAGGGCAAGTTTGGGGGGACTCATGACCTACCAAGTCTTTGAAGGGAAGGAGAAGCAATCTAAGGAAGGAGAAGTCCGATTACCTCCAGTACCACCGATGGTAGAAGGAGCATACTCTCTCTACTTTGATGGAGCCTACAAGCGAGCGTCCGACAAAGCAGCTGCAGGCATAGTGGTCTTTGATGACAAAGGGACAAAGGTATTTTCGTTGGGCCAATTGTTAGATTCACATTCTAACAATGAAGCTGAGTATGCAGCACTAACCAAGGGTCTACAATGGTGCGTCTCACAAGGTGTACAACGCCTTAATGTATTTGGGGATGCTCTACTTCTGGTAAGGCAAGTAAATGGAGCATGGACATGCAAGAATCCTAGTTTAAGGACTCACTTAAGTGGTGTAAAAACCTTGTTGGGTAAGTTTGAAGAAGTTCAAATACATCATATCCCAAGGGCTCAAAACCAAGAAGCAGATGCCCTAGCAAGTGAAAGACTACAGGAAGTGGTGGTTGGAGCAATAAAACTAAAGCTCCCTCTATTTCAAGGCAGTGATGCCTTGCCTGACATCATGCATTTTTTGGAAACAGGGGAATGCCCATCAGATTTAACAAAGGGACAGAAGCAATGGCTGACGCGGAAGGCCACAAGGTATCGACTCATCAATGATGGTTTGTACTGTAAGGGTAAGGACCAAATACTCAGGAAGGTCCCTCTCTCTCACGAAATCACGGGAGTAATTGCTAGCTGTCACGACGGGGATTGTGGTAGTCACTTTGCCCTAGACATAACAAGTAGGAAAATCTTGCAGGCAGGCTTCATATGGCCTAGCCTCAACCGTGATGTACACCATTGGTGCAAAACGTGTAAGTTGTGTCAAAAGGCCGGCACTAGGTCACTTATGCCTGAACCACAGACACCTATTCTCTCATATGGCCCATTTGAAAAATGGGGTATCGATGCCATTGGGCCATTACCTCGGGCCAACTCAGGAAAATTCTACATTATCATGGGGGTCGACTACATGACTAGATGGGCAGAGGCTACAGCCACCACTAGAATCACAGCGGTAGAGGTAGCTAAATTTATCTACGAGCACATATGCTGTAGGTTTGGCACACCTTTAGAGATCATCTCTGATAGAGGGCTAGGTTTCAGAGCAGACTTGGTAGGAGAATTAATGCAGAAACTGGGCATTACAAGGAGGCACTCTTCACCATATTACCCTCAATGTAATGGCCTAGTTGAAAAGGTAAATGGAATGGTTTCTAAAATTATTACCAAGTAGGTAAACAATCATCCCGGAGACTGGGATAAGTATCTACTACCAGCTTTATGGGCCTACAGAACTTCATTTCGTACATCCTTGGGATTCACACCGTATCATCTAGTATTTGGTAAGGAAGCAATCTTGCCCATTGAAGTGCAACTACAAAGTCTCAAAGTAATGGCAAGCCAACTTCAACAACCCAACATGCATTTGAGAGATCACATCATCAACTTGGAAAGACTGCAGCTGGACAGAGAAGAAGCAATAAATTATTATGCAGCACAAGCAGAGCATAGACGGCTTAGCTTTAACGAGCATCTCCGAAAAAAAGAATTGAAGAAAGGAATGTTGGTGCTCCACTACGACAATCGCTTCGACACGCGCAAGGATAAGAAACTCCTGGCGACTTAAACCTTATTTTCTTCGATTTGACCAGGCTCCACCTATTGACATTCCAGATGAGGACACACCATCAGCCGCCACCTCCGACGATAATGATCAAACAGATGAGCTAGAGACATGAATGCCTCTAGCCAAAAAGGGAGGGCTGCTGATGGGGGCTTTTCACAAGCCAAGCTCCCATACCCCTCTTCTCTCGTCCCCACCCCATGAAAACCCCCTCTTATGGAGGGAGTGATAAAAGGCATTGGAAAAAGTAAGAAAAAAATAAAGTATGATTATGTAAATATATAAGAAAGGTAAAATAGGCCACCTCATGCCTGCGGGGTAGCCCATCCCCACCTTGCCTCCTTTTTCTTCACTGTTGCCCCGCCGGGTGTCCCTTTTCCTCTCCTCCACTCAAAAGGTCAACCCCCTCTCTCTTCCCCTTGTCCTTTCTCCTTTCTCTCTCCCCTCAAGCTACCCCACCTCTCACCAATAATGCATTATAACTCACCAATAATGCACCCTAACTCACATGGAACTTACCCTATCTTCCAAAATAGTATACCCCACCCCCTCTTTCTCTCTCCTATCATATCCCATGACCCAAATACCCCCCTCTCTCTCTAAAGGGCGCCATGTCTCTTGTCTTGTAGCTAAATAACCTCCCCCACACTCACACACACACTCAGTTTCACTGAAAAAGGTGCCCACAGACCCATCCCCACCCGGTGGTTACCTGATTTTTCTTGTGTTCACACACATCTGCACACAGATTCACCTCTGAACACACTCCCCTCTCTCCCCTCTTGTAATTACTTTATTCTCCATGTCACCTCTCACTTTTTTTCATCAACCCATCTCTCTCTCTTAGTCTCTCTCTCATGAGACTGCTGTTCTGGCACATATACACACAGCCAGACAAGTGGGGCCCACAGTCACATGGCCTATGTAGATAATGATTTCTTCATTTCTAAATTCTAGAATTCCTCTCCCCTCCTCCCCTATATAAAGAGGGGTCACCATCACACTAAATACACACACAACATCACCAAAGAACACACTATGCACTATGTGTGCCTAGTGCACACACACACACCCACACCATCACCATCACCGCAATCACCATGCTTGTCTTGAGCATGACCTCTACACCCTTGGCTATGGAAGATGAAGGGCAACTAAATGAAGGATGATGGCCATAACCCTCATGCGAGTCTTCGCCATCAACTCCCACCTATCCGCCATGTGCTCTACCACTCTCTCCCTTCTCATTCCCCTACCCTATGCTCCCCATTTCATCGCCTTATTCTCTAAATAAAGCTTGAGGTTTTGTGAGTATGTTTTCTTGCAATGTTTTGCCCATGTGAGGTGTGCGGAATCGCCACCTAGTCTTGTGTTTGGAGTGAGCTTGTGTATGTGTGAAGGGTGTGCGGATTTGCCATCCTTTTGTGGTGCCTAAGTACTAAGCCGCTATACCCCCTCCCTCACTCTCTCTCTCTCTCTCTCTCTCTCTCTCTCTCTCACACTTAATCTCATTCCCTTTCCTCTTCATCATTACTCCCAAGCATCCATCTCTCTTGGATGAAAACTTTGTTATGGTGGTGTGTTGTTTGTGTCCTAGCCGCTGAAGCTAGGTGGTGCCCCTGTTTGCTTTACCATGACAGGCTCGAGGCGCGCCATTCGGTCCCCGGTGTTTTAGAGGCCGTCAGGGTTCGGGGTTCGCTTTGCTCCTGTCACTGCTAACATCTCCCATTCATTTGACTCGGCTGAAGGCTCTTCCACAAGTAGCTCTTGGGTCCGCTCCACATTCAAACATGTGGCATATGTGGATTGTGTGGTGCTCACATCGTACACCTTCACCTTGGCGACTGGAGGGATTGTCAAAATGTTGTCCATTCTCTTATCAAATAGATGGACTGGCACAAGTGTCTTGTCGTACTTGAGGCATCACAGCCTAAGAGAATTGATATCCCGGGGCATCACTGTCACTCTGTGAGCATGAGCTGTGAGGACGTAGCTCTCTTGCAGGAAAAAATCGATCAGAAAGTCCTCGACTGTCTCATGGAGGCAACCCATTGCAATTCTCGTCCACTGAAAATACAAATTGACTTAGGAATACCCAGAGAGATATGCCTCTGGAGTTTGTGCAGCTCAAGCAGAATGCTTCGGTTCTGCTCGTACCTCCGACCACGCATTGTTGCCCGAAGATTAGGCAGGGTTTTGCCTGCAACTCTTGAGGATGAAGGTTGGTTGTCTTGCGGGTAACCTTCCTTGCGGTCTGCTTCATGCAAGCCATGGAAACAAGTGTTTGCCCTTGAAAGCATTGTGGGGAAGAATAAGGAGAAGATTGAGCAATGAGAAGGTTAGGTCACAAAAGCTGACTCTTAAGAGGTGAGGACAGAGGTCAAACAGCAATGGGGTATACAAAAATAGAAACGTTATATAAGCGCCAGGGACAGCATCATCATTACTAAACGTGGGATATGCATGGCAACGGCCACAATTAATTGATTCGCTCATCATCATTAGGAAGAGTGCATCACCACATGAAGGACATGTGGCATATTGCATGTCGACCATGTGGTTGCTGCGGTACAACACGATATGGGATGGGCCTTGATTAAAAAAACCCCCTCCTCGCGTTGTGTCGTAACAAGAAAAAATGTTGTGGCACAACGCGAGAAGGGAGAGTGTACCGCAGCCAGACCTCCTTATCGCGTTGTGGCGCACCACAACACGATAAAGAGTGTCGCGCCACAATGCGATAGGGACCAACCATGTGGTGGTGATGCCTTCCTATTACGTTGTGGAACGAAATTTGGTGTTGGGGTATAAAGCCCAATGTGGTCGCCCAGGTAAGTGGGCGGGCCGCCAGGTATGTACACATATTCTTTTGTAAAAACCTAATAAGAACTCACTATGATCTACACATTACAGTAGAGCGAGTTCACCATATCGTCGTGCTCTTCTTCTCGCACTCTCTCTCGCGTCGCACTTCCGCTCGTACTCCTTCAACTGGTATCAGAGCTCAGATCGAGGCTCGGGGCAGCACTGCAGGAGGCTAGAGTCACCAGCTCAGATTGGAGTGAAATTCGACAGGCGAAGACACGGCCCCAAATCTCGTGGGAGAGCTCGAAGGCCTTGGTGTTGTCAGAATTTCATTCTGAGGTCATCTCGGCCACCGTTCGGCTTCGACAAAGGTCTGCACAGGCCATTTTCGACTACGTGGTCTCAGTGGGTGTAGATCCGACTCTGCAAATTTGAGGTTTTCGGCCTACGACTGCAGGTGCTGAGGATATCTACACTCCCAGAGTGTTGATTTGTGGCTGTCTACACATCGAAGGACGGCTCACAGTTCTTGGAGGCGTGTCACATACGACACGGGCGCATCATCTACACACAGACTGTAGGTGACATCCACTAGTTCATGAGGTAGCTTGTGTTTGCTGCTTGATATTCCAGACTGTAGGTGACACAGACTGTAGGTGACATCCACTAGTTCATGAGGTAGCTTGTGTTTGCTGCTTGATATTCCAGATTTCATCCTGACATTGCAGGTACTTCCACATGGGATATATTGTCAGAGATGATGTATGTTTGTTGAGGGTTTGCTGGCTGTGAGTCACGCAATAAACAACCGCCGCAGCGGTTACAGCATATAGTGGGAAATTTGTGGATGTATGACTTTGTGGGAAGTCTATGTACTGTCAGATTTACTACAGCCTTTGTTGAGGGTCGAGTGAGGTTTTATTGAGCTGGGGGATTCTCGAATGTTGAGATCCTTTCGGTGATACAGGTCTTGGAGCGATCCCTCGAGCACCCTTAGATAGGCAGCTAGGATGTATTGACTGTGAGTTAGACAGTTGGGATTGCATCTTTGCTTTACTGCCGTTGAGGCATTGTCGCAGTCTATGCTTACACGACAGTGACAGGACAGTGAGAGACAGTACAGGTGCAGGACAGGTTTACCCGCAGCTTACAGTGTCAGAGAGACAGTGTTTTTTGAGCTGTTTTTTGGTCTGTTTTTTGAGTACACCATAGCCATTTTACAAAGGAGACTCTGCCGAAATTTATGCAGAATCTGAAGCTTTCTTGGTTCATTTGACAGGTTGATATTGGTTCAGAGGTCAGTTTACAGGGGAAACTCTGCCGAATTTTTCCCAGGAAAGTAAACCACTGTGAAGCATAGCTATGGCTGGATCACAGGACACTGCTCTTTACAATATCAAGAAGCTGGATGGAACCAATTTCCCATTGTGGAAGAAGCAGATTTGGCACGTGTTGGTACAAAAGAAGCAGATAAAACCTATAAAGCTCAAGAGGATAAAACCAGAAGATATGGACGAAGATGAATGGAGTGAAATGGATGAATTGGCACTTTCTACCATTATGCTGACTTTGGCAGAAAGCGTTTACTTCAATGTAGCAGACGAGATGTCGGCTTATCAAGCATGGTTAAAGCTGAGTGATCTTTATGAGAAGCAGAGTGCAGCTTCACAGGTATACTGGCTTAAGAAGCTTGTTGACTTGAAGATGAAAGAAGGGACACCTATATCCAATCATCTGAATGAATTCAACACAATCTATAGCCAGTTGTCAGCTCAAGGTGTCAAGTTTGATGAACCTATTAGAGCTATGTTCCTGTTGATCACATTGCCGGAAAGTTGGGACACTTTTCGCACAGCTTTGAGTAATTCTGCACCTCCAGATGGTTTGAACATAGCAGGTGTAGAAGGAAGTCTGCTTACTGAAGAAACCAATAGAAAGACAATGGACAAAGGCAAAGGAACAGCCTTAGTTGTCAGGGGAAGGACCAAAGAAAAGTACAAAGGTGGAAAGAGGAATCAGTCTCGTAGCAAGTCCCGCAGTGCTAAAGGCAAGAGTGACATAGAATGCTACCATTGTGGCAAGAAGGGTCACATGAAAAGAGACTGCAGAGAATGGAAAGCAGAAAAAGGCAAAGAGAAAGCTGAAGACCATGGTGAGAAGAACAAGTCCTCAGTGAAGATTCAAGAAATAAATGTGACAAACACTGTTGCAGAGGATGACAGTCTAGTGTCAGGAGACATCTACTTCTTGAAGAATACAATGGACTCAGCTCTTCTTACAGCATCTGATGGAAATGCACTGAGTGACTGGATTATAGACTCATGGGCATCACTTCATGTGTCTCCAAACAAGGAGTGGTTTACCTCTTATGTGACCACTAAAGATCATGTTCAGCTAGGCAATGGGCAGACATGTGAGATCTTAGGTGTTGGAGATGTTCAATTGAAGTTTCAGAATGGCTCTTCTTTCACGCTGAAGAATGTGAGACATGTTCCCGCAATTACAAAGAGCTTGATCAGCACAGGTTTACTTGATGATGCTGGCTACCTCACCACTTTTGGACAGAACATGTGGAAGATATCCAAGGGTTCTATGACAGTAGCACATGGAGTAAAGTCTGGAGGACTTTACATGATTTATGTATCAAATGTCTCTAAAAATGTAATCAATGTAACCAAGCAGCCGAACGTTTCTTTGTGGCATAGCCGGTTAGGACATATGTCCAAGAAGGGAATGGAAATCTTGTCTCGTTCTGGTTATTTGCCTGGCTTTTCATTTAATGATTTTGAATTCTGTGAACATTGTCTGTATGGTAAGCAAACACAGCAGCCACATAAGCATAGAAGCAGTAGAAGAGATACACAGTTGGCACTTGTTCATAGTGATTTGTGTGGACCTATGCCTAACCTATCTCTAGGGGGAGCTTCTTACTTTATGACATTTATAGATGATTACTCAAGGAAAGTATGGGTTTACTTTCTCAAGCACAAGGATGAAGCGTTTAGTGTTTTCAAAACGTTTGTGACACTTGTGGAGAATCGAAGTGGCAAGAAGCTTAAATGCTTACGCACTGACAATGGTGGAGAGTATGTTTCAAATGCCTTTCAGGACTTTTGTGAGTCAAAAGGTATAAAACATGAACTTATTGCTCCTTACAATCCTCCTCAAAATGGTGTTGCTGAGAGGATGAATAGGACCATACAAGAGAAGTTCAGAAGTATGTTGTCTAATGCACAGCTGCCAAATGGGTTTTGGGTTGAAGCTGTATCAACAGCTGTTCATCTTTGTAAATAGATCTCCTAGCAAGGTTTTGCAGAAGGATTCAGTGCCAGAGATGGTATGGTCAGGCAAAATGCCCTCATACAAGCATCTCAGAGTCTTTGGCTGTGAGGCATATACTCACGTTCCAAAGGAATTTAGGAACAAACTTGAGCCAAAGAGTAGAAAGTGCATCTTTCTAGGCTATGGTAATTCTGGTGAGATGGGGTACAGACTTTGGGATCCCGAATCCAGAAAGGTTGTCCGCAGCAATGATGTTCACTTTAATGAATCCAAATATCATTCTAAACCAGAGAGGGTTGAGGAGATTAGAAGAGTTGTCTTCCAAGAAGATGGACCTGCACGTGCAAGAAAAAATGTCAGGGCTCAAGAGGAGCAAGGACAGGATAGAGTGGAACCACAGGTTGTGGCTGAGCCTGAGCCACCTATTGTGCGTAGATCTGGACGTGTCACGCGACCTCCTGATAGGTTTGTTCCATCTATGAACTATGTCATGTTGACTGATTGCAATGAGCCTTCATGTTACAAGGAAGCAGTGCAAATGAAGGACTCCGGGAATTGGCAATTGGCCATGTAGTCAGAGATGACAGCTCTGCATAAAAACAAGACATGGAAGCTAGTTAAATTACCACAGGGCAAAAAGGCTCTACCTTGTAAATGGGTTTACAGGTATAAGATCACCGCTCATGATAGTCAGCCAAAGTACAAAGCAAGGCTTGTTGCCAAGGGCTTTAAGCAAGAACAAGGCATTGACTTTGATGAAGTCTTCTCTCCGGTGGTCAAGATGACTACATTGAGATGCTTTCTTGCATTGGTTGCCATATTAGATTTGGTGTTGCACCAAATGGATGTCAAGACAACGTTCTTGCATGGTGATTTAGATGTGGAAATTTACATGCAGCAGTCAGAAGGGTTTGTTGAGAAAGGCAAGGAAGATTGGGTATGCCAGTTGTTAAAGAGTCTTTATGGCTTAAAACAATCACCGAGGGCATGGTACCATAAATTCCACAAGTTTATGATTTCTCAAGGCTACAAACGTAGTGAGTTCGATCACTGTCTATATACAAAGAAGGCTAAGGATGGTAGTTGGCTGATCCTTATTTTGTATGTGGATGACATGTTGATTGTTGGCAAGCACTTGGAAGAAATTTCAGCTTTGAAGTCAAAGATGGCAAAATCGTTTGACATGAAAGACATGGGTGAGGCAAGTCATATACTTGGTATGCGCATTGAGAGAGACAGATCAAAGAAGTTGATTTGGTTATCTCAAACAGAGTATATTGACAAGGTTTTGCAACGTTTCAATATGGAGAAGGGAAAGGCACTGAGTGTTCCATTGCCACCATATGTGAAACTTAGCAAACAAGATTGTCATGTGTCTGAGGAAGAAAAGGCTGAAATGGATAAGATTCCATATGCGTCTGCAGTGGGTAGTTTGATGTATGCAATGATTGCTACTCGCCCAGACATTGCATTTGCAGTGGGAGTAGTAAGTCGATACATGTCAAACCAAGGCAAGAAACATTGGGAGACAGTGAAAGGAATATTGAGATACCTGAAAGCTACAAAGAGTATGCGTATATGCTATGGGAGTCAGGAGCTAAGTGTAAAGGGTTTTACAGACTCGGATTATGCAGGTGACTTAGACAACCGAAGGTCTACGTCAGGGTA
Source organism: Adiantum capillus-veneris (assembly GCF_014529385.1). NCBI lineage: Eukaryota > Viridiplantae > Streptophyta > Polypodiopsida > Polypodiales > Pteridaceae > Adiantum > Adiantum capillus-veneris. The sequence goes on along the minus strand of NC_140940.1, from coordinate 28,021,069 downwards.
TGTCTTTACATTGGTTGGTGGAGCAGTATCATGGCGTTCTAGTTACAAGATTGTGTTACTCAGTCTACTACAGAGGCTGAATATGTTGCAGCATCAGAGGCATGCAAAGAATCAATTTGGCTTAATCGACTAGTAACAGATTTGGGAATCAAAGAAGAGATGCATGTGTTATATTGTGATAGTCAAAGTGTTGTACAATTGGCTCGCAATTCAGTTTATCACTCAAAGACAAAGCATGTGGATGTGAAGTATCATTTCATCAGGGAAATGCTCGAGGATAAGAAACTTCAGCTTGTCAAAGTTCACACCACAGAAAATCCTGCTGATCTACTTACAAAAGGACTTCCCTCAGAGAGCTTTGCGCATTTTCGCAAGCAGTTAGGTGTAGGGTAGTACATCACTTCTCTACATCTCTTGTATATTAGCTTGTATAGTAGCTTCTCTCACACTTAAAGTACCACATTGGACTTTAAGTGGGAGGTTGTTGAGGTATAAATCCCAATGTGGTCACCCAGGTAAGTGGGTGGGCCGCCAGGTATGTACACATATTCTTTTGTAAAAACCTAATAAGAACTCACTATGCTCTACACATTACAGTAGAGCGAGTTCACCATATCGTCGTGCTCTTCTTCTCGCACTCTCTCTCGCGTCGCACTTCCGCTCGTACTCCTTCATTTGGACATCGCGTAACAACACGATAGGGACCACCCATATCATGGAGATACTCCCTATTGCGTTGTGGCACGATATTTGGATGTTGCTCCACAATGTGATAGGGACCACCCATATTGTGGACGCACCTCCTATCGCATTGTGGCGTGAAAATTGGATGTCGCACCACAACGTGATAGGGACCACCCATATCGTGGATGCGCCTCCCTATTGCGTTGTGGCCCGACATTTGGATGTCGCTCCACAACGCGATAGGGACCACCCATATCATGGATGCGCCTCGCTATCGCATTGTTGCGCGACATTTGGATGTCGCGTCACAAAGCGATAGGGACCACCCATATCGTGAAGAGAGTTCCCTATCGTGTTGTGGGGCAATATTTTTATGTCGCTGTAGAGCGTGTGACATAAACCTCCCAATCGCATTGTGGTGCGACACATTTTGATAAAAGCTCTTCCTTCATAATCAGTAACCAAAAAAGAAACAAAGAGACAGAGACAAAGGAACAAGATATGAAGACATTTGCATTATCTTCAAGGACTCCATTACACAAGACTAAGAGGTGATTGATGCACTATCTTGTTTGTCCATTACAATTATTCTTCTTCCTCCTTTATCGTTGGTCGTTTCTTGTCCTCGGTCTTTGCAGTGCTGGTTTCCCCATCCTTTGTTTTTCTTCTTCAACTCCTTTCGAAGAGCTTTTGCCTCAACTAGTGTTTTCTCGACCTCCTTCATTTCCACCATCATCTTTTGGGAAAGCTTTGCCTTTCCTCTCTTCTTGTCCTCCATACCTGCGTTGTGTAGATGTGAGCGATTTCTGGAGTGTGCATTCAAGGTGCTTTATATAGCTACAATACTCACCCAACTAGGACACGTGTCATAGGGATGGTTGAGCTTGCCTTGGTCTTTGTGCTGCATTCATTTCATCGTTACTAATGCAATCATAAGGGTGGCTGTAATGACCTAGTCAAGTTCCTAAGAAGTCTATATATAGAAGGCCCGTCAGTCCCCCCTTCATACTCCCTAATGTTAGCCAGTGCCTTCCTACCTTTACCCTAATCAAGAACCCAAGTTTTCTTACCTCTCTCCACAATGGATCCCTTTCAGATCAAGATAGAGGAGGAGCTGCCTTGCTCTAACGAGGCACCCAAAGACAAGCTGTACCATTTTCTCTATAAAATTGGGCTTCAATAGCGGGAGCAAGAATTCAAGCCTGTTTTCAACCCTACCTTCTCATTGCAAGAGTTTTTGGCTTCTGCTTTACATTTCCTTGCAGAGTTTCATCAGACATACGAGCAACAGACAATCAACAGCACATTTGAGTTTGAGAGTTGTCGGTATGTTCATATGAAGGATATCAATTCTGATCGTTTAAAGAAAGATATTTTCTACAAGAGCAGCCTCAAGTTTCCACTGTAGTCTCGCAGGAATGACATCAGATGTCCCATACATAATCAAAAGTGTCGAGTTGCAGAATACTATGCTCCATTCATACTCTTTTTGAATGTTAATATGGACGATCACCAAGACACAGTAGAGGAGACCAAGAGCAGTCACCGTTCAACCACTAGTGGTGAGTTGGTGTAACCACCAAATGGTGCTTTGTGTGTTTCAGAAGGTGTTTAGTTGCCAGAGGGAGCTTTGCCAACAAATGTTCTCCCTACCGTCCCCATCGGTGATCATCATTATGTAATGCTTAATGACATCATGGAACTGTTTGACTTGAGAGAGGACTACTACCTTGCTATAGTTGCTCAAAATCTACAAGAGGATGACAGTATAATCGACCGTGCCAATGACAATTATTCTGTCATGGATGCTCATGTAATAGCGGATGAGTTTATCGAACCAACAGAGGCACTAGCAATGATATACAAGGATGCAACCGCATGTGCCGTGATGCTTCCAATGGAGTCGGAGTTTAGGGTGGTACAAGAAAGGCTTGGAATCATAGAGATGGGGAGAATTGCTCCATCAACGACATTGACGCCTTCCTCATCCTCTACAAACGAGAGTACACTTGACTTATGGTATACTGCATTACTCAAAGAATATGAAAATCAAAAGGTATACTATTGTGCAAATATTTTTTTGCTTCCCTGTACGAGAGTTTCATGTGTATATACCAACACTTTTGTAGCTCGTAGTCTATGATGATAAGTTCATTCCTCATCCCCGTGGACGAGGTAAAGGAGACTTAGGAAAGATTCCTCCCTTGGTCAGTACTTGGAGAATTTGAACACTCCAAACTTCCTCTGCTTCCATTCCAGCTTCTTCGAGGACAAGGCTGAATTCCCTCTTTTTATATTGAAGACACTCTCAAGATATCTAGGAGGCCCGGCCATCAGATGGAACGCAGACAAGGTGATGTTGCTAGACAAGCAAGCAGCAGTCTCAATTTTTGGTGTAGGGCCTATCATGAATGGCTTGCACAGTCGCTACTTTTTTTCACATGCTACGTATGGTCTAGCTTGTTGAATCACAGACCCATGCCAGTTGCCACAATATGGAAAACATGATCTGCTAAAACAAAAGCAGCTAATCATTCAACTTATAGAAGAGGCCCCACAGGTTGAGGCATCTGAGGAGATCCAATTTCTCGACCTCAACGTGCTTGCAACGGATGCTGCGATGAAGAAACACGTCATTCAAAGAGACCAAGGCACGAGGAAGAGGGTCCTTCAGATAAGGAGAAGAGGCCAGAATATTTTGTATCATTTCTAGATGACTAGAAATATATATAATGTATATGTTTTATGCATCGAAGTTAGGTTGATTATGTAACAGTGTCTTGCAATGTACTTTTTTTGTTGCAACCATCATTCACATTATGAAAAGTTGAAATGATATAGTATCAATGTCTTGCCGCATTTTTAATTTTGTTGCAACCATCATTCACAATATGAAAAGCTGAAATTTACATCAATTCTTCTAGATACATTAAGTTTGGTGTTTGGATCTTGCTATGGCTGAGAGTTATGGCATAATTTGCAACGGTGTTGTCCAAAACCTTCCCACACATTGTTTTTGTAATCGCCAATCCGCGTGTTGTCTATCCACAGACGATAACTCCCATATCTTCTTTCTTCGTCGTTTTTTGGCTAATCTCACCGCATGGCAAATCTGGCTTTGTTTTACTTCTTCCTTGCGATGTGACCTGTGCATTAGTTTCCGATGCATTGATTGTGTAGCTCCTCTGAGCTATTTGCTTTGTCCGCACCACTTCCATGTTGAGTGTGATTGAAATAACCAGTACGAGCTTGGTAGTGGGTTTTTTCCATGCCATGTGTAGACCAAACACCCAAGCTGCCATATTGCCTTGTAAATCAAGGCATGTGATTACAGATAATGTGTTGCACACAAAGCATGCAAACATTATAAGGATGAGTATTCGCAATTCAAAGGATTATCATGTCATCAAACCAATTGCAGTACCATGTAGTGAGTAATATGTTGATTTGTTTATGCACTTATGAATGTCTTGTGGAAGGTCCCCACAACTTCTTGGAATTTTGTATGTTGACAGTCCATGAGTTCAATTTGTAGAACTTGAATATTGCGTACAAGGTTTTCCATACCTTCGCTTTGCGAGTCCTTGTTGCACCATTGTCTGCATGGTCAACTATAGCATTGTATAGATTTTTCCACCTGTTATATCGTAATGCTTATTTTTCTTGTGCACTTTGGCTTTTTCATTGTCGTCCACAACTTCTTGGAATTTTGTATAGTGGCCATCAGTCCATGAGTTCAATTTGCAGAACTTGAATATTGCGTCCAAGGTTTTCCATACCTTCGCTTTGCGAGTCCTTGATGCACCATTGTCTGCATGGTCAACTATAGCATTGTGCAAATTTTTCCACCTGTTGTATCGTATTGCTTGTCTTTCTTGTGCACTTTGGCTTTTGCGTTGTCGTCCAGTTGTGGACACTGAAAGGAAGAGTCGGACTTTCACACCATCAATTAACAGCTTCTTTGGAACATCCCGGCCATTTTTTGATCTCTTCTCATCCTGCTCTATCTTAACATGTCCTCCGTGCAAACCCGTTTTTGAGAAGGCCGTCTCTAAGGCTGAGATTTTTCTTTGCTTTGCAGAGAGAGGTCGAGTGGTCCAGGCAAAACAGATGTAGAAAAACATTAGCTTTTCTGTTATTCTACAAAGTGCATGCATTGTGCATATATGTACTCTAGATATAGTGGGATATCCAAAATGGGTCGAAAGTTAGGGTCGCTTGGATGCCTATCCGGAGCTCTTCTCCAAAATGGTTTGTCAAGGATGTGAACCCCTCCCGTGCAATACAAGAAAGGGCTTTTGCTTGTTGCTCCTTTGGAAACGTCGTACATGCATTTCAAGTTTTTTAGGTCTATAGCCATGTGCCACTCTACATTGTATGATCACATGCTCTCCACATTCAATTTCTTTCCATTTCTCTGTTCGCTTATTGTTTTTGGTATGTTTGTTTGATGAAAAACCCAATTCAATATATCAAAGTTCTCAGTGGGCACCTGAAAGGATAATTTTGAACTTTTTATAATGTACATTCAAAAGCATTCAACTGAAACATAATGATAAATTATCTTAAACATAGCTTCTACTCACCTTGAACGTCGCAAAAAGGGAAATGTTGTGCTCAAATTACACACTAAAGTTTTGAGGATCATCTGGTCCAATGTAGAGCTCTATTCATAAGTGTAATTGTGACTCGCTCAACCTTTGTCTCCTTTACAAGCTGGCACTCATCTAGCTTGATGACAAACTTCAGGACACTGTTGCACTCTTCAAAAGTAACATCGAACACTGCATAATGTATGACTGCAGCGCGATCTTCTTCTCCTTTTGGGATCTGTATGTGGATTCAATTTGGAAAGGACTTCCTAGCTTTTGAAGCACCTCCTCATTGACTTCCCATCTTGTTTTTTGAATAAAGAAAGGGTTTGGAAGCATCTGTGCTTGATGCGGAACTTTTTGACTTGTCTTTGCACAGACCCGAGTAAGAGGAGTTAGGAATCAAAACCATTTTCTAGTGGAACAACACTGCAAATGATGCTACATACTTGAAAATGGCAGCATATCCCTTATTGGATATACCAGCTTCATCCAAAATTGATTGAACGTCCCTTGCAGACAGTTGGTTCTCGTGTAAAAGGCTATCAAAGCTGTTTAGCAACGATCTTACCATAGCGCTTATCATCCAAAAGGCTAGCTGTTTTTTTGCGATTGAATATGAGCCCGTAATGGGCCGAGGAGGTGGTTGTGTTGCGCTCCACTTCCTTGTCAGGGTGAAGCAAAGATCTGCACAAGTATGTTAGCAGTAAGAGATATGAGAGTTTATGAATATAAACTTAAGAAGGATAGATGCACTCACTTGATGGCTTGCACTCTTTTCTTGATTCCTCCCGAGCCAACTTTCAAGTCCTCGATGTCTCTTAGCTTTCTTTCTCTTTAGCAAAGACCTAGCATTGTTTTTTTTTTCTCTGAGTTGTTGTGTAAGCTCCTTGATGGTCACCTTGCTACCTTCAACCTGTTTAGCACATTGCACGACTTTCTGGTGCAAGCGGACATTCTCGTTGTATACAATATCTCTCTCTTGTTGCAGAACGTCATTTCTTGTAGTCAATTGCTTACTGTAGCCATACAAGCCATGGTGGCCATCTCCAACATAGTTCACTAAGGATGTAGTATCCTTAAAAGGTGAAGTGGAGTTTGTGAGGGGATGTTTTGGATACATTCTGTCGTCCAGCCAAAGGTCCACATTTTTCATGCCCGGTGATCTTAAGTTCTCCTTCAAAGCTTCAAAAAGCGTCTACTTTTTGTTTTTCTTGCAGAGGGGTTCCTACTCTCGTGAGAGCTCTATGTGCATGGGATTCATATCTTTTCTATTCCTTGTAGAAGTTTTTTGTGGAGAAGTTACAAGTGTCGACTGAGACATGACTTATCAAAATTGTGTGCAGAAGGAGGTGGGGGTGATAGAAGAATGGCAATTTGAATATCACGCGTGCGTGAGAGAACGAAGAAGGGGATTGGGGGGAAGAAGGAGGCGAGGAAACTGAGCTTAGTTTTCAAAAATGCAGAAGATTGAGATATTCAACATTGAATTTAGTAGCCGCCGCGCACAGTGAAGTGTTATCATGACTGGAATACTTTTTGGGGTTTTTAATAAACGTACCTTGCATAAATAAGATATCCAAATTTTAGAAAACATGTAGTTAAAATGAATTTTCTATTATCTCTCTCTACACTAACAGGGCATTTCATACAAGGCCCAAATTTGACTCCAAATTTTTCCTAATGTCAACATGTACATGGAAAATAACATCCCAAATCGGATGGCAAAGTACTGCCTTGGTGCTAATAGCTATTTTCAGATAATAAAAGGCCGTTTCACATTCAAGGACCAAATGAACTTGAGTCCTTTCTTGGTGAGTTCATATAATGGAAGAGCCTTAGCTACAAACATATGAATGAACCTTTGCTAAAAATTGATTCAACTAAAAAATGAGCTAAGTTCAAATACATTTGTGGGTGCTCTAGCCTGTTGAACACCTCAGATCTTGTCATGAACCATCTCGATTTTACTTTTGGATACTACATGGCCTAGTAGCTTTCCCTTCTAGACCATGAATACCGATTTGAAGGGATTAAGATAGACCCTCTTTTCCCTGCATGTCTAAAACACCATCTCTAGGAATAGTAGATGCATCTAGATGGTGAAATCGTCCACAAAGATTGCTAAAAACTATACAAGATCTCACTTAATATTTCCATGATACATCTCTAAAGAGTTGCCAAAGCATTGCATAAACCAAATGGCATAACCAGATACAAGCAAACTGCCCAACCCAAGACTTTGACAAATAAGAAAAATACCTAAAGCCAAAATAAATATTGGGACCACATTGGGCCATTTACTTGAGATGCTATAACTTTAACACTTCCCAGTTGAATGAAGAGAATCATGAAACTAAGAGCGTCATTCGGCTCTCTTGAATGTCATTTGTGGGAATGTGGTGAGTGTTCAGAGGTCCAACGTTCTTTAGCTCCTCCGATACCTAACTTTCCTTTGATTTCTTCACCTTGAGAGCATGGTTTGTCACCATCATAGCCCTGTTCTGATTCCTCTGCCACTGTACTATCTTGGATTTTGATAAACGTTGAGGTAGCTCTCCTTCCTCATGTTGAACCATGTACAACATTGTTAATGGTTGACTGGCTTTGAGTTCTAAATGGGGGACTAGTTCCTGTCAAGAGCTTTAGCTCACCACCATGATCACCAAAATGGAATAAGTTGGATATTCCTAGATTGCTTGACAGCTATTCCAAGGTCAAACTCAGAGTAACCGGCCAAGTTCAGATGATCAGATGATGAGATGGGAGCTTCAAACTTCAGATGAACAATCAACTAAAGAAAAATAGACTTCAGATTATGAGACAACTAGGATTGCACTCAAATTCAAAATATGGTTAAGATTACAAGTGGTTCTGATCCAGACTCTAGAATGATTAGCTCGAAAGTACAAATGATACAAAGATTAGTACTCCTAAGCTCTCCTATGCTCTATAAACAGAGGTTCAAGAAGTCTCCGAGATCTAAGAGTTACGCATCCCAAAACAAGATTAGTGGGTCCTATTTATAGGTATCGGTACTGGACTCTGACTGGTTGGAACAATCTTATAGTACAACGTTACCATTGGTAACTCCGCCAGGCAACTCGAAGAGCTTCCAAAGTAAATTTTAGAGATAAGCAAAGATACTTCTCTAAGGACTAAATCCCACCTTCTACAGGCTCCTGAGTAGAAGACGTCATGTTGGCCATGCTTTGATTGACATGTATCTCGAGAGAGCAGTCTCTTTGAATGTATCGATTGTAGGGTAAACCAATAGGAACAAGCCAAGAAGTGTGGCAACAAGCTAGCAAGTCAAACAACAAAGTTTCAACCTCGACAACATTGGATGGGCTATTGCAATAATTGACAAATGAATGGAAAAATAGAAGGGTACATTATAGCTTCGAATTCTTTACACAATACTAACAACGCAATGAAATGAACATGGGAATGGAATGTTTCCACGTATTGTGAAAATGGGGGAGGACTGTGTTAATTCCCCCATGCAAGGAAACTTACATGTTTTCTTTTCCTTTTTCAAACAGAAAAAAAAGGATACTATTTAATAATAAAATCATATCACAAATTATTGAAGCAACAATTTAGGTAAATTCTAACCCTTCTTATGGTTCTTTACACGTCAAAATTGCAACATCATAATCACATCGCTCTAGACATGGTACCAAGTCAAAAGTAAGGTAATATGCTTTGAGGAAAACAAAGCACAACCTCTCTCTCTCTCTCTCTCTCTCTCTCTCTCACACACACACACACACACACACACACACATGCCCCAACTCCAGTTCAATGCAAATACACTAATCAAGCTCTCTAGTTATATTTTATACTTTAAATGTCTCTCACTCTCTAGTTGTATTTGATTGAGGTAATATAAATTCTATAGGGAATAGTATGCTCTCTAGTTATATTTTATACTTTAAATGTCTCTCACTCTCTAGTTGTATTTGATTGAAGTAATATAAATTCTATAGGGAATAGTATGCTCTCTAGTTATATTTTATACTTTAAATCAATCTCTCTCTCTCTCTCTCTCTCTCTCTCTCTCTCACATTGTGTTTGATTAAAATACTATAAATTCTAAAGGGACTAGTATGTAACCAAGATTTTGATAAAATCGAAAGAGGGGAATCAACGTGGATTCTCCCCCTCTCTCAGAGGTGAGCACTATCTCTCACTCAGATGGGCACACATGCAACTCTCTTTTTGCACGCGACCTTGCGAGACACTCTCTCTCTCTCTCTCTCTCTCTCTCTCTCTCTCTCTCTCCACGAGGGTTGAACTTGTAGGCAAGAAACACGAAGGGATGGGGAAGGCCTATGGCCTTACCCAAGACATTGACCATTGGTGAGAGAATTCACAAGGAGATTCTTGTTCAAGGTGTTGGAGAAAGTGTGTTGTCCTTGGTGGTGCTATGGTTGATATGTATGTAAAACGAAGAAGGGGTAACTTGGGAGAGAAAAGAGCGGGAAGGTGGGGGGAGGCAGCGAGGGAGAAGCGATGAGCAACTGGTACCTTGGAAAGGAATCTTTTAGCTAATATATTTCATTTTAGATGACCCATTAGGTCTCCCCAATTTTGAAAAAATAAAAATCCTTTCAAAACATGGTAAGTGCGTAAGTGAAGGTTGAGTTTAAGAAATGAAAAGACCTATGAAGGTGGAACGTCAAAAGACTAGTGTAGGAAATGAAAACACCTACAAAGGTGGAAAGTCAAAACACGTTTTGTGTCCATTCAAAGAGGTGGTCTACTTCACATTGGTGCATTTGTGTTTTTTTCCTCCTTTATTTTCTCTTTAGCGTTTTATTCTCTTTAAAGTGTCCTTGCACTATGTAGGTAGTGAATATATATTTTTTGAAGCCATAGGTCTTACACATTTGTGAAATTAAAACCTGAAGGAATATAAGGAGATTCAGTTTTTTAGTCGATGCCAAGTGAAAATTTTTGAAACACCAGTTCTCTCTCTCTCTCTCTCTCTCTCTCTCTCTCTCTCTCTCTCTCTCTCTGTGCATGGCTTTCACCAGATGCCACTTGTGAGGAGAAGTGACGAAGGGACTTGACATGCTTGTACGAGGAAAGGACTTGACTTGCTTAGGTGTGGGAAGGCCTATAGGATGTAGGATGTGAGGATGCCCTCTGTGTGTGCATGGGGTGGGGCAGAGGAAGAGAAAAGAGAGCCAAAGGAAGGTAGAGGGTGAATCATGAATGTGTGTGTGCTGCATCTCATAGCCTTCAACCCGCACTATGTGCAGTGATGTGACGTCAGCCCATATTGTGCGCATAGTGAGAGGACTGACTATCGACCCTTCAAGAGCCTTAGAACGTTTTAACTAATGTATTTTATTTTAAATGACCGATAGGTGATACCCATCTTGAAAAAGAAATTTAGAGAAGAATCTATCAAGATTCTTTCTCTCTATCTCTATGTCACCTTTTGAAAAACATAAAAGGAGAGAGAAATGCATGGCGTCTCTCTCTCTCTCTCTCTCTCTCTCTCTCTCTCTCTCTCTCTGTGGCTTTGCCTAGCCAACCCTCTCCCACCCCACCATTTCCCTCTCGGGTCCTTGAATTGATAGTCGGTGTCATTACGCAAGACAACTCAGGTGGAGATTACAATTTTCTTTCACGGAGGGAGCAGGAAAACTAGGTAGAATCTGCTAGAGAGAGCTACAGAGGAGGGGATGATGGCTAGTACAAAGGAGCAAGGTAAAGCTATTGGCGGACAGGGAGACCTAAGCATGCAAATGCGAGCCTAGGCACTGTGGGCGATGGCTGAGACGAGGCTAGCCAACGTAGAGGCAGGGAGTTATGGCAAGGGCGATGGTGAGAGGGAGAGGGTTTTTCAACCTTAGTATGGATGGAATCTTCTTTATAATAGCTCTATTTTTTTAAGAGTAGAGCCAGTAGCCATGTGATATTTATGAATGCATGTATAAAGGAAGGCTTTTTAATTTTTTTTAAATTTCAAAATGTTACTTTGTAAGTTGAAGTTGTAACTAGAAGAAGATCGTCGAGAGATGCAACACAGGTTCATCAAACGCTGGCAGGCCATGCATACAAACTGCTTGCACAAAAGCGACCTCAGGAAGCTCTTGGGCTTCTGGAAGATTTGGAGCATGATGGGCGGCGTGCCCTTTCGAGAGAGACTCTGTTTTCGCTCTTGGAACAATGTAACAATCGATCGCCCAACCTCACCGCAAGCAGGTGTGCCTTTTCTTTCGTTGTCAACTGTGGGTTCGACTCTTCTGCATATCTAGGGGATCATGCCATTCGCATGTTTGCATCATGTGGAAGCTTGTCAGAGGCAACCCAGGTTTTCTCGAAGCTTTTGCGCCGTAGTGTCTATACTTGGAATGCCATTATTTCAGCTCACATCAAGCTCGGGGAAGCCGAAAAAGCTCTGCGCCTTTTCCACCTCATGCTTGTTGATGGCGTTGATCCAGACAATTTCGTGCTTTCCTGCTTCTTGAAAGCATGTCGTAGTTTGGCTGCATCGATACCGTGCAAGCTGATACACCACTATATAATAGGTGCTCATGCAAATTGCGACATCGTTGTCTACAACACTCTTCTAGACACTTATGCCCAATGTGGGAGTGTAGATGAAGCATGGAAAGTGTTCACTAGTTCATCTTCTCACGATCTGGTCTCTTGGAGTTCAATCATTTCTGCATATGTTAACCAAAGTGATGGCGTACGTGCGCTAGACCTTTATGCTAGAATGAAAGACCAGAATGTGAAACCTGATGCAGTCGTGTACTTGTCTGTTTTGAGGGCCTCAAACAATCTAGGATGCATCAAGTATGGAAGAATGTTACATAATGATTTAGTTAAAGATGGGCTCGAGACTGATCTTGCTTTGGGAAGTAGTTTAGTTGATTTATATGCAAAGTGCGGTAGCATGAGCGAGGCTTGCAAAATATTCAAAGCATTATCGCATCCTTCTGTAGTGTCATGGAGTACATTAATTTTTGGATTTTCTGAGAATGAGCATAGGCTTATGGCCTTAAAGTACTTCACGGATATGCAACAAGATGGCATTGAAGCAGATAAAATAGCATTTCTAAGCGTTTTGAAAGCGTGCAGTGGGGCAAGAGAGGCAGATGTTGGCAGGGTTGTACATGCACAAATATTAGAAGCTGAACTGGAAGAAGAAGTGGCGATTGGGAGCACAATCACCGACATGTATGCAAAGAATGGATGCTTAGAGGATGCGCGCAAGGTGTTTGAAAGCTTAGTTAGGAAAGATGTGGTAGCTTGGGCGACAATTATCGGAGGATATGCTCAATTGAACCAAGGCGCTACTGCTCTCGTGCTTTTTGAGAGAATGCAGCAAGAAGGGGTGCAGCCAAATATTTGCACATTTTTGAGTGGCTTGAAGGCTTGTAGCACCCTAGAAAAAGTAGATGAAGGGATGCTTTTGCATGATGAGATTGTGAGGAGAGCAATGGAGTCGGATGAATTCGTAGGGAGCTGTCTCGTAGAAATGTATGCAAAATTTGGAGATTTACAGGGAGGCAGGAAGCTGTTTGATAGGTTATTCCTTCCAAACGAGGTTTCATATGGTGCAATGATTGCGGGGTACGTTGAGCATGGCGAGGGGTTTAACGCACTTTGCCTTTTTTATGAGATGGATATGCGTGGCTCACATTTAGATGCCATCATATATTTATATGCAATCAAGGCATGTTCTACCCTTGGAACAAGTAAAGAGGGCAGACAGATTCATCATAAACTTCTCAAGACTGGACTGGAGTCCAATCTACTGATTGGAAATAGTTTAATTGAGATGTATATGAAATGTTGGAATTTTCTTGAGGCCTATAAGGTTTTTGAATGCATGCCCTGCAGAGATGTGGTTTCATGGGGTGCATTAATTTCTGGCTATGCGCATCTCACAGATGGTTGCTTAGTAAAGCCCCTCTTGAATGAAATGCAACAATCTGGCTTCAAAGCTAATGACACAATTTTCACTTCCCTTCTCGCTGCCTGCAGTCATGCTGGTCGGGCGAGGGCGGGTTGTGACTACTTCTCATGCATGATGGTGGATTATAGCATTTTACCGAGTATAGAGCACTACACTTGCATGATTGATCTTTTCGGCCGCAGTGGTTGCTTCTTTGAAGCTGAAGAGTTGATTAGAACGATGCCGGACGCACCGAATGTCATTACCTGGACAGCCCTTCTCAGTAGCTGCCGAGCATATTGTAATCCTCTCTTAGGACAGCAGTGCTTCGATCAATTCACACAAACAGACCTTGACGATGGTACTGGGTATTTGCTTATGTTGAATACTTATGCAAATCTAGACATGTGGGAGGATGTTGGAAAGATCCAAGAGCTTAAGTGCAGTGCAGGTGCATTCAAAAAACCTGGAAAAGCTTGGATCGAGATCAATGCTGGAGTGCACGAATTTATCGTGGGAGCAATTATTGAGTCCTTACCTCCAAAGCTGCATAGGTTAGGTCAAGTAAGTAGAAGTGAAGGTTTTGTGCCTATGCTGACCGTAGTTATGGAGTGAGAAAGGTCTATTGTGTATAGGTAGTTCCAACTTGTCAATGTTATTTTTAAGGAACGCAAGTGCCGACTCCTCTTTATGAAGTTGAAGGCCATCACCAGTAGGGGTAGGCTGAGTAGATTACACGAGTTTGTGGTGTATGCTACATTGGTGGAGGAGACCTGCTCAACTCATCATCTATAGAGTGCTCTCAATTGCTTTACCAGCGCAGTTGAAACCATTCTCGGGATTGCCAATCGAAGACATGTTGATGTGGTCGGCTCATTTTGATAACATCGCAAATCATCACAGGGCGGATGCTCCCAAAGAAATGGAGTCATGCACACTGCTGGAGGGGGCTGCTGCCACTGGTTTGTCCAACAGAGTGAAGAGGCTAAAGGTGGCGTGAAGAGGTTAAAGGTGACTGGGTCTCTCTCAACTCTCTACGAATCCAGACAGCTTATAGCCCAGACAGCATTGCAACAATTAAAAGCACTAAAGCAGCAACAGCTAGAATCCAATGATATTAGAGGAAACGAAACTTTTCTTTCTTTGGCCTCGTCTTCAACATGATCTCTCTTGCCGGGTCAGCGACCAAGGTCCCACCTCTTATCATGCGCATTTCAGATTGTGCAACGAATTGAAGGTGCAAATCAAGGCGACGACAACAACATACTCGTATCACAGCCGATCGCACTTTGACAACCAGCAGAGGTGTCCAAGATGTCCAGGAAAATACTCGAAGAGCTCTCCTTGTTCGAGTCCAGCAAGGGAGACCAAAATGTTTTTACTATAACAATTATGGGCATATCAAGAGGCATTGCTGGAGGCTTAGGGCAAAGCAGCAAGTACAAAATGCAACGGATGATGTTGCAACCCTAGCAACTTTGCTGGAAAGCATCTAGGTGGGGTGGTTGATAGAAGGGCACCCCGGCAAATCCAAGCTTCAATGTCTGCCGGATGCATGGTGTGTTCGATACTATTTTAGCTCATGGACGCACCTCATGAAGCACTTGGGTACTACGAATTCCTCAATTAGCCAGCACGTAGTTATCCAATTAGGACTCCCAACCATCCAACTCCACTAGCAGAGTGCCAGTGGTGAGCTCAAGAGGTTAGGAGTGCGCGAGGCCACCTTGAGGAACCTTGAGGAAGTAAGGCTGGGTGGTATGGGATGCCCGGTCTTACAGGTGCCCGTTTACGTCCTCGAATGTTAGCAGCAAAGGGGTGCTTCCGGTTGGCGGCTACGCCCGATCTTGTGGTGGTGGGTGCTTGGCTCACCCTTAATAGCCTGAAGGTTTTCCGACCGGGCGTGGTGGTCCGGATGCTGCATGTATCATGGGGTTCTCGTTCCGGTCGGCTTCTCTCTCAATGGAGATGGAGACCTGCGGGCTCCTCCTTTATTCGGCTTTACCTCTCAGAGTTTCTGTTTCCACGTCTCTTGGCAAGGGTCTAGTTGGTGGCAACTGCTTGTCCTCCTGTGGCAGCCGGGGTGTTTCGGCCAGGTCTCTCTTTGTTCCTTCTCGTTCTGATGGGTATTTGTGGTATGTTCGGTGGGGTAGCTGCCCTGTTCGCCAAGTCTTTGATGTTCTATAATGTATTGTCAGTTGATGCTATGTGTGATGCCCTGGCTCGATTGGAGCAGGGCTATGCTTGTTGCCCAAAAAAATAAAAATAGAAGTTTAATATTTTTTAATGTAACGGACCAACGTTTTTTAATTAAAAATTTGGCCATCCTTGCTTATTGGTGCATTCCATGCTTGATTGATGAGTGCGTGTACTTTCTTGTTAATTCTAGATCATAAATCAAGTGTTTGGTTGAGTCTATATATACATAGACAACCTCCATCTCTCCATGCTAGGTCCCAACATGTCTTGTGGCTCCTAGAAATCTCCTCCACCTATGTCAACAACATTCTCATTCAGTATGGGAAACATCATCGACAACATACATGGGCCACATAATGCCACATAGGGGCATTGTTACCCAATAGGAAAAAATACTCAGCAAAACAGTAACCAGAGAATGTTCTTACCATATGATTGAGGTAATGGCCATAGAGGGAAGAGTAGATTTGAGCAACCTCCTCTTCTCATTGCTAGGCCAGCAAGGTAGTCACGTGTAGACACCTTCCAATCCCAGAAATCCTCTAGCAGACCTATCTGAGAAGACACTCAATTAGCACCACGATGCCATGGCCCTCCTATATAGAGCTTATACATTTTATAAAAAAACAATTCTTGAATCATGACCAAGAGCATAACTTGAATTTTTCCTTTCAGAAACCAACTTGTAATATCTATTTTAGGAAACCAACATTACAAGGTCATACGACCCAATCAATTTTTCGAAATGTAAATTTTGTTGGAACAAAGGGCTAGTCCCAACTCCTTATTAAAAGCCTTGTACTTCAAAACAAAGTACTCCTTATTGATGATAGGTCAGCAGAGGGAAAGCCACCCCATGCAAATCAACAAAAGCCTCCCAAATCAGCAGAGGGAACGACACCTGCGCCTGACACATTAGCATTTGGAATAGTACAGATGGATCCCACGTCAGTGTTCAGGATTTCGACAACGCCATGACTTTAGAGCCTGCCACCTCATTCCAACCTCCTACAACCATGCATTGGAGACTGTGCATGTAGTGTGCAGACTGTCACCTCCTCTTGGCCCCCCTCCCCCTGATTGTGACGGGAGGGAATGGTCCCGAGTTGACCATTCCCATAATATGTGCTCCCAACATGGCTCCCGGCTCTTGCCGATCGCCATGGGTTGCACATATTATGGGGAATAGTCAGCTCAGGACCATTCCCTACCCCATAAACACATCGTCGTTACATAATGATCAAGCCGAACCATTATCATGGGTTCCCCATGCAAGGGATCGTCTCTTAAAGCATCCTTAGTATACCAATCAACAGAGAAAGAAAAAGCCAAAACCACCTAACCTTCTCTTGAACAAAGGTCTTCCTAGAAAATAACCATGGGTTACTTTAAACAAACAAGTGTTATGAGGACAATCATACAACCAAGCAAGCGTTCTTATACACAATTGTATAAGAGCTCATGCTCATAACAGAACGGCAAGGGTCTTGAAAGATCATACATGAGGGGGAACTATCTACTTGAGATGTAGACAGTTCCTACTCCATCTCTTCTTTGTGGATTTCATCACATGACACACTCAAGAATGTTAACGATAACCACCAAAAGAAATTACACCAAGGGAAGTGGGCTCACCTCTTTAGATAAGCTTACAGGAGAATCTCTGTGTATCCATGCATGAGCATGAAGAGGCTACTCAAGCTCCTCTGCTATCCTCAAGACCAAGCAACACGAGGTATAGAAGGAAGCGTGGACAATGAGATCCACGTGAGGAAAGTGAGGCACGAAACGCGAAACACTCCTCAACCGTCAGATGTGTCCAAGTTTACTTTTTAGGTCTTAGTTTACTTTTCAACATTTTTGTTTACTTTATCTGTTTTTGTTTTCCCCATTTGAACCAAATGTACACATGCATGTGGATAGGGCATGAGCCTCTCACAACGGCCACTTGTGTTCAAATCCCATATCATGTGTTCGGGGCTCTAATTTTTTGGTTGCCATCTGTTGTCCTCGAGATTTGCCCCCTTCAACCCCCTCTGTTGATCCCACCACTTGGGGTCTTTAATTGGTTGCCATCTGTTGTCCTCGAGATTTGCCCCCTTCAACCCCCTCCGTTGATCCCCACCACTTGGGGTCATTAAAGACCCCATGCAACTTAGTGTTAGGAATTGGATCGTGCTAGCTATGGTGGATGAAAGAGAAACATAGCGTCAATGTGTGAGTGCGTGTGTAAGCAAGGTTATCACTCAAGTGAATTAGGTTTCAAGATAGAATTAGCTTGGACTCATAAACACAATCTTGAGTATTGACTTAGCTTAGCACAAGCTCACCATAGACAAGCATGTAATGCAAAATGGAGTTGTTGTTTATTCATTCATGAAATGAGCTTTAAGTAGCTCTACAGCCTTGCTCCACAGTATGTGGGATAAATTCACTCTCCTCTCCTTGACTCACACCTTAGGACAAAGCTCACACTTTACAATCCTCCCCTTTAGGTTTGGACTAAGACAAGATACTGAAGATGCATGATCCACACAGGCTAACAAAATCCACATAGGATGGTGATATCCACACACGAAAATAAAGTCCACAAAGGATGGTGATATTCACACAGGATGGTAAAATCCACACAAGAAGAATCCACTAAGGATGGTGATGTCCACACAAGATGATAAGATCCACACAGGAAAAAGTCCTCCCCTACAAGTAGAGAGTCGCATCTTCAAAATGGGTCTTCATAAAAGACAACGTTGCTCTCGTCTTCATCCTTTTTGTCTTCTACTATGTGAGTTGATCCTCTGTCGGGTCTCTTGCCTTCGTTGCTTCTACTGTTGCTTTCAACTGCTTCATGGTCTGACTTCGTATCCTCCCCTCGAACGAGTGCTTATGTCCCCCTTTTGGTTGTGCAATTAGGCTTTATTTCATGCGTCATAATGACATGCAACAATATGCTAATATCCTATGAAAAGGTTTATGCAAAAAGTAATGCTCCTTCCATCTTGGTCATACTCCGAGAGCTTAAACATGCGGTGTTTCTCATACACTTTGTCACAAAGTCTTCACACATGGAGAGATTTTAGCAATTTGGAGACTCTCCAATGCCAATGTCTATCCCATTACAAAAGAACATAATGTCATCCATGTAGACAAATACAATTACATACATTGCGAGAAGTTATCATGCTTGGCTGCAAGATCAATGTGTACTTTGGAATTTCCCTTCAATGTGAAGCTCCTCTTCACCGTCAGTGCAGCCCCTCTTCACAGATAGGGGAAATAACTCTTTGTTTTTGCTTTTGATACTCGAAAGAACTCCTTGAAGCTTGGTAATGCCTCGGTCGGTGAGAACGGCCCCTTTGGTAGCCCTTGGATGCTCGATAAAATTTTGAAGTTTCACCCTCCCTTAAATTGGTTGGAAATGCCCTTTGAAGCTCGATGAGATCCGCCTTTGAATGCCTTTTGGAAGGCTTTGAAAGCTTTGGTTTATTTGCCTTGGGGAAGCCCTTGAAGCTTGGCAAGGTGCTTTGCTACAGTTTGGTGGGAGCAAGCCCTTAAAGGGCTCTCGGAGGCTTTGAAGTCTTTTGGAGGTGTTACTCCATGGGAGCAGGTTCTTGTCAGGCTCTCGGAGGCTTGAGGCAGTAGCGTGGGATTGCCCCCTTGAGGGAGTTGATGGTGAGCTCTTGAGGCTTCTTGAGGCAGCGCGGGAAGGGGGGCCCGAGAAGGGGCTTATCTTGGTGCAACCGGGTTGTGGGAACCGGCGCTAGTGCCAATGGGCAAGGCCGGGCAGTAGGGCAGGCGCGGGCAGGCTAGGCGGGTAGGGCACCGGTCGGCAGAGGACAGTCACGCGTGCATCCGTTCGCCAGCGCCGTCGGACGGACAGTCGGCCGGCCTCGTTCGTTCGCGGACCCGAAACTTCAATCAAATGCAATTGAGCGCCGTTTTCAGTTCCACCAGTGGGGGCCCCAAGTGTGGGTGTGGCCCTTCGCCTTTAAAATGGTCAAAGGTCCTAAAAATAAGAGGTTCCCACCACGTGCAATTTGATTGAGGCCTTTTTGGGCTTGTTTTTCCACAAGGTTGTGGTGAGCATTGAATGCTCCTTCCTCCCCACACACACAAAGTGCCTCTGTGGCTTTGTTCTGCAGAAAATTCCAGAGAATGGGAGTGAAAAAAGCTAAGCTTGGAGCGTGAAGAAGAACAATCGAAATGCAACAATCTTGGCTCAATGGAAAGCTCTCGAGACAGGCTACGCACACACACCAATCGTAAATGCCAATTTTTCTAAAATGAGGAGCAGATTTTGAATGCAAAATGCAAGTTTCTAATGACAAATTAATGAAATCTTATGCTAATTAATCTTCCAATAAGCCAGTGAGTAGTGGCTCAAGAGTCTTTAGCTCAAGAACTTGCTCATGCTAGCCAATGGAATACTAATTAGGCATGCGGTATGCAAGAGAAGAGCAAATCAAATGGATTTATCTAATGATGATAGAGTAATGCTAATTGTACTAACACACAAATATATAACAACAATTCTAGCTAGCACACCATGGCTCTGATACCAAATGTTAGGAATTGGATTGTGCTAGCTATGGTAGATGAAAGAGAAACATAGCGTCAATGTGTGAGTACGTGTGTAAGCAAGGTTATCACTCAAGTGAATTAGGTTCCAAGATAGAATTAGCTTGGACTCATAAACACAATCTTAAGTATTGACTTAGCTTAGCACAAGCTCACCATAGACAAGCACGTAGTGCAAAATGGAGTTGTTGTTTATTCATTCATGAAATGAGCTTTAAGTAGCTCTACAGCCTTGCTCCACAGTATGTGGGATAAATCCACTCTCCTCTCCTTGACTCACACCTTAGGACAAAGCTCACACTTTACACTTACACATGTGGCTTTGCTATGGAGAGTGGAGCAATTAGAAACATGATGAAGGCACGCTTACTTGGAAAACGTGCACATTTGAATTGCAGATCTACAAGATTTTTTAGCCCATCTTAGCCTTGCTATGTGTTGGGTTAAGGTGGGAGTTAACCCCTTCTCTCTTATTTAGAGAGAATACCTATGGCATAAGTGTCAAGAGTGAATATCCCCAAGTCTTGCTTCTTAAACATAAGGGTTCTGGTATGGCCAGATAGTAGACATGTTTAGCAAGCAAGCTCACTGTATTCCTATCAAAAAGACTATTAAGGCACACCAAATGGCAACCCTCTTCATATCCCAAATTTTCAAGCACTATGGATTGCCAACATCCATCGTGTCAGATAGAGATCCTAAAATGATCAGTAATTTTTGGAAAGGTCTTTTTGAAAATCTAGGTTCAAGATTGAATTTCTCTTCGGTCTATCACCCTCAAACGGATTTCCAAAGTGAGATAGCCAATCTTACGATTCTGGATCTACTAAAGACTTATGTTACCAAATTAGATCAACGCTCACAATGGGAGAAGTACTTACCCCTTGTAGAGTATTTGTACAATAATATTGTGCATACTACTATGGGAAAGGCACCTTTTGAGATTATAGAGGAAAGACCTAAGAGTCCCTTGCTACTTAAAATACATGGGAAGATTTTCAATGTTGATGAGTATAGCCGTTACCTACAAGAATCTTTCCAAAAGATTAAGGAGGCTATATCCATCTCTCAACAAAGGCAAAAGGCTATTGTTGATAAGCACAGAAGGGCCTTAACGTTCAAATAAAATGATTGGGTCCTACTCAAGTTTTCCAAGGCTCGATTAAGGCAAACAACGGGCAAAAATCCTACGGGCCATCAAAAGTATTATGCTAAACTAGCAAAAAGATATTATGGTCCTTTTCAAATCTTGAAGCCAATCAATGACATGGCTTATCAACTCAAGTTGCCCAACCATTGGCTCATACACAATGCTTTTTATGTGAGCCTACTTAAGCCCTACAAAGGAGAGCCACCAAGTGAACCAATTATTGAAGGCCCCCCAGAAATCGAAGACCAAGAAGAGGTGCTACAACCTGAAGCTATCCTTCGGTATGAGGACAAGGTACTACGACATGGTAAGATTATCCGACGGTATCTTAATAAGTTCAAAAATTATCCTTTTGAAGATGCTAGATGGATGCAAGGAATACAACTTAAGGATATAATGAATCTTGTCGATGCTTACAATGCTACATTAGAGTAAGCACATGTAAATGTTTCCTTTAAATGATCAATGTTTGTCTTATGAGACTAATTCTCTTTTTCTTGTGCACAAATTTAAGTAGTGTGCATGCTTAAAATCATGTTTGTGTTGACGACGTCTCTTAAACACCAAGTAGAAATTGTCACTCTACTTTGGAACTATGATATGGACTAAAGAGCAAACATGCTTGCGGCAGCTAAGTCTCCCAAGCCCCAAATGGATTAGTCATCCATCTTGGAATGATGTAGTGGGGTAAAAAGGGATCCTCTACCCGCTAAGAAACATCGACTAATGACTAAGGCTTATCTCTTCTACCTCATAGTCAAGGACGACTATGATTTCAAGAGAGAAGTAATGTCATAAAATCTAATATCTAACCAACCCAAACGATTTTCTCATATTAAACTGATCATTTAATGTGGGAGAATAAATGGGAACAAGGGTTAGAATATAGACATGTGCTTATGGATCTATCTCAACATGGGGCCAAAGTCAAAGGGTCCAAATGAGAGATGGTATGTCAAAGAGCTAGCAATGGAGCTTAAAGACCTTAGGGTTAGCTTCATTAAAGACCTCCAAAGGCTAGTGTTAGAAGTCCTTAGACCTAGGGCCTTAGGTTACTCTAGGCCCATACATTTGGTGTTTAATAAAATTAAGATGCTAGGCATGCTTGATGACTAAGGTCCTTGGCCAAGCTAGCCCTGTGCTTAAGGTGTTCCAAAGTCAATAAGCAACCCTACAAAAAGGAGGGGGGGGCTACAAGCTAGGGGCATGAGAGAGAGTGAACCCATGCTCATGCTAAGCCTATACTGGCTGACTAAGGTGCTTGAGGTGCTTGCTGACTAAGGTGCTTGAGGTGCTTGATGGCTAAGGTGCTAGAGGGGATGAAGGTGTTCCAAAAAGTCAAATCAAGGCCTACAAAGGAGAGGACGAGCCATGAGAGTAGCGGATAGGCTCGAGTGTGCACTCCTTCATCCAAAGGGCACCCCTTGCTCAAAGAGGCAAAAGGGACACATGTCAAGCCCCTAGCTAGGTTGCCCTCATGGTGTGCCTAAAGCCTATTGGTTGGCCTCTAAAGGGGTCCGATGATAATTTAGCTAATTAATTTAATTGTTTAAGCATTTATCAAGTCCTCTCTCTCAAAGGGGAAACGAGGACACTTGTCCAGGGACTACCCTATTGCTAGTTATGACCCAGGCTTGTGATTGGCTAGGTTAGTGAGAGCCAATGAGCTTCCAACAAGGCCAAAAAGAGGGGATCCACCCAAGAAACATGGGGGCTAGCTTGAGGAGTATACTCTCCCACACACACACACACTCTCTCTCTCTCATTGTGTGAAGTGCAAAGTGTAAGAGCTCCATCTCCTTCTCCAAGCTTATTGAGAAGTGGAGAGCCTACACCAATACTCTTGGCTATGGAATGCAAATCCAACCAAGAGCCATACTTCAATGCTTAATCTTGCCATCTTCTTCATCATCATTATTATGCTATTATGCTATGCTATGCAAGGAGAGTGATGATAAGTGAGGAACTATCTCTTTCTTGTATGTTACTTCTTCTTCCTCTTCCCTACCCTCATTCCCCGCTAGCTCTTCCACCTTCGAAGGTGTTTGAGGCCTTGGGACTGATGTCGGGGATGGTTAATGCTTTTACAAAGTTTATGTTATGCTTGTGATGCATAGAGCTTTCCATCTTCATTGCATTACCTAGGTCACAAGGAACACAATATTGTATTGTACCAAGTCTCTCTTTATGGGAGAATCTATAATACAAAAGCCTATTGGAGGGGGGAACGGCTCCACATTAATCCGGTCCTCAATCGTTGTCAAGTTCTCTAACTCTCTGTCTTGCAAAAGTATCTTCATGCCAAGTTAAGTAAGTCTAATGGTTGTGTTGCTACCACTAATTAAGTTCACCCTCTATGTTCTCAAAGTAGTCTCATATGCTCACTCTAGTTCTCTTAATTCGGCTATTCTCAAAGTTTATAAGCCATTTCCATTACAATTAGAGTACTTCTTTCTACTTCATTAAAAAATTATAAAGCCTCTACTTGTTATTTTTCATGAAAATTTGTACAAAAAAAAGATATTTTATCATTAAATTAATTACACCCATTTGATTAACATAAATTATCATGCTTGACAAAATTATAGAGAGAGAGAGAGAGATGAATGAGTGACACGACCAACAATTTTCATAGAATATAATATACAAAATGTTCTTAAATCATCTTCCAAAAGATCTCTATAAGTAGTTTGATCTAAATCTAAACCCATGGCTCCTACTCAATAAAAGAGAAATTGAATTGTCGTTTGTGGATGTGCTGGCTTCTTTATCTTCGAGCTCGTCATCTTTTATCACATCATTGTCATCATGGCAATCATCCTTGCTGAGGTTGGTGGCTCTAGGACTTGAATCATCAATCTCTCTCTCCTCTGTCTCCTCCTCATGCAAAGTAGTAGGTAACAGAGGGTCGAAGATGGTCTCCACTTCATTAGAGGCAAAAATGGTTTCTCCCCGAGGTGGTACAGGAACTATAAACCAAAGTTTTTGTTGATGTATTGATGGGATATAGATGACCTATAGAAGAGAAGTTCAAAGTGAGTGACATTGTTATTATGTTACAAGCAAATAAGGGTAAAGAAGGTTTACCCTCACCTGCTCACAGTTGCATGGCAAAACTAAGTTGTCATACCTCCTTGTGTGATACACACTAGAACCACCATGTAGAGCCCATTCTCATGCCATCTAGACACATTTGCAAACCACTTGCACTCGAAGATGAAGGTATAAAAGTTTCTAAAATTGACCTTTAGTTTTCAATAGTCCCACTTTACCTGGCTTCATCACCATTTGTGTCAAAGTTTCCTATGACGCCATCGATGGTGGCATCAATGTGGCATGTACAAAAGTGTCAACCCTTTGACCACATAGAGTTAAAGGAAAGGAACTATAAAATAGAAAAAATTATACAATAAATTACAAGAATAAAATCAAGAAAAAACTATGCAATATGGTTTTAAGAGTATGAGTACTATACCTTTGGTATGCAACCTTGTGCATACTCCCATTCTTTGTCGGTGATGTCCTCTCCGCGTGCCTTTGCTTTGATCATTCTCTCCGTTCTCTTTCAGCCTTGCGTGCCAGAGCATCACCATTGATGCACACAGATCAATGGGGAGCATCCTCAAGCCGGGGGGGGAGGTGCTCCCATCTACTCAGGCACTTTTTCGAGGGATCCAAAGTCCCTCGTTCTCTACATGCTCCAAGGCAATGCGCCTCAAGCGAGGGATTGTCCCTTTGCACTTGGTGCAAGGGCAATGGAGTTTTTCCTTGAGCCATCGCTTGCATTCGGGACCGTTGGGAGGGGCACAATCCCAATTGTCCTACACATGCGTGAAATATAGTCAAGAAAAAAATACATGTGCTTGAAAAAATAAATAGGTAGTAGAGAGGGGGGGGACTAAAATTTCAATAATGAAAGAAAAGAAAGACTAAAGAAACAATTTTAAAAAAATATAATAAGTAGGAAAAGAGGGGTGTGAAAATAAAAATAAAATTGTATCAAAAGAACCGTTGGTTAGAGAGTCGAGGTTGGAAAATCTTGTGCCTGCAACATTGAATTATTTTCCAACGTTTAAAAAAATCAAAACGCGATAATATTTGTGGTAGTCCACGCGGTAATATTTGCGATAATACCCGTGGTAATAATTGACACACTTAAAAAAGAAACAAAGCAAGGTATGCCGCGTTTTTGGCATACCTTGCTCAAGTTTCTCTACCCGCCATCGCACCTGCAATGCCATCTCCTTCATCCCCTCTCCCTCTCCCCTCTCTCTCTCTCTCTCTCTCTCTCTCTCTCTCTCTCTCTCTCTCACACACACACACACACCTTATTTCTATGTATATTACCTAACAACTATGTTTTAAATCACACCCTAGGTTTTTTTAACACATATTGCCTTGCTCTAAAATAACATTCCCGTATTGCTTTCATTTTTTCTATAAATTTTCACTTAAGATATAGCTTAACAACTATCGTTATAAAATAGTGCCTATTTTCTCGGCTACACTGGAATAATATCCACCGTGGGATGGTACCTCTAAAGGGTTATAATGGTAAAACCAAAAACGTGGATAGTTAATTTGGCAGCAATTAACGAGGCTTTGACTCTCACTCTACAGTTGTGCCACACACACTCTCTCTTCCCTACCATGCTAATGGCGCGTAGGTTACTGTGTTCTACAGAATCGAGCCTCATCAGAGGCGGTTGCTTTTGTTTCCCTAGTAAAAATGGCACCATGCCTACTCAAAGCGTGGAATGATGAGGGATACTGCTCGCTACACGCCATCTTCTATTTAAAGAGGTGAGGGTGCGTTCCGCCTCTCACTTAGCCTTGTGTGTGTTTGATTTGCGTAAACTGAAAGAGAGGACTGTGTGCATTTATTCTCTGTTGTGTTGTTATGGAGCTTGCAGCGCAACCTACACAGGTCGGTTATTGTATATTGTTCTTGGTATTATGGTTATCTCTCCTTTGTAAATATAGGTCTAAAGGTGATGTAAGCACCTTTGCTTAGAGGCATGTAAACCTTTTAGCTTAGCTTGGTAAGGCACACTGTGTGGGTGGCTAAGTCTGACAGCGTATGGCGTTAAAAGGTTGACTGGTAAAACACTTGGTATGGTTGATTAGATGATCCAGTTACTTTATCTGTTTATGTTTTCTTTTCTATGAGCTTTGATAAGCATTTCACTGCATAAAAAAACAGGGCACCTAAGTATTGGGAGTATGGGGAATCAGTTGATTGGTTTGCTTCACAATAGTCCTCACAATAAGGAGGTTACCGCCGGGCTTGTTAAGCATGACTTAGGAGCATCATAAATTGGTAGGGTGTCCTTCCTTGAACGCGTATTGTTCATAATTTTTTATTTTATGGATATCGCATCCCGTTTACCTCTTTGAAGTAGGTAGAGACTTATAAGATGATACAAAAACTTTGTTTTCACCGTATTTGATTGTCAATGATAAAGGTTTTTTATTTTTTATAAACTGTAAATTGTGATTGGTTTTTTCCATAACGAGCTCATTAGGGATATCATCTAAGTTGGATTTTTTTACATGGGTTATGGTTTTTTTTTTTTGTTTATATGAACGGCGTTCACTTGTTTTGACTGAGTATCGATGATGCGGTGAGGAGTAAGCATCGTAAAAATTGTCTACTTTACAAAAGTATGTTGTAGCTTTAAGAAATGTAGTACTGATCTAATTATCAAGCTTAAACTTGTTGTTATTTGAAGGGTTTAGCATTACTTCCTTCCTCTTAGCCCTAAAAACTTGAAGGCCTTATTTGTCGGACACAACTGGTACCTGGATGCTATATCTTGTTGGCCTAGCTTTGGCTATCTCTGCTCTTGGGCAAACTACACTCTGTCGTGATGTCTAACTGGCCTTAAATCGTGCAAAATATAAGGTTGGGTTGGACACTCTCTGCAAGGTTATTGAAGGATTGGATCTTTTATGCCGATAAGACACTTGGATCAGAAGGGGTGGTGGCCTTCTGATTAAAATGATATGTATAATAATATCTATTAAGGTTTTTTTTTTATAAATGGGGCTATATAGAAACCATCTGTCTAACTATCTCCTTAAAATTTAAAAATACTCTAAAAATTTTGGAGTACATGAGCTCTTTTGGACATTTGTTTTTAGTTAAAAAAGTTGTAAGTTGAACATGGATAACAACTGATATAGTCCATTGACACATGTAAAACACATTCAAAGCTAACGTATCTGTTGTTTTGTTTGAATAGATGCAGGTGAGGACTCTATCTATTCTTTGATTTTTTTTTGCTTAAAGCAAATGTCTGTAAATGATTACACTTACATCTACTGCTGGAGAAGTACTTCTAATATCAGTTTATACTGGAATGAGGCTTCATTCTCATAAGCTTTGTACAAATAAGACTGAGTTGTTTTTGTACTTATCATTGCTTTTTCTCTAAAGCCAGTTGTCTTTTGAATGTTAAAGTTAAATTATGTCTTATTATTTAAGTAAAAAGAGCTACACACACACACAATTTTGGAGGACCATTATAGAAAGATGCTCGTTGGCGTCAAAATGTATAGAAGACGGGAACCACCTCTAGCAGAACTGGCGGATATCAGAAGCTTCCAAAAGCAGTAACCAGTAAGTTACCACAATAACCGGCAATGCATAGCCATCCAGTCACTAGTCCAAGAGCTTATAAATAGTACCCACTATTCACTTTTGGGGAACTTTGGTGGCTCTTGTAATGACATCTTGTACTACTACACTCTCTCTCTTTTAGTAACTCCAAAGCCGCTTACTTGCATACTTTGTACTTCCAGTGTTATCACCAATTGTACTCTGAACATTTCACTGAATACATTTACAGTTTCAATTCCAATTTCTGTGTCTTTCGTCATTCCAGTTTTAGTTTTGTTTTCCAGTACTCTAAAGTCTGATATGATCCTTCTAATTCTAACATCTCTAACTCTAGTACCAACTTGGAATAGATGACTGAACACATCTAGATCATTCCATTTTGGCGATCACGGTGGTTTGAGCTCGATTGCTCTAGGACATACGAACTATCTCCCAACTAGGTATTAGAATTAATGTATATCAGCAATGGCAACCAGAAGGAGCACAAGAGGCCGACGACCAACCACTCAATTTAGGGAGAATCCCAACAAAGTTAGTCCGATTCCAGAGGAGACTAAATTAGGCTCCAAGAGGGGCACTGCTGAGAAATCATGGGATTCACAACATTCCAGTCATTCCAAGCGTTGAAGAGCTGAAAGGGCTGAAAGGAGAAGTAGGCCTCATGGGTCTCATAAAAGTCAAAAACATACTGATGAGAATGAAGGGAGTCGAAGAACTCATCGCTCATCACATAAGGCCGCCAAGAAGAAATGGCCTCAAAGATAGACACAAAGAACTGTGAGGTTGATACTGATCAATATAACAAGAAGACGTCACCACATGGGAAGCCAGTGCACAAAACCAGAGTCAATAAAAGCAATGAACATTCCAACAATCTAAAAATTTCTTTTTCAGTATTCAAAGGGGGGAAAAAGGATGACCTTGATGTACACATACAAGATTTTGAGCAGTATGCAGAGCTGAAGGACATTGATGAAGATGAATGGGGGGAGTATTTTCCCCAAACATTGAAGGAAGCATCTTGAAAATTGTACTAACATTACCTAGCTTGTCGATTGAGATCATACAAAAATCTCATCGAAGACTTTAAGATGGAATATTTAGACAACAGGGGGTATGATGATATTCTATGTGAGCTTGATAAGATCAATCAAGGGAAGTTGTTAGTCTCACAAGCTATGTGTAAAAAATCAAGGAACTCACCAGACAGCTACAAGAATCTCCCTTGGAGAAACAACTGAGAACTTGGTTCTTGAATGGTTTTGGAGTAAGAAATTGAGAGAGCAAGAGGTACCAGCACTGACGAAGAAATTTAATGACCTAGTACAAAGTGCAGTAAAATTGAAGCAACATGCAAAGAAGGAAAAGGGCCACAAGATAAGACAATCCTGTGAACAGGCATACAACTTAAGGAGTGTGATGGTGGTATTTCCTTGTGTCAGACAAGTTACATAGAGACATTGCTATGTAAGTTTGGACTTGAGGATTGCAAACCCATTGCCACTCCCATGCAAACAAGTTAAAAAATGAGTCTTCATGATACTGGTATCCTGCAGATTTCACTCTTTATCAAATTGATGTTGGTTGCCTTATTTATGTATGCAACACGAGGCAGAATATTCATTTTACAGTCTTACAAGTCAGCAGATTTATGCATAGCCCAAGGTCTAAGCATATGCAGGCTATTAAGAGGACTTTTCACTACTTGAGTGGCACTTTACATCTTGGCTTGTTTTATCCCAAGGGGGAATCTTTGTCGCATGCTTTTTTGGACTCAGATTGGGCTGGTTGTTTTGACACATGAGTGTCCACAAGTGGCTTTTGTTTCATGCTCGGCAGTTCATGTATCTCATGGTTGCGCAAGAAGCAACCTACTGCGGCCACTTCCATTTTTGAAGCTAAGTAGAGGGCAGTCTTCACAGCTACGGTTGAGTGTGTATGGTTCAGACACCTTATTGGCTGATTTGGGTGTTGGATAGGACACTGCCAACACTATCTACACTGACAGTCAGAGCGCATTGGTAGTTGCAAGGAATCCAGTTTTTCATGCTCACACAAAGCACATTGAGGTGCATTACCATTATGTCAGGGAGAGGCTCTCAGCAGGAGATGTCAGCTTGGCTTATGTGCCAACACAGAAAAACCTTGCAAATCTTTTCACAAAGGCATTATCTCGACATGAGAAGTTGGAAATTTTTCCAAAGCTTTGAGATTACTCCCCTTTGTGGACAGATCATGTCCTCACAGAGCATGGCACTTCCCTATACTCTCTGTGCCAGCTCACGTTCACCACATCACTCCCATGGGGGATTTGTTATCATACATGTGGTAGTGATGTGTATGAACACACTTAGGACCGCTAGGGCAATTTTTCCCTCACTAGGAGGTTTTTTTCCCTTTACATTGTATATATGTCCATCACTCTAGGGCTATCTATCTTTCCATTGCACAGTAAGTAAAACACTCTCTGTTGTGTGACTTGAGCTTCCTTCGTCTTCTCCAAGCTGTGTGTGTTTTCCTATAACCCTAATTCCAACAGCTATGGTGCCATCTGTACAACTAAAAGAGCTAACGTGCACTTTTGAATTGCGCACCACAACCATTTGACTAAATATAGTGATAAGAGTATGAGATGTGACACTCACGAAGGAAAAGATCATGATGTTGAAAACAGTGCTGCATAAACTACGCATTGTGGAAGAGGTCATCACTAATGTAGAAATGATACTCGCGTATGATTACCCATGAATCCTTAGAGCTATCCACCTCATCAATTGCTACCTCTGCATGACGGTAAGATAATGTATAAGGATCGCCACCTTCAAGAGCATTGAAAAAGGTTAGAATACATGAAACATCACTTTTTATTCATACGGTTAAAAATGCAAAGCGAATGTAAATTTATCCAAACATTATCATTTGTATTTGCTCAATGAAGTAATATTTGGATTGGATCTCTTGTTGTGGGAAAAAAGGTGTTGTCCTCTACGAAATCCATGACAGACACCACAATGTCAATGGGGAAGGAGACAAAGCATCACAAATCTGATGATCATGCCACTTTGCATATGTGCTACGCATATGGATACACAAAGGACCTAAGCGTGCATGAAGAAGAGACATGGTGCACTATGAGGTGTAAGTTGCGGGATGTACCACCTTGAAGTCCTATGTATATTTGGTAGTCATATTGCTGCCATGTAACTATCTCATCCGCGTAACCATCACTCAGGACGGGTGTAAATCGTGAAAGATCCCCACATTGGACACAAATGCCCTTCACATAAAAAATCTGATGGTAGGATGCCCCGGGCCACATGCTCACACAACAAAGAGTGGAAGAAGTCTCGGGGTCCCATTGGGACCTCTCCAAGCTTCCAACATGCCCTGAAAGAGCATGGAACACATCATTCTACATATGAAACTGCACATAATATCTACAACAACATGTCTCTCTCTCTTGCATGAATCACACGTACCAAGGCTTGTAGGCCTTGAAGGAGCACTCACCAATGATGATCTTGGGGTGGGCATCTTGGAATGCATGAAAGAGCTGACTCTACATAATCTCTAAAATTATAGCGCCATGCTGTATATATTGCTTTCAATCAACCCTATGTCGAATTACCTTTTTGAAGTCTAGCAAGGCGCGATAATTACCCTCCCAAAATTGACCTATGAGCTCTCTCATGCATGAATCTAGAATGTGTGAGTATCGTGGAGCACGCCCATTGCTCGCTCAAATCTCCTCATTCTCCCAAATCAAGTCGTTGTCTCCTAAGGCATCCAACATGCAAGGTAGACCGGACGAATAGAAAACACACAAGAAGTTTCCCAAGAAATACATATGACAAATGTAGCTGCCATTGCTGCGGTGAGTGTGCGACAAGCTGCAAGTGTATCCATGGAGCCTCGCTTAGATAGTACAATGTACTGCAATGGTCACCATAGCTTGACAAGTCCTTAGACTACAAATCTCTATAGCTATGCGGGCCTCAATGACACAAGGGTGTCGCAACAAATGCTCAAGCACCTGAGTACGTGAGGGAAGATCAATGCCTCTCAAGTACGTCCCTGCAACGATGCATGCACGATATCTGATACCAGACATGCTAAGTGAGCGTCCCATCGCCGAAGGAGTAGGCTCCAAAGCTAAAGTAGGGTCCACACTCATCTCCATGCCAACTCTAGAGGGTGCTCCAAGAGTAAGCAAGGGAGATCCACTAAAAGAAATGAAGCGATTAAGCTACGTCAATGGATTTGTAAGGGCCTTCTCCTAGCCCTTACGCAAGGCCAACACATCTAAGCCACCGACTTAAAAAGATGAAAAAGAAAAAGAAAAAAAAATTCGAGTAAAAACAAATCCATACAAGCGATCGTCAACAGAATGGATCAATTCAATGGCAAAGATCTAACCAAGTACTTGCACGAGTATGTGAAGGAGATGGAGCTGCATCGCGTATCTGAAGGTGAGATGATTCAAAGCTTTGAGCTAGTTTTTGCTCCAAAAATTAGGGAACATGGTTCAATTCAAGCACCAAGGTATACTCACGAGCCACTTCCGGCTTACGCCATGGGAATAGGGGCATAACTAATGCATGAAAAATTAGCTTTTCATTTTAAGAAAGTTAACATAAAGAAAAAGATAAGGAAAAGGGGAAAGATAAGACAAGTAAAAAGGAAAAGAAAAGATAAAAAAGAAAAAGAAAGAGAAGATAAGGATAAGGATAAGGATGAGGTGAGTAAGTAGCTTGTTGAGAAAGTTTTGATAAGCATAAGTTATCAAAGAAAGATAAGTTATTAAGATAAGAAAGATAAGTGAAAGCACTTATCAAAAATGTGCATAAAAGGAGGGCTTCTCTTCTCATTTTATACTTCCCTTCTCATTTTTAGAAGTGCAAACTTAAGAGTAAACTTGTGAAAGCCATAGCCAAAGCTCTTTCACACATACCTTCTACACACACACACCCCTCCAAGAGAAGCCGTGGCCAAAACCCTAATCAAGTTTGTCAAAACTTGATCTTCTTCTTCACACCCTTATCTCAAGCTTTCCATAGCTTGAATTCCTTTTGCCTCTTGCCATTCTCTCATTCCAAGTGGTCTAATTGGTAGTCTCCAAGAAAAGCAAAGAGAGAAAGATTCGACTACGCCAACAAGCTTCTTCAATCACCCAAAGCATGGAGAAGACTCTTACCATACACACACCAAAGTATTTTTTTCTTGTCATCTTCATGTCATTGCACACCTTAAACATTGGGTTACTCTTCATTCTACATTAATTCATGCTTAAGCTCTCACATTTACAGAAGCAAACTTTTCTCTTTCTTAGAAGGACAAGTCAGTAATTTTCTCTTGTCAATTACCAACGTTGCTAACCACTAACTATGCTATTATTTCAAGTTTCGTTATTTCAAGTTCTCTAGATTATCAGACTTTTATGGCATAGAGAGAGTAGAAAGCACTCTCTTTAACCATAGGTGACTGGAGATCATACTTATATTTCAAGTTCCGTTCTCTATATTATCAGCCTAATATGACATAGAGAGAGTAGAAAGCACTCTCTTTAACCATAGGTGATTGGAGATCATACTAAAATAACATGCATGTTGGATGATGATTAATATCTATGCGTACCCTTAAACCCCACCAAAAATATCTTTCTCTATTTTTAAGATGCACAAGATAATTGCGGACAATTAATATTGATTTTTTTTGGAATTAACCCTTCTATTCAAAGTGGCATTATAATTTACTCTAAGAAGAATATTCTTATGAAAGGTTCACAAGTTTTTCTTTAAATTTAAGAAATAGGATTTTTCTTCTTTCAAAGAGAAAAAGAGCATGTGTATAAGATTTTTTTAGTGATACAAATAAGTTAATACTAATTCTCTCAAGGAGAGTTAAGTTTTGAAGGGTAGCTCTATCTTAATCAAAGGAGTTTTTCCTTAGAAGTGGATATGCATTGTTCATTTCAAGTTTGTCTACTTTCAAATTTGTTTTTGCAATTTTGAAGGGAGGAGTAAGGGGATAGCTTCACAGAAGTGATTCTCGTGTTGCTTGAACATATAACTCCCATCGCTTCCATGGAGATGCCCCATGGATGGCAAACGATGGAAAAGGATCAAAATCGGATTCGTCGAAATCGTGTTAACTCGAAACTTACGTCGAGACAAAATCTAAACTTTCGAGAGATTCGTTGTTTCCTTAAGGTCTTGTTTGAGTCAAAACTAAAAGAAAATAGGAACTAAAGGATTATAAATTAAATGAACCTAATATAAATTTCAAATAGGATTAAAAGTTTACTGAGAAGATTTGACGTAGATAACCCTAGCATAACATAGAAGATTTAAGTGTGAACTTTGTCTTACATGTTTGGAAAGGCCGGCGCAGGTGTGTTTATCTATGGGATGCAATGAGGGGTGGTCCTTTTCGTCTAGGATTGATAACCGTTGGTCTATGTTTGGAGCTCGAGTTCATTCACTGTCCTAGAAATGGGATTGAATGCGAGTGAGTCCCAGCCGGCAGGTAATAGGGACCTGCGGATGCGTCTGAAAATCGACATAGTCCGGGTAGGCCTGATGTCGACGGAAAAAGGAGGAAGGAAAATTGGATCCATGAAGGGATCAAGATAAGGGAGGCCCACCTCAAATGAATGATGCAAGTGAAACGAATTAAAACAATGAAAAAGTACAATTTTGTAACTCAAATTGACTCAAACTTTTTTCCATAAGGACCTTATGGTAAGAGTCATAAGATAGATGAAAATCAAAATGAGTGGCAATGTACATTGTTTTTTAGAATTTTTTTATAAACTCTCTCAAGATCCTCTAAGCAGTCTTTGCTATTTTCTGAGCTAGATCTTTTTAAAAAATAAAGCGTTAAGGATTGAACTTTTTTGCATAGTACATTCTTCGGATCATGATATAATCTTGCAAAATAAATTCTACCTCATTAGATATCTGGTGTAGGATTTTGTAAATAAAAATTCAAACAAAGAAAAATAAATAATAATTACGTAGAGATCCAAAAAATTACCAATAAATCAAGTTATATTGTTTGTCAAGTGAACAATTGATGTGCAAAAGAGAAAGTTGCAAGGCATGACATACTGAGCCAGAGTAAAAAATTAAAGATCAAAACTTTCCATTCGGTTTAACACTATGTGTTTTGTGTGGTCACCAAATCTTGCCTCTTCAAAGAAAGTGCAAGCAAGTCAAATATAATTAGTAGTGTCAAAAAATTGACTATTTTTGGCAATCATGGTGGAAGAAACTGTTGAAAGTGTGTACATCTTATTATGCATACATCCTATGGTGTAGAGTCAAAACAACAAAATGAGGTGTCCTCTAGCTCAATGTTTGCAACTTGCTAATTGAGCCATTCTACTATAATGATTGTGTCAGAACTTATAAGCTGAGAACTCGTCACTATAATAAATCATACATCGTCCATGACGTAGAACATAAAGTTATCTTTGCTTCTCTTTAAGTTTTATCTATCTCCTACATCTTTTATATTTGTATTTTCCATTTTGTGTGTGACAGAAAGGACATATATTCACAACAGTGCACGTTTCGACTGCAGAACCACGACTCCAGCTCGACAACATTGCAAGTTTTGTTATTTACATCCAATTCCCCATGCATATGGGTTTCCTTGGTCCAACACATAAATCCTACGAGGCAGGGTGCACGGGCTTCCATTTCTTATAATTTATGGAGAGGCCACAATGGCAACTCTCCACCATACTTTTGTATGGAACTTCTACATGACGTACACTATATATTTAGCTTTTTCACTTTGTGTTTAACTGCAAGACAAAATGTTTAACTATTCATACTGCTTTTCTATAGCTTGACATAAACATCGGCCTGTAGCTTGGACAATGGAAAAAAAAACACCTATACAAGATTGCCAGGTCAATAAAGCGCTTCATTCCTTGTTACAGTCCATCAATTCTTTAAATATTTGCTTGTTTTAGAATTTTTACAGTACTTCCTTTAGTTTACTTTACCTGCATGTTTTTTTAACTAGTATACACTCGATGTCGATCAACATCTAAACATATTAATTAGACATAGACTTCCTTATAGTCAATGCATGTTATGTATTCTAGTAGTGAATGCATGTTTATTTTATTTTAAAAATACTTGATAACATTGTATATATGTCCTTGTTTGTCACATACTAGGTTTCAGTATGAGGTCTCAAGGTCTACAAAACCATAATTCAAGCATCAAAAGGCTAGGGAGCGAGTTGTAAGCAGAGTGACTAGCTTACCATCCATATGCTAGGTCATGGTTTAAAATTGCTACATTGTATAGAGATTGGACCATGCAGTGTGACATTCTTGCTCACAATCTAGAAATATGTCTCTCTTGTGTGACAACAAACCTTAGATATAATGATAAACAAAATCATCAAACAAATGAAATAGACAGCCCTGCCATCCTCACCTCAGTATGCTATAGCGCGAAAAAAACTACACATGCTATAGCGCGAGGATTACTAGAGCGAAGGTCACTGCTAGATAATCCACTAATATCTTGGTCGAGTAATGCTACTATACTCTACAAATCATGAACTTTTCACTTCAACCATTTCAAATGTCCTTGCTTTCAACATCAAGAACAGTCCTATATTGCAGAGATGTAAGTGATGGCTGAACGACCACACAAAAGAATAGGATTGTGCATACTGTCTGAAGACGTTCTGTACAAAATGATCCATCGCCATTCAAAACCACAACCCAGGTTGACCTCATGGATCAGGTCCATAATAAAAGCAGTTTCTCGATTATGGAAACATTGGGTGAGCCATCAAGACGACCCGCGTATACCACATCCGATACGCATGAGTTTGACTCCATATAGCTTCACAATGGAGATATGTTTCTCAATCGTATTGCATCCTTCATGTACAATGGCTCGCCAAGCCGGATGTCATATTTTAAAGACATCACAATAGAGTCGGCTAATTTTTTGTTCTTATTTCCATATGGACATGGTCAAAATATAACAAATATCGAATACATTGTCTACTCTATCACATATTGTAAAAATGAAGGCAAGTACATAGGCGTCATGAATAACTACAAAAGAAGAATGACGAAACATACTCGACATCCATCTTCAAAGATGCAAAGTGACGTTATACGTTACCAACCATTCGATATATATATATATATATATATATATATATAATCCCGTTTGCAAGAATTTACATGTAGCACGTACACTAGAAAAAGCATTCATCAATAGACGTAATAACACAATTTCGGTCGGTTATAATGTTCTGTGAGCTCCCCCCCCTCACTGCAAGAAATACACGTTGAAATAAACATGAAAGATTGAAATTTTGTTTGCCATTGCTGCCCATGCCTCAAGTTGTCATTTTGCTAACAACACATCCTCTTATTTTTCTTGATTACGCTCCATGGAGTGTTGTTCAAAACAATGTATCTCGTACATTATTGCTACGAGGATCCACTTCCAAATTCATGGACAAGTCTTAAAGATAGAAAATCTGTCAAGAGATTAAAAAAAACATTAGGCATAGAGACAAAATAAGCACTCTACAAAGAAGAGTCACGATGCAGCTTGGAAGTATTTTAGCTTTGACCACAAGGTTGGCATGAACCACCTTCATATGTGCGAATGGGATATATAGGTATCGAGGACATCTAAGGCAAGAGCTTCGGAGATGCTGGATGCATAGATGTCTTGATGGAATAAGAGTGTCATCTTGGTTAGAGCCATGCTCGCATTATATAATTTCGTGGCAATGGCTACAAGATTTTTTTGT
Source organism: Adiantum capillus-veneris (assembly GCF_014529385.1). Taxonomy (NCBI): domain Eukaryota; kingdom Viridiplantae; phylum Streptophyta; class Polypodiopsida; order Polypodiales; family Pteridaceae; genus Adiantum; species Adiantum capillus-veneris. The sequence continues at coordinate 27,983,516 of NC_140940.1, read as the reverse complement.
CTATTGCTTTTTGTACTACAGGGACCTAGGATGGCATATACATCTTGATTGTGGATCCAAGTAGCATGCCATTGTGCATAGAAGAGTTCTTCATTCCTAGACGGTGGGCTCAGTGGCTCACAATACATTTCCTTGGTGAGACTTGGCTTGTTTAATCTATACTCCCAATCATGTGAGTGTAGGACTAAAGTTGTTAAGACTACAATTATCCATGCCTTCCAAGAGGTGGAGCACTAGTGTGTGAGAGTGCGCGCGCCAGAGTTGAGTTATCACCACGGCACAGTTGTCTTTTTTGAAGCATTTATGAGAGAAGTTCCACTTGGTACTTATCTTTTCAAGGCAGTTTGCAATGATGATACACACTCATCACTCCAATCAAGGACACAAGCAAGAGATGGGTTTGCAGACAAAATCTAAAGAGCACAAAGAGGTGGAAACCATCCACTCTAGAAAGAATCAGATACACGGTTCAACCCCTTTGACCTATGACACTGTCTAGAGAAAAGAAGTGCACCGCCAATCTAGAGTCCTTGTATTGGCACTCAATAGATTCTTCGGACCTCAGCATGCCGACTTGAAAGCCTACGCATGTAACGATTGATGAAGCAGATTACTAAGGAATATGGCATCTTTATGAAGAGGGTAATATTTGAATCAACCTTACTACCACTTCATACACAAAAGAGAGACACACCGCAACAATTACTAATAGCCAGAGAAGCTATTATGTGTGTGTGTGTGTGTGTGTGTGTGTGTGTGATATCAATACGCTGTTTTCGACTTCTCTGGCAGACATTTGTAGCCAGCAACAGAGAGCTTCTTGACCTCCTGCTGCGATGAAAACACATCATTCTATTTTGCAGATCATGAAGGCTCTGCCATGCTTTAAAGAGGCTTAAATTTCATTCCCGAAATAAATTAGTACCAACCTTACACTGCAACCATCATCAAAATCAGATCTTTTCAAACACAAAAAGAAATTATCTGCTTTAATGACATGTAAGATTGCAAAAGTTTCAACGCCTTTGTCTCATTAATAGACCATAGTCCATCTTGAGTAGAGAAACTTCTCTTTGTATTTCTCCATGTTTGAATGCCTTCGTCTCATTAGTAGACCATAGTCCATCTTGAGTAGAGAAACTTCTCTTTATATTTCTCCACCAGACATTGGCTAAGGCTTTCATGATTTACAGCTACCTCCTCCATGCAGAATCAATAACAGCCTCACGCTGCGCCAAGGCAACTAGTCGCTGGCCACCTCCATTTTTCCAGACGCCACCACTCTTCTTTTTTTGCACAGGTTCTGGCAATTGTAAGGGAGGGCACGGCAAGGATTCTTCATCTATCCGCAATCTCTCAAATTTGCTCACCTTCTTTTTCCGCTTTGTATGGCGTTCTGCAACTTCAGTCAGACGACTAGCGACTGCAGTCGGACGACTATTTTCACAGGCTGCACATTTAATTTTCAGCTCGCTGTTTTCCAATGTGCAGACACCACAACTCCACGTGTTGGTTGCATGAGAAGTTGCCGTTTGGTCAGGAATGTCAATAGGTAACCTACCATTCACAAGCACGACTTCTGGCTTGCTATCATGGTTTGTTGATGAGCTGCTGGCATCATTCAAAATCGCCCTAGGTCTTCCCTCAGACTCACAATACCCATTTGTAAAGTGTCTCTCTTCATAGTTTTCTTCAGCATAAGTTCCTCCCCTGTCCCTCAACCTGAGAGCAGCCATCAAATTTGCAGTTGAATAGGCCGCTCCTTCGTCAGCCTCTACTTTTCCACGCCCTTTTTCAGGGTCATTACTGTAGTAAACATTCACGTTTCTCCCCAATTGAAGTTGGGTTTCTTCGGCAGCGACCAGTCGTTTGCCTTTTGAGTCTACCTCAAAGGCATTTACTAAAGCTTTCTGCCTCTCTGGTTCTGGGCATAGCCTGGCTAGCTCAGGCACAAGATCCCACAAACCTAGTTCTTTGATATGCTTGCAGTAGTAAATAACATCTAATATTCCTTTTCTGAACTTTGCGGACAGGTCTTTAAATGCCGTAAAAAGCTCTACATCATCTCCCAACCTTGAGCGTATAGACTCACCAAGTGCTTTGTTGGCACTGCGGACTTCATCTGTTAGCTGAAAACCACCATCCAATAGAGAAGACTCGGTGTCATGGACTCCATTGTCGATAACAAGTGAAGCACGCCCTACATTGACTGCACTTGTGACATTCAATGCAATTACCATTCCCTTGCTACAAGCTTCTTCGCCAGGATCTTGGAGCTGTCTGTTTAAGACGTTGGCTGTCCCAACATTAGTGCTGCACGGACTGTCCTCCGTTGCTCTATGCCATGAACTAGAGCTTACTGAGGTCGTCTCGCTACCTTGAAGTGTTCCATTTGCAGAGGTCGAAGACCTACGCACACGCTGTTTTGTTTTACGTCTTGTGCTTTTTGATCCTGGGAGGGGAGGAAATGCAGATTCTTCCAGATCAGGTGCCATGTTGCCACCAGCAGCTGTGCGGTAACGTGAAGTTGTATGTATAAGAGGAATCTCACTTGGGTCAGATAACTCCGCTGCATTGCCTTCAGTATTGCTGTAGCCCGTATTAGCCAAAGGCTCTCTATTTTCATAGTTCCCAAAATTTGTTGGATTCCTACGATTAGAAGATTCATGACCAAAAATAGGTGGACGACGATACTGAAAGCTAACTGGAATCTGTCAGGCCAAGCACAGAGCCCCTTCTTAGAAAGATGATAAATGTAAAACAGTCTACTGCTCTCGATCACCAAATGAACTGTACTACAGAAAGAATGGAAAACTAAAACTAGTTCAACATACCTGCAGATATGTGTTTCTTTGAGACCTTGACATGTTGCCCCCATGCGTCACTGCATTATGCCTCTAAAAAAGGGACATTTAAAGGAACAGCTCAAAGATTATCTCAGCATACAAGTTATTCTAATACCACTGATAGAAACTTGCTTGTACCTTGAGCTCTGTCTCTGTTTTGAAGACCACAAATTTCTTGGCCAAGCAATCAGGATCTTCACACAGAGAATGCTCGTGTCGGAAATGGACCTGCAGGTAGAGTCTATATGATTTATAACCGTGAAGCGTTTGTAGCAGTGTTGGAAGTTGCTGAAAGATTGAGAAGCCTCTCACTGCACCTCTAAATCATCGTAGTTACGGAAGTAATCGTAATGACCAGGATGTAATCTGCGAGAAAGCAAGGTGAGGCATCAAACTCGATGTTTTTGATGAATGCATTGATACTGACTCGGTAAATAAATTTGGCAGCTGACTCTCGAGACATGGACCACAGCAAGAGTAGTAAAAGATTATGGGTGTATCAGTTTGTTCCTAAATAAATGGTTCATGTACTCCTTTGGCCCAGAATTGAGACGGAATCCTTTAAGTTAGCAGTCCATGTAATTATTCAAACTAGCATCTTCCCTTACCTACCGATTGGCACATCATTCTATTATAAGTGTCAAATACCCATCTCACTAGACCTTGGCAGCAGCTACTATTATATGTATGCATGCAACTTCCCTAGAGCTTTACCTTCTCTTCTCTACATTCAAATCCAACTCTATTACATAGATACAGTAAATTACCATACTGACCTCACAAATCTTTTTCCTAGAGCTGAGCAAAGATTTTGGCTTACCGTTGACAAATATGACAAAGATAATGATCTACAGACATATGCTGATACAGTTCATGCTCACTGTAAAATCTTTTTTGACAAAAGCTGCACAATGGGTGACCAGTAAAACCTCCTCTTTCTTCACCAATGCCATCTATATCAGAATCTCCTTCGGCAGAATGACGTACCAGCTGCCCTTTGTTGTAAAGCTTTTGATCACAAATAAAAATCTACATATTGGGGACCACCATTACACAAACAGTTAGTGCTTGCTCAATACTTAGGCATTATATCGTGAAGCTGATTACTTTAAAAATCCTACAAACATTGCTAGGAAGAATAAATCTACAGAGAGAAAGGCATGCAACTTGTGTGAGTGCTAAGGCATTGGAAACTTTGGCCATATTTTATACTCTTCATGAAGTGGTTAGTTACACAGTGTTGGAAACTCTGTAGAAGATGGGCAGATATTTCGTTTTATTAAGCAGGTTTATGCTATTGTTCCTTTGCACAGGCAGGTTTCTCAAGGGTTGGTGTCCCCTTTCATACCATCAAGTGCTTTTCGTGTTTGTTCAAGATAAAGACCCACCACCCAGGAGCCCCAGGATATCCATACCAAAAATCCAAAAACTGCTTGCACAGCCAATGCTCTTGACCTTTCTCAGAATGAAAATGCATGTGGCAGCCAAGTACAAACCACTGACTAGCTGAAACATTTATAATCTTTCCAGCCAATTGCATAAGAAGCATCATTGATCCTTTTTTAATAAGAAACTAGAAACACAAAATTCTACAGCAAATGCTATAGACAGCAATGGGAGAGTTTGACTGTGGAAATTTACATAAAGGTAATCCAGATACGTACTTCACAGTCAGGATTAACTTGAAGTCTGAAGAAAAGAACAACATGATACATGCTTGATTTTGTAAAGATAGAAGGAAAAGACTATGAAAATCATAATTGCTTGATAGACTCACTTTTCGTCCTTCTAAGCAAAGGCCACACATTTGCACTTGATGGACACTCAATAGATGGCGTTGTAACAGATCAAGATTCTTGAAAATGTGACCCTTCTTCACAAAATCCTTGTCGAGGTCAGACCTGTCTGCTTGTTCACATACTCCGCATGACAGACGGCACATCGCTTTTACCATTGCAAAATGATCCTTGCTATCAAAAAATGCTTGGGTGTTCTTTTCATACCAAAAGTCTCCACTCTTATGCAAAATTTCAAAGTCATGAATGACTTTGGTATAATTGCCCAGTGCCTATATCATTGCAAATGAAGACATAAGGTCAGCACCTTGCATTTAAAAAGTTCGACATAACAAGCTACTCAACCTTGCCATCAAAAACAGTGAAAAAATGCTCATGAAACAGAGATCGTTCGTAAGAGAGGTTTATCTTTAAAATCTATGAACAACAATAGAAATTCACAAGAGCTTCTCTGCACTTACTCAAAAAACTAGGTCCAAAACTTAAAAAATGCACTATCCCAGGTATAATGATAGAGTTTATAGCATATACTAAAAATGGTATGACATAGTTACCTTTGTTACAAACACAGAGCTGCACTCCTGTTTGCATATGCAACAACGCTTGTCATTCAGAACAAACCGTAGCCTTGCTATGCACCTGGAGCACACATCTCGATGGCCACATATACCATAGGCAATCCATTCCAGAGGTTCAGCACAGACAACACAGCATTCCTCCATGTCTGCAAAATAAGCATTTTGTTTAAAAAAACACATTTCAGGCTGCAAGGCCCTCCTTGCTTGATAATTCTTCGATCAACTCACAAACCTAATAACCGCAAGTGCTAAATAACCACGAGTGCTACACACACGCGCGCACACTCACATCCAAGGAAATCCACACTCACTTTTAAAAGAAATAGCAAATTGAAGACTCGTAACAAGACAATTTCACCATCAGCTCCATCGTACGAACTATTTGACTAAATACTCCAGCATCCCCACTATTGTTATCAATGTTGAAAAGTGGCTAGGTATCCTAAACACTGCACATGAGCATACATAAGCACAAAGGTCTACGAACTAAATTTCCAGCACATCCATGTTGGAGATATGTCGTCACCAAATGGTGACATTCATTTGGTGACATTCTAGGTTGCATCTGTGTACGGCCACAATGGCCCTGCACATGCACTTGTAGCCCATTTTTCCATTTATTAGCTTTTATGCTGATGTGGCACATTTATTAGGTTTTATTCCATGTGTCACAATTTTGATGATGTAACAGATTTATTAGACAAAGAGTTAGCCCTATACTAGGTGTCCCCATTTCACTGGACTCTTGGTCATTTTTACCCCTATAAAAGACGCCCACTGCCCCTGATTTCCACTATCCAATTGTATAAGCACTCTTGTAATAGACTTGGACACTCCAAGCCATCTATATCTGGTGAAGAAGGAGGCGCTACCTGCTGGCTTGGGGCACACTCCGGAGTGGCAGAAAATGCATACAAGTGGCAAGAGAAGATCTAATGCAACACATGCGAGAGAAACTGAAAGAACTGAACAAAACTGAGAGAGAGACGACATGGCACAACGGAATTCCATGCCCAAAGGTATTGGCGCCCCTTCTCGGTATTTCTTTATTATTATGCTTCAAAGGTTACAATGTCCAATGGTCCTCTTCTCTCCGTAATGCTTCCAAGTCAATCTGTTGAGAATGAGGCCTTGGCAATTTATTTATAGGGCCTTGGCCTTCCCAAAAGCAATTTACCTGAAAAGCGACAACTCTAAAAGCATCCTGTCTGAAAAGCTAGCGCCAAAAGTCACCAACGCGGATCACATAAATCCGTACGACTGCCACGTCAGCAATCAACATGAAACGCAATTATCCGTGCGACTGCCTCGTCATCAATCCTCCACGCGATTTTGGTGCTAGGCCCCTTGGCCGGGGTACTATAAGTTGGTACAACTTGTAAAATTTATGCCCTTTAATTTAGGCCTCTCAGACAAGTTCTGTAAGTTGATGCAACTTCTTCTATCTCTTTCACTAGGGTTTTGACCCCTCTTTGTCTGGAGTCCGTTCTTTAGGTCATGCCACGTCATCACTTTGAGACATACCCCCCTCTTGAAAGAATTGTAATCGCCCTCGATTATGCCTGCAACACAGATATAGGACTGAAACTAGTTCAATAGACACTGACTGTTAAGTACCAACATACTAGACCACATAAATCCAGCACTTGCATGAAGACGACAGTCACTATCCCCGTCGAGATCTTGGATAAGAATCATGATCATTGTAACTTATTTAGCAATTACAACCAGACCGCGCTCATCTCCAACAGATGTCTTGATTGACTAAATCTCGTTACTATCATATTCAGACCACCCCTCAGGTGAACAAGACAGAAATGTTGCAATCATTTCCTCTTTCAAACATACAGCAGAATACTGTCAACCAGTTAGTATCCCAGAAATCTCAAAAGAAATCAGTGATTTGCAGTCCGCACCAACCAAATTCATCCTGTTGATTCATCCGTAACTCTTCGGATAGTCGGTGCTAAGCCAAAGCTTCAAGGTAAAGCTCTAAAATTTGAAGTATCTGCTAGATCCTCCTCCTCCATCCACTTCACATCCAAAGCCAGATAGCACCTCACGTCTAAAACACGAAACAAAGATTCGAAACGGGGAACGGAGACCTCAACGTCCATTCCCTGTAACTACGGTGTGAAGCAGTAGAGTGGTGTAAATCTAACACCCCCTCTCAACACTATTAGACTTACACCATTCTGCTGCTTCACAGGTCTAGGACATACTTGTACGGCTAGTATGTCTTCGGGCTGGCCATCCATAGTCTAGGTTGTACCTGGTTCGGCCGCCCACTTTTGTCTGGGCGCCCACATATATTTCCATATATCATTTTTCTGTTGGGTCGTGGGGATTTTCATCAGGCCTTGCCCTACCTCCTCTTGGGCACCTATTTATGGGGCTAGGGGGTACCCACTTCCACATCTCATATCTCACAGAGATCACACATCTGATTATATAGGGTCTTCTGCTCATGGTAGTCATGGGGGGCAGATCGCCCCCTCTTCACCATACCTTGCGTTTCTGTCTACTCTCTCTCTCTCTCCATCAGATACTCCATTACCTACATTCAGTTCAGTTTTGTATCAGTTTTGTTTCATTTGTCTTTCCGATAGACGGATGACATACACGCCATGTACATTTGATTTGTCTCATAGGCCGATTTCGGCCTGACATAGACGTTAAAAATCTTTCTTTCTTTCTTTCTTTTCTCACGCTTCCGCACACGCGTACTCTCACATGGTATCAAACGCCAGTTCACATGGTACCAACAGCTTGGGCTTTCCATGGCTTGGACAACGCATCTTCTCCCAAGATCAGCATAACCAACGTTTTCATGCAAAAATCTGCCAGCGTTTTGCAAACAACCAGGCTTTCGTCGCAGAGGATCCCCCTCCACCTGGGATCATTTCATCGCCGGGAAACCTCCTCTGCTCCATCTACGTTTTTGGGTTTTCAACCCATTTTCGACTGTTTTATTGGTCACTTTGTGTCAAGGTTGTACCATACGTACAGTACAGGTCGTGACTGTACGTACTGTACGTCGTGCCGTATGGATAAATTTTTTAGGTACGTAGAAATACGTACCTTTGTAAAAAAACAATAAACGAGAGGAAATTTAAGAAAATTTTATTTTCCTCGTTAGAGGGTTAACCAATCTATATCATGCAAAGTACTTGGGGACACATTACTACACACATTATCCACTAGAGATTCACTTAACTTCAAAACAAGTACCAACCTTCAAGAAACAATATACATTGAACAACGTAAAAACATTTCTACCTGCTAACCAGAGAACTTAGAACAATGACAAACCTTCAAGCATGCAACAATTGAACAAAAGGTAAGTTGCTAACAATAAACTCAAAACTGTACAAACATTGCTTCAAGACTCAAGTAGCCCACATGGCACAAACTGCTAATAAGGATGGAACCAAAATAATGACAAATGTCAAGCCAAAATGGCTCCTGATAGAGCGTACATAAAAAAACGACATCCTGCTGAAATATGTGAAAATGTCTAGACTCTAGACTAGTAACCAGTCACTAGTGCCTAGTGAAACTCGTCAGAAGAAGAAGAAGAAGATGATGCTGAAAAGAGCATGTCGCCATCTGCCACGACATTGCCCTCGTCATCAAACTCTAGCTCTATCACCATAGCATATGTGGCCTCGTTTGCACCAACTGGGTCTGGATCACTATCCTCCTCTCCCTCTAGAGTGTGAATGAGATGGACTGCCTCATTCGCACGCCGCCGAGGAGTACGTATGGGTAGCTTGCCTTTGCGAATGCTCTTCTGTCGTGCACTCCCCTCACCTGTATCCTGGAGGCGTAATGGAATGTTGTAAGCACGTGCACGAGACCTTGTCACACGCCGATCGACATCCTCTAGCTCTCTATGAAGCATGCGTACTATCTCCTCCTGCTCATCTCTGATATGCTGGTCCACCTCCTCCACAGTAGGATCAACTACCAGCTTGATACGTGAGGAATCAACCTGTTGTACAATGTACATTTTGTTAACAATAGTGTAAATAAGAAACATATACATAGGATGTCATACTACATCGTCATACTACCTGCTTGGGTGTCCCCAAAGCGTGGTAAGAGCGCACAAGCCTCATGTTGGCCCTGCAATACACTAGCTTCTCCAACTGAGAAGTGCTAAGGCGATTCCAGATCTTGGTATGGATCAAAGAGTAAGCGCTCCAGTTGCGCTCACAAGCACCCGCTGAGCAATCCTGCATTAAAGCATTTGCCGGTGTCGTTGGCAGGATTTAAACGCATTGTGCAAGACCCAAGATAGAGAAATAAAGTGAGATTTAAAAGATACCTGCGAGAGCAAACGTAGAGCCATAGTAGTCAGGCATGGAAGACCTTGGCGACCATAACTTTGCCACCAAGTGAGAGGACAACTGGTTGCCTCTGGACGCAATGCTACCTGACGTGAAAACGATGGCCCCAAGTTGTTCATGTACTTGCACATCTCTGCATCTATTGCCAGCTGCTCGTGCTCCTCAAACAAATCATTGATGTACTCGTCCTTTAGTGTGAGGAGATCACTCTCATGAAACAACTCTGGGGTCTTGTAAAAAGGATGGAGTAAAGCAGCCATCCCATGAATAGGACGGCTCATAAACTTCCACCTACTCTCTATAAAGAATAGGATATCATCTCGCCTGCAAAAAAATCAGCAATGATCACACTCAAATTAGCAATGGATACATGGCCTAGATGTAAAAAGAATGGCATGCAAAAATCTGACACTCACCGCTCTTGAGTCAAGGCTTGGCATGTCGTGATGTGGCTCTTCATCTGCATGAAGAGATGGTAGACAAGGCCTAATGTCGAGCCCTCCATGTCTGTGACTCGTAGCAAGACATACATTGGCTGCAAAGCCACTATCAAGGTATGGACCTCTGTCCAAAAAGACTCATCCAACACACGCCTCTGAATGGCTTTGGTGTTCTCACTGTTTGCACGAGCCATGTTTCTCCACTTTGGGTCCACAACTGTCTGCAACAGTGGATCCCTCACCTTGGAGAGTCTTTGCAACACCAAATACATATATGCAAACCTGGTCTTGGAGGGCCGCACCATATCAAGGGTACTATGGCTACGAAAGATGGCTAAGGCCTGATGCTTCTTTCGGAAGACTGTGGTCAATCTGGTAGCCTCTGAAATTGTTGGCTGCACCCAAGGCAGTTTGCCTATGTCCTCCATCAACAAATCTAAACAATGGGCTACACATGGAGTCCAAAAAATGTGAGGAAACTGTGCCGTTACCATCGTTACCATTTCTCCCATAGATTTGCAGTTGGCTGCATTATCTGTGACAACTTGAACCACATTCTCTTTACCAACGTCATTGATGGCCCTTGAAATATGTTCAAAAATGAATTCACCTTGATCTTATCTCCTGCCTTTCCTGCATCCACAACACGCAAGAAATATGTACCAAGACAAGAAGACACAAGTATGTTAATGATGTGTCGCCTGCGTACATCACTCCATCCATCAGAGATGATGGTGCATCCAAATTGCTGCCATCCAACCTTAAAAGGCACCAGCGCCTTATCTATCAAGGCCTTCTGCTCCTCCAATGCTGCGGTGCGCATCTTTTTGTAATCGAGGCCATACCATGTATCGTGGCACCAACACCTACTTGGGCAATGGACCTCACCATCCTCTTCCATTGTTCAGTCTTCAAGACATTGAAACTGATGTTGCACTCAATGAGAGTGCGAGCAATCTCCATCTAAGCCACTTTCTGACGCTCTTTTATCCAAGACACAGAATGCACACGTGAAGGCAAGGTGGTCTACCTACGCACATGCACATCACCAGCCTCCTCATCCTCCTCTTCCTGCATGATACGAGCCCTCTTCCTGTTTGCAATTTGCTGAGACCTTGAGCTCTCCTCCACCTGTGTAGAAGAGTCACCAAGCTGTCCAAGAAGAGCATCTTGCAAACGGTCTTGTGTTTGTTGTGCCACTTTTCCTTTGTCTGTTGTTGCAAATGCAGGGAATTTCTCAGCAATCAATGCTTCCCGCACACCTGGAGGTACAATCTTGCACTTGCCACAATTATTCGTGCAATTGATGCCAGTTAGATGCATACAACTCGAGTGATTGTACTCGACAGCGTGAAACCACAGTACTTGCATGACCACTTGCAACAACCTGATCCAACCTGCCCAGGAGTATTCACAACTTCAATTACATTGGTGTGCTCTTTCCACAAAGGGTTCGTAGGTTTCGGCATGATGAAAACAGCCTACTGAAAACATGCAAATAATAAGGTCACAGGTGAGAGTCGAGACTCAGAGAGCTCAGAGGAATCGAGGATTTAGTGGATGCTTTGACTAGTGTATTCTCTCGCAGAGAGAGACGAGAGAGAGAAAGAAAGAAAGAAAGAAAGAAAGATTTTTAACGTCTATGTCAGGCCGAAATCGGCCTATGAGACAAATCAAATGTACATGGTGTGTATGTCATCCGTCTATCGGAAAGACAAATGAAACAAAACTGATACAAAACTGAACTGAATGTAGGTAGTGGAGTATCTGAGGAGGGATGGAGCTCTATCTCTAGGGGTATATGCATGTCTATATGCTCAAGGTAGTACAATCATGAGAATGCATCAAGCTATCTAGCTCCATCCTGTACTAATGGGGGGATGTAAGATGTGGTACATGGGCGGGGCTGGTGCCAAGGCTACCCGGATGAAAGTTGTCGGGTCGGCCCTCATCTGAGCTACTCGCTCCTCAGTGGCACGGTGCTCCCGGGCTCGGATCTCCTCGATCTGTCGGTGGTGGGAGCTCGCGCCCCTGTAGCCTGTGACTCGTGGTCGGCGTCTAGCTCGGCTCACCTCCGCCTGTGGGAGTGTCACTCCCCTCTGAGTGTCTGGTGAGGGAGGGGCGGCAATCCTCTGAAAGAAGTCTGTGAGCTGCGACTGTCTCCCCTCTGTCTGTGTAGCTGTGTGTGGCTGTAGTAGTGTGTCCCGATGGCTCTGTATCTCTAGTAAGAAACGTCCGAGCTGTCTCTGATCTCGAGAGTCCATGATCTCTCGGAGAGTAGGCTGTCCTCTGAATAAGGCCTCATACCTGCCTCTGATCTCAGTGTATGCTCTGCATCTATATACAAAGTGCTCCTCACTCTCCACCTCCTCTGTGCAGGCTCTGCAGACTCGCTCCTCCCTGGGAACACCAGTATGTCTCCCGATCTCAATCTCTAACCTGTGTGAAGCCACTCTCAGCTGACCAATCGCCACCCGTGAGCTATGTGGCATATATGTGTCCATATAACGTGGTCTCTGTATGAACCCCCCAGACAATATGGTGAGAAACTGGTCTCTGTAATCTGACATCCTCGTCCCCAAGCCAAGTGACTCCCAGACTCTCCTAGTGTATAGCTGCCACAGATCCTGTCTCAATACCAAGTTCCTCTCACTGCGAGAGAGGTGAACATATGGTGAGTGGGGGTCGTACTGGAATGGTGGTAGGCTCTCCATGTCAAGACCGTGTCCCTCAAACCATGCTCTGACCTGTGAGTACCATGCTCTCTCATGCCCACTCTCTGATAACTGTATAGCTGCCTCAAATGCTCTACGAGTAAGTCTGTCAGGAGGTAGCTCTCTCATCCTCTGGATGAAGCAGATTGTCTGGAATAGTGCCTCTACAACCATAGGTGGTGTGGCGAGCTCGGCTCTAATAATGTCATGTGGCGAGGATTTAGTGGATGCTTTGACTAGTGTATTCTCTCGCAGAGAGAGAGAGAGAGAGAGAGAGAGAGAGAGGGGGGAGGAGAGAGAGAGTTGGGGGGGGGGGGGGGGGGGGGGGGTAGTAGGTACCTGGTTCTGCAAAGTCTACAAAAGCCTTTCTGTAACGCTCGGCAGCGGCATCTGGTTCTACACAGTCTGCAAAAGCCTTTCTGTAACGCTCGGCAGCGGCACTGGGCAGCGAAAAACTCACGCAAATCGATATCCAGAGTCCAGTAGCCTAAAAGGGCTTTAAAATTTCTTTTTGTTTTAAATCACCGTACTGTACGATACGTACGCGTACTGTACAGATCAGTACGGACATACCGTACAGTACCGTTCCACACGTATTGGTACAACCTTGCTTTGGGCCGTAGACACCTTCCACAAGTCGCTAGGCACCTAGGGTACGTGCCTCGTCGATAATCAATGATACATCAAAGACGGACAGAATTTTGTAGAGAAAGCCCGTATATCCGAACCAAGAATTGTAAGCCCGGAACAGAAGAGCTTTCCCCCCTCTTTGAACCGCACTCAACAAGCCTTTGTTTTTTCAGCAAACAGAAGGTTTTTGGTACCAGAAACTACAGAAAAAGTGGGCTGCAAATTGACCTGCGTTTTTGAAGCAGGAGGGCAGCGCTCAGCTTCTGAACCCTGGATCTCGTCACCACCTACCCGGCTTTGCATCTGGTGCATTGACAATGAGTATCCTCTACGTCTTCATCAGATTTCAGCCATTACCCCTTGCTGTTTTCTCTGTTTTCAGCCCATCTGGGGTAGTGATAGTGATTCACCACCCTTCCCATACTCCTCTGCACCGCTCCGGACCATGCAGGGAGCGTACGAGCACGCTGAAAATCGCTGGACAGCAGCATTTTCATCACCTCGCAGTTGTGTTTTTGGGTGGACAACAGCCACATGGCTTGTGTTTTTCACAGAGGATGAAGTTACCTCCTGCCAGGACACCATCGGGTGTGGTCCATGCAGTCTCTCAGTGACTGCTGCAGAACACGATATCTTCGACATCGGCTTGATCATCTACGGGCGTACGATCCTTGGGAGATACATTCATTCGAGCCATCATTCGACGGTTGCACACTCCAGAGGGGGTGGTGACTAGTGGTTTGCTATGGACACACCTATGCACTCAGAGGAGTTCACACGAGATATGGCCATGCTCATGGCATATGGGATTTTGACATTCCCAGATAGGACACGACCGTCTCGGGTGGACAGACACTTACTGTCACGTGACACATTCAACCCTATGTGTCCGTGGACAAGCTACAGCATGATCAAGGTTCAATCAGTCCAGTCCAGTCTAGATTAGAAGTGATCCGGCACTTTTGTGAGTCTATTCGTAGACCGTGCATGCCCAGTCACTTAGCATAGATGCATATCCTCTGGTTGCACACAGCATGATCATCAGAATTCCCATCAGAATCCATAAGAATCAGTTAGGGAATTTTTCAAGTGATTTTAACCTATTTTCCCTATTTTTGACATTTTTCACTTATTAATTTAAGTGACTTTCCAACAAAAGTAGGTAGGGCAATTTTGCTAAGTTTGTATATAAGCAAACCAAAGTTAGCACTAAATGGCAGAAGAGGCAACAGGAGCTCCACGCTCAACAAGCAACTTCTCAGCAGAACCCCCCGGGCAGGAGACTTGGCCTTTTCAGCCAAGGACAGCATGGCGTTTTCTCCATTGCAGATCAGCCCCAGCATTTTGCATGGCAGATCAACCGGGCAACAGTTAGACACAATAGATCAGCCTAGCGTTTTTGCATTTGCAGAATCCCGACGACAGAAGAAACAAAATTCAGCCCTAGCGTTTTTGGTTGCAGATCAGCCCCAGCGTTTTGCACCTTCATCGCGACGGAAAGTCAAGTACCATTAGCGTTTTCAGTTTTCAGCAGTTAGTACCCGCAGATCAAGTCCCAAAACTCGCAGATCTCACCTTCCCGCAGTAGTTCCTCGCCGCACGGTCAGTTTCCGCAAGGTTTACAGTTTCAGCCCGGAAAACGCAGATTTCCGCATCTGCGTTTTCAGCGTGTCGTTGTCGCATCGACATCGTCATCGACATAGAGTCAGAATTCAGCAGATAGAACATTCGCAGATTTCAGCCCATAGAGTTTTTGGACAGCAGATAAAAGATTGCAGATTTCAGCCCTAGTGTCGGTCTCGTCGCCATCGCCGACATAGCCTAGACTTGCATCAGTCTCATGCATACCGTTTGTACCAGATTGTGCAATCATAAGTAGGCCACTCTCGCCGACGAGAGTGGGGCCTTCGGAGGAGGGTTTTACGTCTCTGGTGTCGTATCTCTCATCTCTCTCTATCTCTCAGTCTCGTACACTTGCACGCACAGTGTCCATTCACTTTGTTTGTGATCATAACATTCTCTCATTAAGAACGGAAGGCTCTACCTTCCATAAGAACAAAAGGAACCTTGAGCACAGTTCGGAGCACTCATCTTGAGCAAAGCGCAAACCTTCATTCCGCTGCACCTTACACTTACCACTTGACCTCTACACGTCATATCACTTCATTACACAAGAGCATCTACATGGACTTAGGGAGAGGATCTTGGACCTCTTCTTGGACAGGTTTATTTCTTGGATCTACAGACTGGAGTGGGACTTCAGTTCTTTAGACTCTCTTGGAGAGTTTACCCGCGAGATGCGGGAGATCAGACATTACGCGACTACATTCGGAGTCACCCGAAGCTTGGCTTGGATGGTAGTGCAGTTGCTCTTTTACACTCCTAATCATTTGGATTGTTACCTTCAGAGTTGCTTACACTCACCCTCTGTAATCTTACAACAGACTTATCCCCCGACCTGGGCAGTAGGCCACTCCCAGCTCATTCACATTGAGAGCCACACCGAGATGCGTTTGGTGGCGTTGTTGGCGCGGAATCCGTTTTGGTTGACACCGGAGGATTGGAGGCAGGAGATACAGGCAAGACGATGCAGACATATTGGTCTGGCCTTTCCTCTTCACAGAGGATCTTCACAATGCAGACTGCTTAGTCTTGCTTCCCTACTTCTACAGGATGATTACGGTTCAAACAGCTTGGTCTGACCACACCTCTTCTCAGAGGCCCTTCACAACGCAGACTCTTGAGTCTGGCTTTCCCCTCATCTTGGATTACCGTACCTACTGACAGGACACCATCCGATGGTGGTCCGTGTGGTCTCTCGGTGACTACTGAAGCTTACGGTAGCTTCTGTCACGAGGACGTGGCAATTGCTAACCTTAGTTGTTGGTTTCTTCCAATGATTTTTGTTTTATTTTTGAGACCCTCTTTTTGAAGTTGCAAATGGTCGGACATTGTATGGCCAATGTGAACGGTAGTTTCACCCGCAGACGGGAAGTTGGTCGGCACTGGAATCCGTATGGTAAGAGGATGTCTAGGCTCAAAGCAAGATCATATAGGTCCCCCCGTCGTACTTAGCAAGTTGGTGGATACTAGGAAGTGAACTCAATAAAGGCATAAAGTCAAGGTGGGATCACCAACAAAAAGTATCCGACAGTTGGGCCACATTGCACTTTTGGATGCGGTCCCAATGAGGATAGATGGTCAGAAGACCAGCGGGAGCCCGACGGAAGCATCTCCTAAAAATTAGGGAACTGCTATTTTGGGCCGTGAAATGTATTCGCGTCATTACCTTCGGTATGACCAAGGGAACATTTTAGTACTCTGCTGCAAAGTCAACTGATGCACAAGTTGAGAGATTTTTAAGCAGGAAACCCAATGCGGGAAAATTGCATGTATGAGTGCCAAGTGGCACTTTGTGGTCAATTTACCAAGTTTGGGAGAACAGAACCCGTAACTGACTTTCTGGAGCAGTTTTGGAGGCTGTTAACACTGATTTTCAGCCATTTCTCTCCATTTTTGAGCTTCCCATGACTTTGCCTAGGTCCAAGGAGCTCATTTTCAGCATTGGAAGGCATCAGATGCGTGTTTACAGGGCTGTTTTGCTGCATTTTCAGCGATACGCAGGTTTTGGCAGCCATGGAAATCTTCTCCTTTTTGCATCTATTTGTTCACAGATGCATTACAGGTTAAGGGCAGAAGAGGGGGCGCTCGATTTATGCTGGGAGGATGCTTCATTGAGAACCTGTCACAGGTTAAGAGCTATGGAGTGCTTTCTTTCCCTCTCATGTACAGTGTGGTGTTAGGAGTGATGCCCTGCACACTACACACTGCTCTCTCTCTCCCCTACGTGCAATTATGTGATGCCCCACAAGAGGGCTACTCATTTGACTGATGTACAGTTGTGTGGGTTCATGCTTTTGTGCTGAGGCAAGAGCCTCCTTGAGCAGGAACAGGGGTAGCTAACTGCTACTCCAAAGCAGGCACTGGTGAGGGTCATAACCTCACCGTACAGGTGCAAAATCAGCGCTGTGTATGCGCTGTAAATTCACTGTTTTTCAGCCGTACGGACGCCAGGATCATTGGGAATCGTGCCCCACTGGCAAAGGACAGTTAGGGGACTGTTTGGGGCTGAAAACAGGGCAAAAACCAGTAAATACAGCGTGCTGAATTTACTGTTTTTGGACAGGAATCAGAGGGTATACGACAGTGCAAGCGAGTTCCAACAGGGGAATTGGTTTCGCGCAAGTTTTGGGGCTGTTATGCTGCCGAAATTTGGCCAAATCAAATGGTATCTAGGTGGATACACGTGAAAGATTCCCAGGACCTTACCTTGTAATTTACCCTCCTAAAGAATAAAGAAATACCGAAAGGGGCGCCAATTTTGGGGCCTACAGGTTGTCGGCGTCTGCTCGGAGCATTCTAGCTTCCGAGCCGTGTGTGTGATTAAGTGTTAATTCCCGTCGCAGGTTCTCTTTGCAAAGTGCTCTGTGTGTGTGTTTAAAGTAAAGAATTTCGGGTGAAAGCCAACGCCTACCGCCCTACGGGCCGGTTACAGCTTCTCAAGTGCACACTGTTTAGTCTGGCTTTCCTTTACGACGCAGATTGTCACATCTGGCCTTCCGGGAGTTTTTCACAGCTTAGTCACCTAGCCACACTAGGTTGCAGGTTCATGCATTGATAGGCTTCCGGTCATTCTCATGATGGTTCCTGGGCTTCCCTATTTTCTCCAGACGGTTTGACTACAAACACCACAGATTCTATTGGGCAGGACACTTGCAGGTCTATTGGCACTTCTTTTAAGACAAGGAGTTGTTTTCACACTCAGTTCGGGACCTTCACGCAATATCTTCACCCTGTATCAGCGGAGCACAACAGTTTGCTACACTGCTCGTGACGGCACTTTACCATGGAGATCTTTCGGTGGTTCGGACACCCCAGACTGCTGCTACACTCATGGAATATTGTCCTTCAGTGGACATCGCTTTACGAGTTCGAGTGCCGACCAAACTTCCCGTCTGCGGGTGAAACTACCGTTCACATTGGCCATACAATGTCCGACCATTTGCAACTTCAAAAAGAGGGTCTCAAAAATTAAACAAAAATCATTGGAAAGAAACCAACAACTAAGGTTAGCAGTTGCCACGTCCTTGTGACATACCCCCCTCTTGAAATCACAAACGTCCTCCATTGCATACCATAAATACATGCCATAGATGACGTTGTGTGGTAAGCACCCTTTTATCATCGCATGTATCCGCAAGAAAGACTTTCAAAACATGTGTACAAATGACTTAATGAGACCTTCATACTTTTGTCAAACTGTACACTGCTGTTGCGTTGAATCCATGAGTACATTTGATGTGCTAGCTCTATCATTACCCCTCCTTTGCAAACATTGGGTTGGGGCATACGTAGGCTGTAACCCAAAGGCCTCAAGGTAAAGCTGCAATACATTTGGTGACTCTGACAATTCATACTCTTCCATCCACTTTGCATCCATAGGTGGATAGTTCTTGAACTTCACCACATAGCATCTTGCAACCTGTCCCTTAACTTTTTACCTGTGCAAGAGGCTCTTGCCTCTCTGCAAACGAGCATAGTTCCACAACCTGTGACGTACCACCCACGACCAAGTAAGCTCAAATTTCAAGATGATTTACCGATGCATCAAAGAATCCAAGCAATCGCCTCAGAGAATCGGCAAGGAGCGTGTCACCTGGCAGACCCACATCACTCCCGCAGGAGATCTAGTGGCCAATCTACCACCGTGAGACCTCTCCCTATCTCATCTTGGTTCATACTTGCAAACCCTAAAAACGCAGCAGAAAATCAACCCTAATTTGACCACTTTTTAGCAGGGCGTACATGCGGAATTCCCTGTCTGTCCTGTGAAGAGGAACCCTCTTCCATAATGCCCTTCGGTAGGCGTTGGCTTTCACCCGAAATTCTTTACTTTAGACACACACACACAGCATTTTGCAAAGAGAACCTACAACAGGAATTAACACTTGAATACACACACGGCTCGGAAGCTAGAATGCCCCGAGCAGACGCCGACAACCTGTAGGCCCCAAAATTGGCGCCCCTTTCGGTGTTTCTTTATTCAGGTGCAGGATTGCCTGGCGTTTTTGACCAACAGCAAGAAGCCTCAGCGTTTTTTATTCTCAGCCATACCGCAGCAGAAAACGCAGATTTTCAGCCTTATGAACAGTAGCAGATTCCCCCAAAGTTGGTTGCAAATGATCCCCCATTTTCAGCCATAAAAACGCAGCCAAAACAGTCATTTTCAGCCACCGAAAGTCCCCGAAATCAGCAAATAGAAGAACTCAGATTTCAGCCATCAAGTCGTCACCGTCGTCATCGTCGGCATAGTCCCATTGCATCAGTCCATTGCATACGCATTGTACACCTTGTGCAATCAAAGAATAGACCACTCTCGCCGACGAGAGTGGGGCCTTCGGAGGAGGGTTTTACAACCTCTCGGTGTCGTATCTCTTCTCTCTCCTCTCAGTCTCATTCACTTGCACACACAATATCCCCTCACTTTGTTCGTGATCATAGCACTCTCCATAAGACGGAAAGCTCTCTCTTTCCCTAAGAACTAAAAGGAACCTTGAGCAATAAAGATCACTAATCTTGAGAAAATACAATATTCATTCCGTTGCACCTTACATTGGTATCAGAGCTTTGGAAGTGTTCTGCATTACTCAAGGAAAGAACCACAAGAACCACAAGAATTTTTTTTTGCTTGTTGAGGTCGCACGAACCCAAGTTTACTTGGGCGTGGCGATTCCTAATCGTGTTTTGTTGAAGAGTGACAGGAATCCCAAGAAAGAAGGGCTTGTCCAGCCTCCCCTTGTGTCTCTTTTCACTCATTGAGAGCGGATTGTGCACTTAGCGGCCGGCCAATCGACGTGAGGTGGGAAAAAGCAACCTTGAAGGTGTCAAGTTTGATGAACCTGTTAGAGCTATGTTCCTGTTGATCACATTGCCGGAAAGTTGGGACACTTTTCGCACAACTTTGAGTAATTCTGCACCTCCAGATGGTTTGACCATAGCAGGTGTACAAGGCAGTCTGCTTACTGAAGAAACCAACAAAAAGACAATGGACAAAGGCAAAGGAACAACAAACTTGCTACAAAACAAGAAGAAAATCGACTTGCTCAGGAACGTGAGCGCCTGGCTCAGGAACGTGAGCGCATTGCTCTTGCCGCAAAACAAGAAGAACAGCGACTTGCTCTCGAACGCGAGCCCGCTGCACGAAAAGAACGCAAAGCAGAAAGAGACGCCGAGCATGAAGCTCAAAGGGAGCTTCGCAATCAAGAATTTATTGCCAAAGTTGTCACGTGATACATCCCAACCCTATGTGTCCGTGGACAAGCTACACCACAACAGGGTTCAGTCAATTCAGTCAAGTCTAGATTAGCAATGATCTGGCACTTTTGTGAGTCTATTCGTAGACCGTGCATGCCCAGTCACTTAGCATAGATGCATATCCTCTGGTTGCACACAACATGATCATTGGAATTCCCATCAGAATCCATTAGCATCACTTAGGGGAATTTTCCAGTGCATTTAGTCTATTTTCCTATTTACTGGTTATTTTCACTTATTATTTTTAAGTGACTTTCCAACAAAAGTAGGTAGGGCAATTTTGCTAAGTTAATATATAAGCAAACCCAAGTTAGCACTTTCTAGCAGAAGAGGCAACAGGAGCTTCCCGCTCAACAGGCAACTTCTCAGTAGTACCCCCCAACAACCCCAGCGTTTTGGATCCCATCCTCGCCGGGCAAGTTCCCATCCTCAGCGTTTTCTCAGCATCAGCCATCGCCATCAAGTCCAACCCTTTCTAGCGTTTGTTCCCCCTTCAGGCAACCCCCAAAGCCAAGCGTTTTTGGGATTGCAAAGCATCAGCAGAATCAACGTTTCAGCCAAACTAGCATTTTTGCTGGCAATTTTGCATTGCTGCAGTGTTTTGACTTTCAACCCCAACCTGCCGCAGATACACAGCATTTTCAGCCTTTAGCAAGGTAGCAGATACATCCCAGATTGGTTGCAGAAGTTCCCCCATCTTTAGCCCAAGAAAACGCAACCAAAACGGTCATTTTCAGCCACCGAAACAGTCCACGAATTCAGCGATTAGAAGCCCACCGATTTCAGTCATCGAGTCGTCGTCGCCGTCATCGACATAGTCCAACTTGCATCTGTCCATTGCATACGCATTCTACACCTTGTGCAATCAAAGAATAGACCACTCTCGCCGACAAGAGTGGGGCCTTCGGAGGAGGGTTTTACAACCTCTCGGTGTCGTATCTCTTCTCTCTCCTTCTCTCAGTCTCATTCACTTGCACGCACAATCCACTCACTTTGTTCGTGATCATAGCACACTCCATAAGACGGAAGACTCTCTTCTTCCCTAAGAACTAAAAGAAACCTTGAGCAATAAAGATCACTAATCTTGAGAGAATACAACATTCATTCCGCTGCACCTAACAAAAGTCCAAGCCTCGAAGACCGAACCAACCAAAGATCGTGGAAGTTTGTCAAGTGGCGCAAGCCACGACGCGGATTCCAACCATTCAGTCACAGAAAAGTTGATTTTCAGTAAGATGGATGCTACTGTTATTCATTCTTGGTTGCATCAATTTAATGCTTATTTTGCGACAACTAAGAAGACAAGCAATAGCAAAGTTTTGACGGAAGCTATGTACTTTGCCAGTGATGCCATCAATTGGTACCACGCATGGCAAGAGGCACAGCTAGCCGCGCACCTAGAGGCAGCCGACGATTTCACGCCATTCTCTTTTAGTTGGGCTGATTTCCAAGACAAGCTCAAGGCGCGGTTTATGCCACTCAGTACCTTGCACGATTGAAGGACGATTAGCGAGCTCTCAAGCAAAATGGTATGCCGGTCATGTCTTTTTCTAAACGTGTTTTGCAGCTAGGTACCCAACTACGCATGTCGGATAAAGAGCGCAAAGAGGCTTTTCTCTTTGGATTGGACGAGTATATCAAGTATGATGTCGAGGTACTCGATCCAATCGATCTCAACAAAGCGGTAGCAATTGCTCTCGCCCACGAGATGAAGCACAACAAAGGAAAGCCTAAGGAGAACAAGACTTCCACAAGTACCTCGCAGACTTCTCAGAACCCGCAGAACGGTAAGAACGGTAAGAATGGTAAGAATGATAACTCTTCTAACCAATCTTCCAATAGTCTCTCATCAAAGAATTCTTCCAATGAATCTAAGGGTAAGGCTAACACAATTGCTAAACCTAAGCTTACTCCATATGAAAAAGTAGCACAAGGAATTGTAGGAGGATACATCACTTCGGAAGAACAAAGCACTTATTCTAAGGAAGGTCGTTGTTTTCATTGTCACATTAAGGGTCACATAAAAAGAACATGTCCTAAGCTTGAATCGAATGAATCTAAAGAACCCACAGCACCCACTACATCTGTCAATGCAATGAATGATAACACGAGTGTGCCCCAAGTTTCTCAGGACCCTCCCATTGATGATTCTCTCATTAAATGTTATGGTCGTACGTCGGGGCACCGTTTTGTCATATTGTTTGACCCAGGTAGTATGCATGATGTGATCAGTTCCTCTCTTGTTGAGAGAGCCCGCCTCGAAGTTAGTCTGAGATCTCCTATCGAGGTCTCTGGCTTTCGTCCTGGTATGGACGCTCTCATCACCGAGGAATGCCTTGATGTGTTGTTTGCAATTCAACAGACTGCCTTCACTAGAAGATTTGTTGTTTCTCCTCTCTCAGGATGTGATATGATTTTAGGCATTAAGTGGTTTCGTGAGACTAACGCTCTCATTGATTTTGTAGCTAACACTATAACTCTCAATGCCAAAAGTGATTCTCCTACTGTCTTTCATGGAGTGGATACTTCTCCTTCTCCATCTCTCATTGCTAATATGCAGGACAAGGTTGAAAGGATTCGGGATATGGAGACTCTCTCAGTCTCTTTGTCTCCACAGCATGACACACAGAATTTGCATGATTATGAGAAGCATGATGATTTGGATGATAAAGACAAGCATGATGAATTGCATGAACAAGATGTGATTGTTCACAATGATGATGTGTTAGTTGATGCTTTTTCTAACGAAGCTAACCTCGTTGTAGATTCGATCAATCACCAAGAATCGATCTTGGCTTTCGAGTCAAGGTCCAAAGATTCGATAGATCCCGAAGAACCGATCTTGGCTCTCAAGCCTTGGTCCAAAGAACCATTACAGGAAGTATTATGTGTTCGCATGATTGATACGCACGCATTGTTCGAGTGTTTCATTCGTGAAGGTTTCCTGTATTTTAGTCAGCATCGTTATGTGATCCCTTTTACTAGGCATCACATATTGTATGTTGAGCACGTTTCTCTCATGGATGAGCACGAATATATGCGGATTGTTCATGAAAAGTTGAAAAGTTTGTATGTCAAGAAGTCACATTCCATGTCTCTTCCTTGGCATGACACAGTTTTCGGAAGAGCACATGATAGTATGAGCACCCAACATGGGCATTTCCATTGGGATTTGCCACAGTTGATTGATTTCGATCAAACAGAAAAGATTCGACCGCATTGTTTGCATGTGCTTGATAAACCGGTTGTCACTCCGTCTCTATGTTCATCTACTTGCTTACACAGTCTTTAGAGAAGACAAGATTTTTTTCCTTCCCTTTATACGGGAATGGGTATGTTCATGGTTTTGTGTTGGAGATGGTTTCAGGAATTTTCAACCATTGAGATTCTTAATGACGAAAGAAGCAGGACTCTAGACGAAGTTGAAGCAAGAAAGGAGATTCAGAAGACTTTGAGTCGCTTTCGTCGCGGCCCAAAGAAGCAAGCGTTGCAGACCTTTATGAAGTTCAAGTACCTCGCGACCCACACATCAGAGTGGGTCGGCGAAGAGTCCCTTCCAGGATTCCGGATGCTGTTGGCGATCTCCCTCGACGCCATACAGTTCGGTACCAGTACCTCACTTTGAAAAGGAGGGGATGTCACGTGACACATCCCAACCCTATGTGTCCGTGGACAAGCTACACCACAGCAGGGTTCAGTTAGTTCAGTCAAGTCTAGATTAGCAATGATCTGGCACTTTTGTGAGTCTATTTGTAGACCGTGCATGCCCAGTCACTTAGCATAGATGCATATCCTCCGGTTGCACACAACATGATCATCGGAATTCCCATCAGAATCCATTAGCATCAATTAGGGGAATTTTCCAGTGCATTTAGCCTATTTTCCTAATTGGGATTTTCACTTATTATTTTTAAGTGACTTTCCAACAAAAGTAGGTAGGGCAATTTTGCTAAGTTAATATATAAGCAAACCAAAGTTCACACTTTCTGGCAGAACAGGCAGCAGGAGCTTCCCGCTCAACAGGCAACTTCTTAGCAGTACCCCCCCTCATTACCCCCATCGCCATACCTCCCCCCTCATCTGGCGTTTTTTGTCACAAAAATACGGAAGCGTAAACTGACGTTTAATTGCACTTCAAATACTCAAGAGAATTAGAGGGAGCGAGAAAACTTGACACTTCATTGGGGACCAGAAGATGGGCTGGTCCCCCCCCATAAAGAGAATATCTTTATTACTAAGGGAGAATCTTTACAAGCACAGGAACGGGGCATACGCCCGTCCTCTATTCTTTCTTCTGTTCTGTTCTGACTACTGACTGAGAAAGTGTTTCCACTTTCTTACTGCTTAGGGGATTCCCCCTCTTCTGCGAGACTGGTTGGAAGCTCTCGAAAAGAGAGTCTATCTTCCGAAACAGCTCATCGGAAGCTCTCACAGAGGAGAGTCCATCTTCCGTTATGTGTTGCCTTCATGCTCATTCATTCATGCATCGACCACAAAAGAGAAACAAGCAAAATGCACACGCACATGCTTGCTGTAATTTTCTATACATAACCTGAAATTCTTACCTGTGCACACCCCTACGCCGAAACAGAGGTCTTCTTCGCGATGGAATCGCGCCAAACTTGATGTAGACTTAGGATAAGGAGAGAGAAGAGAATTTCTATGGCTGATCTGCTGAAAACAGCCCTAATCGAGGTGATTAGGGGCTGAAAACAGAGAATTACAGCAGCCGCACTCTGCTAAGAGAGCGTCTACGGCAGCTTCTCGCGATGAAACTTCACCAGAAGGTGTCTATGACTGTGAGATCCTTGTTCTTGACAATGGGAGCACAAGGCTACCACATATGTCGCAAGGGGCTGCTCTCAAGCTTCAATGGAGGGCTCCACCACGTAGAGCACGCTCACATTAGGGGGGGTAGGTGCACTGCCAGCCCTGAAAATGGGGGAGGGGGGGCTCCTAAATAGTCATCAGGGAGAGGGGGCGCTAGGAAGAGAGAGAGGGTGAGAGTGAGAGTGAGAGAGAGTTAGTTTGCATTGGTAAGTGTGCCACTTGGCACACTTACTTTAAAAACTTAAAAACCATTCAACTTTTGACTTTAAAAACTTCTAGCTCATTAATTAAAAATGTGCAACTAACTAACAACTGCTACCAATGATTCTTTTATGAGAACACCAAAGGTCTGTCGGCGCAATGCCGCACCGGCACTGCACCGCCTTTACCTGTTCACACTTGTCCGGCCGCCCGCCCGGGCACGGACCGTTAAATTTAATTTCACGAAACTTACCCTAAGGCTTTATTAGCTTTATTAGCCTTAGGGTCACTGTTCTAAGGACCCCATCTCATTCATGTGCTTGTACTGACGCGCGTATTTTTCTGAGCCTAAAACCTGAGGCTACTGCTTACCCCTTTCTGAAGACCCGATTTCCCAATCACTAGGGCTTCAGGGTAATTTCTGCTAAGGTCCCTCTGAGGTGTTCTAGCCCACATTTAGGCTCACCTGAGGCCTTAGAACTGCTAGGTCTATTCTGATGTGCACACAACTAATTAGATAATTCTTTTCTCGTAAATAAATTAATTATTTACAAAGTCTGACTTAGTTACATTTTTCCCTCTTGCAGCCATCGCCCAAGACCTCCCTTCCCGGCCGTTGTTTCCCCTTCCAGCAGCACCAATCACTAGTGTTTTTTAACCTCAGCATCAGCCCAACCCTTAGCGTTTTTGCTAATGCCAGCATTGCTGAATTTCCAAGCGTTTTCAGCAATCTGCTAACGCTAGCAGATCTGCTAGTCAAGCATACCAGCGTTTTTGGATTTCAAGTGCAAGATTGCCTGGCGTTTTTGACCAGCAGCAAGAAGCCTCAGCGTTTTTTATTCTCAGCCATACCGCAGCAGAAAACGCAGATTTTCAGCTTTATGAACAGTAGCAGTTTCCCCCAAAGTTGGTTGCAAATGATCCCCCATTTTCAGCCATAAAAACGCAGCCAAAACAGTCATTTTCAGCCACCAAAACAGTCCCCGAAATCAGCAAATAGAAGAACTCAGATTTCAGCCATCAAGTCGTCGTCGTCGTCACCGTCGTCGTCATCGGCATAGTCCCATTACATCAGTCCATTGCATACGCATTGTACACCTTGTGCAATCAAAGAATAGACCACTCTCGCCGACGAGAGTGGGGCCTTCGGAGGAGGGTTTTACAACCTCTCGGTGTCGTATCTCTTCTCTCTCCTTCTCTCAGTCTCATTCACTTGCACGCACAATATCCCCTCACTTTGTTCGTGATCATAGCACTCTCCATAAGACAGAAAGCTCTCTCTTTCCCTAAGAACCAAAAGGAACCTTGAGCAATAAAGATCACTTATCTTGAGAAAATACAACATTCGTTCCGCTGCACCTTACAGCTTTGCTCGCAGGAAGTGCTGGATCATAACTGTTGACCACAAGCTGAACTAGATACTGGAAAGGACACTGAAAGGGATACTGATGAATTGACAATTTACTTGTTTGTAACAAATAACCGGAAATAGGAGAAAGGACACTAAAAGGGATACTGATAAACTGACAATCTAGTTGTTTGTAACAAATAACCGGAAATAGGAGCGAGGAACTCGCTTTTGTATGGATTGGGAAGCATGGAACTGGACATCCACTCTTTTGCAACGATGTGAGCCATCTCCTTGCCTATTTTGCAGGTGAAATCGAGGATGAGATGGTGACATCGAGAGCGGCAGAAGCTCATGAACAAATCGGATATTTTTTCGATTCGAGATAAGAATGATGAATTTGAATGAATGAATGATGACACGTGTTGAATGATTCTAGTGCATCAAGATTCCCATATGAATGAGATGATAAGCACAGGGATTGTTACAGCCTTTTACCCATACCCACCCGCCCTTGGGAAAGTATTGCAATGGATTTCATCTCCCAAGAACACAGCATGGGCACGATTATTTATTTCCCAAGTCTTCAGATTACATGGCATGCCTGAGACGATTGTCTCCGACAAGGACCCCAGGTTCACGAGTTTGTTTCAGACGGCTATTTGGGAGAACATAGGCACGCGGTTGTAGTTCTCGTCATTGTTCCACTTGCAGACTGACGGGCAATCAAAGACTGCTAATTCAGTGGTACTGGATTTGTTGAAGTCTTCTTGGTTGGATCAGAAGACTACTTGGGAAAGGTTTTTACCTTTGGTGGAATATGCTTATAGAAACACAATTAACTCTCTGATGGGGAAGGTGCCATTTGAGATTCTTGAATTTGCTACAAAGGTTCCACCCTTAGCACGAAAGATAAGATTTTTCTTTGAAGCTGACCAGTTCACGAGGGACTTGGTCCGGAAGGCTTTCGAGAAATCTCAGAAAAAGGCAGCAGATCGCCATCGTCGCAATATGAAATTGAAGGAGGATGATTGGGTGCTCTTACATTATGGGAAGGCACGCCCGAGAAAGAAAAAAGGGAAAGGAGCGGCTTCTTTGAAAGCTTAGCAAGAGATAGTGTGGACCTTTCCAGATTTTCCGAAAAGATAAATGATATCTCCTTTGGCTTGAAGCTGCCAGAATACTTGAAGGATTCACAATGTTTTTCATGTGAGTCTCCCGAAGCCTTTTGAAGGCGATGTGCCTGATGATGAACAACCCGAAATGGACGAAAACGAGCAGATACTCCTTCCAGAACAGACATTGGCACAGATAGAAAGTAAGAAGATAAAGCGAACTGGAAGGTAAAGCGAACTGACGGTTCTTGGTTAAATTCAAGACCTACTTCGCATTGGATACAAAGCGAATGGGGGAGGAAGACCTAGTAGATGTTCCTCGGAGTGTGAATCTTTACCTTGAAGCTTTTGGTTTAGCATAGTCTATTCCAAACGGAACCCAGAATTCAGGTTGGCCGGAGATCATGTGCAATGGGTTTGCACAAGAGGAGAGTTACTCCGCTCCTTTGTCAACAGATGCCTTGATTTTTGAATACTAGAGTCACTGATGTCTCTTTGAGCTTCTGGGATACTGAGAGCTGACCGTATTCTGTTGGATGACTTTATGAAATCTTGACTTGTTTTTAAGTGCAGGAACTGATAGACGAAATGACTGCAGCATTTCGGTCTGAGTGATCTCGATAGACATGGTTGCCATAGGGATTAGTCAATCTGGCATCTATGAGGTCCTGAGTGGATCTAGATGCGATTGCTAATTGCATTGCCGATAAATCATGGTCTAAGATCCGAATGAATGTTGAATGTGATTTGTCATGTGATGTCAAGTGATGTCGTGTGATGTGACTGTCAATTTGGTACATGTGCTAGATGTGTGTTCCTAGTGCGTCGGTACTAACAGTCAGTGTCTGCTAAGACAGTTTATGGCTTCGGTCTGTTTTGCACGCGTAATCGAGGGCAATTACAATGTTTTCAAGAGGGGGGTATGTCACAAATTGGTGACGTGGCTGCCCGGTGCTGGCATGGAACAACCCCGCTGCTGAATGATGATGTCATGTGACACATCCAACCCTATGTGTCCGTGGACAAGCTACAGCATGATCAGGGTTCAGTCAGTCCAGTCAGTTTAGATTAGAAGTGATCTGGCACTTTTGTGAGTCTATTCGTAGACCGTGCATGCCCAGTCACTTAGTGTAGATGCATATCCTCTGGTTGCACACAGCATGATCATAAGCATTCCCATCAGAATCCATCAGATTCCATCAAGGGAAATTTCCAGTGCATTTAGCCTATTTTACCTATTTTTGGCATTTTTCACTTATTAATTTAAGTGACTTTCCAACAAAAGTAGGTAGGGCAATTTTGCTAAGTTTGTATATAAGCAAACTAGAGCTAGCACTATTTGGCTCAGCAGGCAACTTCTCAGCAAGACCAAGCCTTGGTGAATTCCCTCCAAGCAGCAGATCCCCCCCATCCTAGCGTTTCTTCATCAGCACCTCCCTCAAGCCTTGGCGATTTCAGCCTTGCAGTCCTCGCAAGCAGTCCTAGACCCCTAGCGTTTCCAGTTTTCCTTCATCGCCACAATACCAGATAGGCCAGCGTTTTTACTAACGCTACAGGCAGCCCCAGCGTTTTCCATTTTCAGCCCTTGTTGCAGCAGATGGACCAGCGTTTTCAGCCTTAGGAACAGCAGCAGATTCAGCCCTAGCCACTTGCAGAAGATCGTCATTTTCAGCCATCAAAAACGCAGCCAAAACAGCGTTTTTCAGCCACCGAAAACAGTCCCAGATTTTCAGCCATAGCGTTTTTATGGACAGCAGATAGAAGACCACAGATTTCAGCCTTTGAGTCGTCGTCGTCGTCGTCACCGACATAGTCACAGATTGCATGAGTTCCCATGCATACCATTTGTACCAGATTGTGCAATCATAAGTAGACCACTCTCGCCGACGAGAGTGGGGCCTTCAGAGGAGGGTTTTACAACGTCTCTGGTGTCGTATTTCTCTTCTCTCTCTATCTCTCAGTCTCATACACTTGCACGCACAGTGTCCATTCACTTTGTTTGTGATCATAGCTTCTCTCATTAAGAACGGAAGGCTCTACCTTCCATAAGAACAAAAGGAACCTTGAGCACAATTCGGAGCACTCATCTTGAGCAAAGCGCAAACATTCATTCCGCTACACCTAACAGATAACGTGGCTGCACCGTACGGACACGCCCTTTATTTGCGGCGCAGAACCCAAAATTCCGTACAACTGACGTGGCTTTTTGTGTGGACAGTTTACATTATGCTTTTTGGCTACGCAATTGGAAGAGAGAGAGAGAGAGAGAGAGAGAGAGAGAGAGAGAGCTTTGCTTTATTTTTGCAAAAGCTTATGAGAGAGAAACCTTTTCTGCTTTTTCCTGAAGAGCTTTTGATTTTCAGCTTTTGGGGCTCTGCTTTTAGCATCCCTTGTAATCTTTAAATATGTGGGCAAGGCCTCACAACTCAGGGCATCTGGACGCAGAGCCTGAGAGTGAGCGCCTGCCTGCACTCTTGTACTTTGAACTCGGATTAATACAAAAAGAAATACCGAAAGGGGCGCTAGTCGTTGGGGCCAATATCTCTAGGCACGGAACTCTGTCGGGCCAGTGTCGAATAATAAACTGTGGACTGTTTTGAAGTGATTGTTTGTGGTGTCGCGGTAGATTCTCGACTTGGAGTGTCCAAGTTTGTTACAAAAATCTGGGATTTTTAATGGCTTTATGCCTTGTAAGACAGAGCGATGAAGACGGGGGTGCGCGATGTATTAAGGGTGGGAGTGACTGATAAGTCCGGGATCGGGCCATGGAGATTCTTTCCCAAAAGCTGTGCGCGTTGTAAAAAGGATCGGATCCTCCATAGAAGAAGAATCTTTCTGCGCTCTGATACCACTGTAACAAACTTGGACACTCCAAGTCAGGGTTTTACCGCGACACAGCAGAGATTCACTTCAAAACAGCTCACAGTTCATAATTGATTCGACACTGCCCGGCGGAGTTCCATGCCTAGAGATATTGGCCCCAAAGACTGGCACCCCTTTCGGTATTTCTTTTTATATTAATCTTCGAGCAAGGTACAACTCCCGCGGGTGCTCTCTCTCAGACTCTGCGTCCAGATGCTCTGCAGAGGGAGTCCCCTTGGGTTTCTTTTAAAGGTTACAAGGGATGCCCAAAAGCAGAGCCCCAAAAGCTTTCATACTTTTAAAAATAGGTTTTAAAATAAAGCAAAAGCCCAAAAGCTTCTAAAAATTGGCCTTGCATAGGATTTCTTGCAAAAAGCATCTTCCGTAAAATTCCCCAATTCACGGAGATCCGTACGCTGCCTCCAGTCTGCTTTTCCGTGAATCCCACCGTAAATCTCGAAAATCCGTACGCTACTGCCATGTCAACAGGTCAACGCATTTTCGGGTCTGCTTGCCAGAGTGTGTGTGTGGGTGTGTATCTGCTGTGACCATGCCATGTCGCCAGTTTGTGACACAAGATCCTTTTGAACGGGAACCAGATTAGCTAATTGAATGTATGCACACTTCCATTGCGACAAATTGCAAAACATGAAAGTTTTCTCCCATGAAAACTCGTCCAAATCAAAGGGGAAGTGCCTCGCATAGACGTGTTTGCTCCATTCAAATCGATCCAAAACAAAGAATTACAGCTTGATGCGTTTATTTGCAGGTTTAGGGTTTCGCACCTAAACTGCAAGATAACACCAGGGATGCCTCGGGGAAGCCTTGGGATGGTTATACAAGAGTTTGGGCACCTGTCACTCACCAAAATAGAAAATAACAGCAGGATGAAATCTACTTACAGCTCACCAAAAAGCTTCTAAAACGCAAGGGAATGCGTCCTAGGCTTGATCATTTAACCCACACAGAATTTGGCACCTTTATACTGCCGAAATGGGGTCGAAAACCTGCAATTTCTGCCCTTGACAGGTTTGCACAGCTTCGTGAGAGTTTGGTGTACGTGTACGGATCGTTGGTCTTTAATTGAATAAAGAAATACCTGAAGGGGCGCCAATTATTGGGGCCTATAGGGTGTCGGTCTTCATGTGCACAGTGACATTCTAATCGCTAGACTCAAACAGTCCAAGGTATGAAGGGCGGCACCTTATTTAAAAGGAAATGCACAAACATGGTGGTCTACTCTATTGTTACACAAGGAAGCACCTAAGAAGTTGATAACATTCAAGGGAATTTTCACTTCAGCATGGTTAACGGAAGAATATGAAGACGATGTCATCACTCTTGGACATCATCTGAGAATGAAAAAGGAGGACACTTTGGATGACTATTGCCAGAGGTTTTGGGATACCGTTTTGCCCGTGTCCTTGTTTTGGAGGATGACCAGATTGAGCGGTTTTGTTGCAGTCTACCCAAAGAGATACGAAAATTTTGCCTGCAAAAGAAGTCTGACTCCATTCAGAGACTTATGGGACATGCCAAGCAAGGTTTTGGTATGCATGTCAGCTCATTGACCTATCCTACAGACAAGCCTATGTCCACCTCAACAGGGTAAGAGTCTTCCAAGGAGAAGAAAGAACCAAGGGAACCAGCTAATAGTTTATCAGAGAATTCTGAAGAAGCAAGGGAACGAGCTGATAGTTTATCAAAGAGTTCCAAAGAAGCAAGAGAACAAGCTGATCGTGTCACAAAATGATGACGTGGCATGACCACCCGCGGACAGATGATGATGACGTGGCAACAGGTTGTACGGAAAACGGGCCCGGAATTCGCGGTGATAGGCCACATGGCAACAATACGGAATTTTCGCATAACGCACTAACATGGTGATGTGGCAACGGTATGGAATTCCGTACTTTGTGCTAACTGCTTCTATTGGCAGATTTTTGACCAATTGCTTTTGGAACACTTTGCTTTTGAGTTTTTGGGGCTCTACTTTTTTGGCATCCCTTGTATTAGATCTGCGATGATATGGCGAGGGTGTGGCTGAAAGCTGCGAACGCTAGGGCTGATCTGGCACCATGCTCATGTGCAATCAAAGGGTATGCAGCTACTCTAAAGTGCCATGACATGCACGTCCTGTGAACAGGCTCACAAGGGTGCCAAAACACTTCCTAGGATGTCCGAAACCCTAGAAATAGGACTTAGCTTGTCCACATGCGCATAGGGTTAGAGGTGCACATGACACACATACTCTAACATTACACACATGCAAGAGCATGCTCAATCTAGAAAATTTCCAATTCGATGTATATATATTTATAAAGTCATTCTGCAAAATACTGTCAGCATGTGAGTACCCCTAAAATCTCAAACCGAAATTAGTGACTTTATACAATCTAGGAAATCTGTGACAAAGGAGTGGAGTGGCTCCCCTTGTGCAGTCCGCACCAGATTCAACCTAGTAATTCATTAGTAACTTTTGGAATAGACATTGTCAATAATCCAAAAGCCTCAAGGTACAACTCAAAACTGAAGAGAAGCTGTGAGGTTCTCTTTCCCCATCCACTTTGCATCGAGAGCCAAATAATCCTACCCTTGACCAAATTTGTGATGGACCTAGCTTACCTTTCGTGTTCTGTTTCTTATATCCTCGGACTCATTGATTGTTGTCTTGTCCCCCCAGTCCATTGGTACATCAATCTGAATCTTAAAAAATTCTTTGATGAATTATCAACTGATTCCCTTGCTTCTTTGAAACTCTTTGATATACGATGTGTCACAAAACGATGACGTGGCATGACCACCCACAGACGATGATGATGACATGGCAGCAGGCTGTACGGACAGCAAACTCAGAATTCGCGTTGGCAGGCCAAGTGGCAGCAGTACGGAATTTTCGCATAACATGCTAACATGCTAATAGCAGGCTCGGAATTCGCGTTGGCGGGCCAAGTGGCAGCAGTACAAAATTTTCGCATAACATGCTAACATGCTAACGTGGCAGCTTACGGAATTCCGTACTTTGCGCTCACTACTTTTTATGGCAGATTTTTGAACAGTTGCTTTTGGAACACTTTGCTTTTGAGTTTTCGGGGCTCTACTTTTTTCGCATCCCTTGTATCAATAAATAGACCCAAGGGGCCTCACTCTTGAGGGCATCTAGACGCAAAGTCTGAGAGCAGAGGACCCCTTGGGAGTTGTACTTTGCAATGATTAATGATAAAGAAATACCGAAAGGGGCGCCAACCTTTGGGGCCAATACCTCTGGGCACAAAACTACATCGGGCCGTGTCTCTCTCTCTCTCTCTCTCTCTCTCTCTCTCTCTCTCTCTCTCTCTCTCTCTCTCTCTCTCTCTCACACACACACACACACACACAGATTAGAGGGAGAGAGAGACACACTTGCAGGTCCCATCAATTCCACCAGCATTTTTACATTTCATCCCTTAGCCTCCCAAGACCAAGCATCTACAGCAAGATCCAATCAGCGTCTCAGCATCTAGGACCATTGTATCAGCATTTGTGCAATCTAAAGCAAATTCCTCTCTATTGCTAGAGAGGGGGGCCCTTGCAGGGGGGTTTGGGACCCCATCTAGTGTTGGTATCATTCTCTCTTTTCTCCCTACTCTTTGTATATCTCTCATGAAGTAAAAGGAACTCTCTCATGAAATACAAGGAACCTTGTGTACGCACAGAGCACTCATCTTGAGCATTAACCATCAATCACCTCCGTTGCACATTGCAATGTGTTGGAAAGATGAAATGTCTCCAACATTTTGTCTGATGGATGATTTGAATTTAATGCACCTTGGAGATTAGCGAGATCTTGATGTGATAGCTAAGTGAATGTAAAGTGATTGTGATTCTAGGACATTTCTATCTAGATGAGATGCCCAGTTACTGAATTACTGCATCAAGAGTTCCGAAAAGATGAGATGGCTACACGGAGATCTAGGTGTATTCAGAGTTCTAAAGTAGATGAGATGGGCTAGATTGAATGATTGAAACACAGTGTGAACTAAGTGTGTGACTTGTAAAATGCATGTTGAATGTACTATCTTGTGGGGATGATCATGAGCATGGTTTGCTTGCAATGTGAAAAGAAAGAATATGAATCTTCTAGTGACAAGATTTAGTAGATCGAGACATCTATAAAAAGATCAACACAATCTGGATGTCATTGCTAAATATGTTACAATGATCATGATTTGCATCTGTAACTCTCAACGGAAATGTGATTTGATCAATGACTGATGTCTTTGTGAAAGTGCTGGAATATGGTGTCTTAGTACATAGAGTCAGTGTCTATTGAAGAAAGTTTCTATCCTTTGGTAGCGATTACAAGGGGGGTATGTCACAAGTGTGTAACGTAGCATGATCAACTTGAAGGATTGATCGACAAGACAAGGAGTTAAGAGTTAAAAACTCTAACCCAAAGGAACCTAAAAATATGGCCGAGGGGCCTAGGGGGTTAGGGTTTAAAAACCTAACCCCCACCAATTTTAAGAACACTGGCAAAGGGGCCTAAACCCTAATTTTCAAAAAGCGTAAGGGTTGCCCCAGCTTCCCTAAATTGCGCTAACATGACATGTGGCAAGCTGTACGGAATTCTGTGAATTGTGTTGGGCAAACCACGAAAGTGCCTCACAACAATGCCACAAAGCAACCATACAAGGCTCATTGACAAGACACTCGAAGAGAATTAAGCTCAATACTTTTTGGTTATCAGTTCTACAGGAGTTTATTCATATTTAATGTCTAAGAGAAACAATTACTTTCCCAGTTTCAATGACTTTGTATAACACAAAAAGAAGCTTTTTGCTTGTCAAATGTACATGCATTTTCCACATGTTCAAACGGCTGCTCCTAGGCCTGGCAAACTCCATGTCAAGAGCAAACAGGCTAATTGTGCTCGGTTGGTATGTTTCTGACTAGGAGATAGAGAATATGTGCTTGTTTTTCCACACACGAGAATGCTCATAAAAAATGCTATTACATCTCTCCATCTTAAAAGGATAGACATATTCTAGAATTCAAAAAAGGATCACAGCAGAGCAAAAAAATCCACCACAAGATCGATACAACCGTGATGAAGTTCTTATAAAATGGAAAAAGATGCACTTACAGCAGAGGCACTTGTCTCTTTGAAAGACACATGTTTCTTTGACGCAAAGACTTTAGCAAGAGATGATGGACTTCTAAGTTTCTTCATTCATATGTAACAGGCAAATTCACATTGTGGCTATTGTTTTATTTATGAACAAGGAAATAGTGTCTTTCACTTGCAAATGGTTTGAGCTAGGAAACAACAACCCAGTTACTGATACTGTAGTGAGATGAAATGTCTGTGGAATACCTTCTATAGTCCAACACTTCCAATCTCTCATAACACCTCTTACAAGAACCAGAGAGGCAAATGACAAAGAACTAATGTCAAAGATAGACAGGAGAACAATGTGATGTCACTGTGAGCATCTCAACAACCGCCTCAACCCTTTGCAGATCGTCCAGTGCCCCTCTCCCTCCCTCCCTCCCTCTCTCTCTCTCTCTCTCTCTCTCTCTCTCTATCTCACACACACACACACAGACACACACACAAACCTCAAATGTTGCACCTGATCGCTGCCAACGACGAAGGCGTATGCTGATAGATTAGCGAATGGCGATCTGCAGAGGCAGCCCCGCGGCAATTATGATCAAACGGGGCTTTCAATGTGTGTGAATCGTGATTATATGATGCTGCATCAATTGATAGTAAATTCGTATCTAATTCACACCAAAGGCATGATATTTCCTACTCGTCCCTTTCTTCTTAAGTTCACACAATGACTAGACGGCTAATTTTTTAAGGTTTCGACGACCTTCGGAGGCACTTTGAGTGGCAAAAATATCTTTACCCTTCAAAAAGAAGGATAGAATATTGAAAAAAAATTAAGTATCCCTTTTAATTTTTGCCTAAATATAGCTTAATGAAGGATAGGTAAAAATTCACCCTTCAAACGAATGATAAGGGTCACCCTTCAAAAATGAGCCTTGGACCATCACCGTCACGGGCATCCTAAGATTGCCATAGTTGGTGCCAAACTTACGATGAATTTAACAATCATAGTGTGAGTGACTGTGTGTGTGTGTGTCTAGGGCTTTCCTTCGTCGCGTGTCTGCTTGTATGCACCTTCTATTTCCCTCACAATGCAAAGTGTACCCCCCTCAGTAATCACCTACAATCGGCCTCCAGTTGGATCGGCCCTCAAGATATGCAACTTCTCATCAGTCAGGCTCGTCGGGAGTTGACAAGCACCTTGGGAAGAGGTAAGCGGACCCGGAGTCAATCGTGGCTATCAACCATTAAGCTTCAACCTGGTATTGGTAAGGCTCGGCAGAGCGGCCCAAGGTAAGGGACCGACTCGTTCAGATACAGCCTCAGCTGTCATCAAGGGCAGCGAGGTGACTTAGCATTGGCACTTCAAACCTACGTGGCACAGGCTCAGAGTCACAGTGGCAGTGGCTCAACTTCAGAATGCAGCATATGCGCATAGAGCCCTGTGGCAAGGTCACGGGCAGCGTGAAAGGATGTCCCTCGTTCACAACATGCAAACCCAGCATCATCGAGCTAAAGGGTACAAGGAATGAAGACGTACAGGGAGTGTGATCCTTGACATGAACATCGACGGCAAGTGCAGTTGTCTACAAGGGCCTTGAGCCCAAATAGCAATCAAGCTTGGACGGCATCTCCAGCTCAAGACATCACAGGTGGAAAGAAAAGCAAAGCAGTTCAGCGGCCAAGGCTTGGGAACCTAGCCGTCATAGCAGCGGAGCTAAGTGTAGCTCTCACCAGAATCACCTGGACAAGCCCCCGTGAGAAATCAGAACAAATAGCGCCGTGGATGGAGGGCGTGTTAGGAATACTCCACCCTCATGCAGCTTTGGGGCAGGAACCTAAGGACTAGATTGAGACCACTTCAGAGGAAGTAGGCACAGGTACAAGGATGCTACCACAAAATGTATCAAGACAAAGGACACCACGAAGCCGCGAGCTACAAAGCACCCGGGATGGGACGGGGTTGCTCATCCTTCTAAGTATCTCCTGGATTGTGTTGGGCGCAGTTCAGAGACGCGGTGACTTGACGTAAGACAACACAAAGCAGCCAGCCACCAGCCAGAGTTTATCCTAAGATGACCAAGGCCTGCTTCGGCGCAGTCAGAGCAAAGGGGTAGAGCCAAGGCTTCTTCACTGTGCGGGGACAACGAGATGTCACCCCAGCATGTAGTCCAGTGGGACTCTCTTGAGGTCAGGCTAGACAGCCCCCTCCAACCAGCAGTAATAGCAGCAGCGAGGTAGGAGCCAAGGAAGGCCCTCCTCATCATCGACAAAGACAAGCCGGAAGGGAAAGGCCGCGCTATATCAGCGTGAGGTCGAGAGTACCTCTTGAGGAGAACTCAATCGGCAGGTGAAGGCAAGAAGACCGGATCCTAGCCCCAATCTTCAGCGGGTGAGCCAAGCAAGGCAACAACCCCCAACTCAATCAGACGCAAACAGCAACCAACCAACAGAGCATCAAAAGCAGGACCGAGCGCCTGCGGACTATCAGGCTACAGCCAGAGCCTCAAAGCAGCGAAGTGAACTTCAAAAGTAGGACAAGTGCTTGCCGAATATCAGGCTACCATGAGAGCCCCTTCAACACACAAAGAGACAGGATCTTCACAAGCAGGACATGTGCCTGCAGACCATCAGGCTATGTAAGAGCCAGTTAGCATCAGCAAAGCCGGGGACCCGATTCCGACTTGAGTGGACCGAGCACCAACTAAACAGCGAAGCCGGGTACCCGCAATTGGGCAGACCGAGCACCAACCCAAACAGCGAAGCCGGGGACCCAACTCGACTTGGGTGGACCGAGCACAACCAAACCCTCGAAGCCGGATGACCCAGAAGTGGTGGACCGAGCACCACAGCGAAGCTGGAGGCCTGCAAGCGGGCGGGCCATGCATCTTTTTCCTTAGCACACAGATTCGGTGATAGCCCCCCACAAAGACGTCTCAACACAAGAGCCACATGAGGAAGGCCCCCTCTCAAGAAGGCCGGAGGTTGAGTGATGCCTCTCACAGTGACGGTCTACGAGATAGCACTGCTCATACACGCAAGCCAACATCAGCCCAATCAGAGTGGGCACATCTTTAGCAAAAGAAGGCAATCAATGCTATGTCCACCCCGACGGTGGCATAGACCCTCAAGCAAAGACACCTACATCCGGGCTCAGACAGGAGCCCCTCCAAGGTAAGAACAACAGATACGCCTACATCAGGCTCACAAGGAGCCATACAGGTACCATGAAGAGTACACCTACATTCGGCTCAGATAGGAGCCTCAACAGGTACACATGCAACCAAGCCCAACATTCGGCTCAAGATGGAGCCTCAAAGGGCACACAAGAAAAGGAATGTGGTGCGACCACATCGGGCTCAAGAGGAAGAGCCCCACCATTAACCCTCTTTCTTCCAACCGAGCTTCAACCCTTTATCAAGATCGCAGCGGATCTAAACAAGGGAAAACACGAAGACCCAAGATGAGTGATTCTCAGGTTTGTTTTCGTCGGCCAACGAAGGCAGGTTTGTTAAGAACAAGTCGAAGTTCTTCCAGAACTACACAGATATATGTGAGCACTCAGGCTCAATCCAGCGACAAGCTTCAAGCAGATAACAAGGAACAGAAGCGGATCGGCCAATCTTCTTCTCTACGAGTTACCTACTTCAAGTCTTGCCCTCAAGTTTGCAAAACTCACATCCGAACTTTCAGGTTCAAGCGAGTCCTGAAGTATGCCAAAGCTTCAAGGTATCAATGGGATTGTCCCTCCGGTAGTCTCAGGAAAACCTTGGTTTGTATGCCAAGGAAGTTATCAGCTAGGCTTCATCTTTTTGGTCAAGGGACGGCGGACCGGTGCTCAATAAGCCTAAAAGGTACCTTCTGCAACGTACCTTACTTCAACGAGCAGGTAAGCTCATATCAGGACATCCAGGTCTACAATGAGCACTCAGTAAGTGCTTCAAGAAGGAAAATCCAAAGGCCAAACCTTCAGGAGGACCGTCGGCCTCAGCAATCAAGCCTAAGGATTCAATTCAGCAGAGTACCTTACTCTCCATGGAACGCGAAGCGAGCAAATCCTTTTCGGTGCTTGGGTGTTGCACCATGTAATCAACTCAGCTTAACGCAAAGTGGACCTTTGTCGCCATCCAGGAA
This sequence comes from Adiantum capillus-veneris, assembly GCF_014529385.1. Classification (NCBI taxonomy): domain Eukaryota; kingdom Viridiplantae; phylum Streptophyta; class Polypodiopsida; order Polypodiales; family Pteridaceae; genus Adiantum; species Adiantum capillus-veneris. Next base: position 27,943,198 of record NC_140940.1, on the reverse strand, counting down.
GGAATCAGCACGAAGTCAGACAAATCAGCTTCCAAGAAGCAGTGGGGATCAACGCGACTTGGTTCTCACACTAAAAGGCGAGAGCTGCATCGTCACTGCAGCTACAGGTAAAGTATCTGGAACAGACAGGTTCCTTGGCATGGATCATGCAGCCACTTGGTCTATGCCCCCCAATGTACATACAACTATCATTCAAGCCCCATCAAAAGTGCCAAGCGGACTTGGTACCCACAGCTTTTTCTGCATTCAGCAAGCACGGATGTTTGAGATAGACACTGCCTCATCGGTAAGACCGCTCATGCAGCCCATTTTGGATTTCGTAGATGCACGTAGCTCTACACCCTCCAAAGCATTAACCAGGGAAATTCCAGCCCTAACAATGCTACTCTCGGGACGAGAGTTCTCTAAGGGGGGGGTGTATGTTGGGCTCCGGTTGAGCTCCGGTTGATTCGGAGCTCCTGGGGTGACAGTGGGACGGTGACCACCCGATCTCGGCTAGCCGTGGCATGGGCCGCGGGGACGCGCGATGGACCCGGTTGGGGACAACGGACGATGGGACATAGTCCTGACCTATGTTTTCTCCTCACCACACCGTTTAGGTACTACGGACGCGTATGGGGGTTTGAGAGCGCCCGGTAACGGGAGTGTCCCCCTCCACTTCATCACGTGGAGGTAATCGGGGGAGTCCGCCACGCACGGGGACTCCATGACCCAGTTTTGGGGCCGTCGGCTCGTAGTCGGCGGGTCTCTTCGGCGAGCGTTGGCAAGGCGCCTCATGCGGACAGATGATCCGTTTTGGACGTTCAAGTACTCCACGCGGAGGACTTGACTTCCTCTACAAGCTCATCTATGCACATTCACGAACGCGCACCCGAGGCGCTCCTCGTTCGCAGACGAAGGCTGCGGCAGATTCGTAGTCGGTTCATTTCGGCGAGCGTCGGCTTGGCGTTACGCGCGGACGGTATGTCCAATTTGGACGTTTAGGTGCTCCACGCGGAGACCTCGACTTCCTCTTCGAGATCAGCCATGCACATTCATGAACACATGCCCGTGGCGCTCCTCGTTCTCAACCGACGGGCTGGCAGGTTCAGCCCACCCCGACTCGAGGCGGTCCGGGGCCCATTTCGGCAATTTTACAAGATAGCCCAAAGTGGCCTGAGAGAGTTCCAGAGGGACCTCTTAGATACGTGCTCAAGGCCCGAATAGCCTCGTTCGCTCAACTTGAACATAAAGACGCTTCCGCACTCAACTAAACTTCAACTCCGCGCGGTGCCACCAAGGCTCCCGCGCGCGTCAAGCTAGACGTGATCTCGGGTCGTTTTCTGGACGAGCCCATCAACGAGCCACCAAAGGGACTCAAGTCAGTGGATGCGAGCCTCCCAGCATGTGAGCTCTAAGTTGCGGGCCCTTGGCCTCTTGGTGAAGGTGTTCATCTTGAGTGTCCCGGGAGTCCCCGTAACACTTGTCTAGGGCTTTCCTTCATCGCGTGTCTACTTGTATGCACCTTCGATTTCCCTCAGAAGTTTTCCACAAATGATTCTAGCTTTTTGGCATTCTTCCGACTTCCCTTTAGCAATTTTTCATCTTCTTCGCATGGGTCAAATTTTGGTCGCTATGTTCTTTGTGACACCATTGCAATCTTCGCATGTTTCACCGGCATGATGCAAATCCTTTTCCATTGTTCAAGATTTCATTGAGGCAATCGTTACATTTTGCCTTTGACACTGGGGACTTATCCCTGGAAATCTTGCAACTCTTCTATGTTTGCTTTTAGCACCTTCGCATCAGAGCACTTTTGTGTTCTTCCCTTTGTATCTGATCTTTTGGTGGGTTTTCCTCGCTTTGAGATTTCCCACAGGTAAATTAATCAAACAAATTTACAAAAAAAAAGTGTGTGTGTGTGTGTGTGTGTGTGTGTGAGAGAGAGAGAGAGAGAGAGAGACTCAGCACTATATACCACAGGGTATTGAATGAAGGCTGAGTGGTGGGATCCGCAGTTGGGAACTGAGGCGCGAGTGGCAAGGTGATCACAGCCGTCCACGTGGCCAAAAAAAGGTAAATTATGACCAAATTTGTAAACTACGACGTGGGCGCTAACATGGTGGTGGGGGGGAGGAAATTTGACGTGGAGCGCAGGTGGAAGGGGCATGTGGCTGATGTGAAACCTCATCTCATGAGGGACGTGGGCCACCCAAGGTGATGTGGATGTACCATGCATGCGGGGGAGACTATACGTTGCATGCAACACACACGCACGCCTACAATCCATTCTTTCACAATGCTATGATACCAATTGTTAAGGAATGGATCGTAGGCGTGCGTGTGTGCAACGAAGATGGAGGGAGAGAGAGAGAGAGAGCATGACACGGGGATGTGGGGTGGAGCTCCCAAATCTCATTGTATGAGCACAGTGTGAGAATGAGTGAGAGCTCCTTATTCTTTGTATGTATAAAGAATAAGGAGATAAATGTGGGCGGTCGGCGGACATGGGCAAAGCACGGTGAGGCACGCCACCTTTACCTAACACTACAATCCTAGGGCTACATTGTTGTCCGCAGGTAGGGCTGCTAACCTCATGGCACCAAGAAGAGGAGGACAGGAGCCTCGTGGAAAGAAGAGAGTTGGGAGCAAGGATGTGGCTAACCCATCACCGGATGAAAGGGAGACGACACCTTCCACGCCTCCAAAGGTTCTTCGAAGTAGTCCTCGACTAAGAGAAAAGAAGGGGTGATAGGCCTTAATGCCACTCCTATTGGAGATTCGACACCCCTACAATAAACGCCTGCCTTGGATCTTGAGCCCATGGACGGGCGACCAACCTTCCGTACGGGGATGTGAACATCAAGGCCATGCTCCCTCTTGAGGTGCTTCTCCATCTACCACCTTACCAACTCAAAATGAAACCGTCCAAGGCACTCGTCGCTTGCACGACACTGTCTCACTAGCCTCCCATCGGGCAAGAACACCTCCATATATGGCAATAGCATAGAAGGCGAGGAACATTCGTTGTTGTCCTTGATCCCCAAACCGGCTTCTTTGCAAGCATCCACTTGCTCCATCTTTTCTTTTGGGTCATCTTGAAGCTCCACCTTTGGTTTATTACCTTGTATCCCTTCATCAACAAGCTTTTTGTCTTTGCCTCTTGCAGGTGGTGACCATGTTGGCTTTTTGTGGCGAGCCATGTGTTGTTGTTCGGCCACCTTGTCATCCACATCTCACGTTTTTTCTCCTCTTGCTCTTGCCCATCAAACACATCCACTATCTTCTTATGGGGTCGTGCATCGATAGAGGCACCCCAATCAATAGCCGACAATGCTAGGTGGCAGGAGTTGTCAAAGAAAATGTTTGAGGAGAAGGTAGAGCACCTTCATCGTCTTCGGGCGATCGTCTTCGGGTGAGAGAGAAGTGGGACAAGCTAAAGCCCGAGTTTAGAACTATGCCAGAGCAAGAGTTTATGGAGCGGATGGTGAAGGAGTGCATGACGGTCTACCATGCATCCACTAGAGAGCGTCTTGCATGCATTCAAAAACATATTGAAGAAGGAAACGACAGGCATGTAAGTTTGAATTTCCACCCCTTTTGTATTGTCTAAGTTTCTTGTTATGGGTCTCCCTTGCAGGGTTGATGACTATACACACACCCTCTCTCTTGTAGGCTTTTGGTTTGTACAAGTGAATGAAGTAGAAGATGAGGAAAACATTGGTAGGGGATCCCGTTGTGTGTGGCCGGACTACTTTATAGCTAAGGCTTGCTTGGTTGATGGTTTGCCACCTCCTTGATGGGCCTAGTTTTCCGCAAACTCCTTGTTTTCCATGCACGATCAAGTTAACATCGATCGTCCTTGTTTGCATATGTTCTATCTTATCTTGATGAGTGTTGAGCTAGAAAGTTTATAGACTTCGAGAAGTCCTTGCCTATGGCCATTTGCCTACAGCCATCCCTTGTATGAGCCATACAAGGCATCCATAGTACATATAGCCATAAACCCAAGCCATAGCCGGTTTAGGGTGAATTTGTAGTACCCATGAATGCATCATGAGCTCAAGCTCTTGCATGTCATATAAATGGGAAGAGAGGCATCTCAGCCCTTGCATAGCAACCAGCTGTTCTCTCTTATCAAAGTCTTGGTGTTCAGCCAGCCTCCTTCACATTGCAAGTTGATGCGACAGTTTTCATGTCCTTGTCTAGCAACCAACTGTTCTCCTTATCAAAATCCTGGCGTTCAGTCAACCTCCAAGCCATAGCCAATTTAGGGGGAATCTTTAGTACATATGCATGCATCACGAGCTCAAGATCTCACATGTCATATACATGGGAAGCAGAGGCATCTTAGCCCTTGCATAGCCTCAGTCGTTCTCTCTTGTAAAAATCCCAGCCTCCTGAAGGGGATCAGAGAGCACCTCAGACGGAGAGTGAGCGAGAGAAGGAGACACACGACACACATATATGGGTGGGGAGACTCAAAGAGTGAGCAGCCCCCTATACACTTATGCTATGTATAAGGTATACAAGTCAGTGGGCGCCCAGACTCTGGGCGGCCGGGCAAGGCACTGGCGCCTATACCCCAACAAACTCCCACTTAAAGGCGATTGTGCCTTTAAGCAAGGGAACCTAGTCTAAAGACTACAAAAGGCGAGAGAAAATAGCTCTCAACCGATGCCCACTGGCTGGCTATGATCATGTGCATCCAACTGTCCTGCTCCCATGTAAGTCCATACACCACCAGACATACCACACACGTACTGCAAGTATGTACGCAATACCTGCAAATCTCCCTCGTGCACTATGCCATCATCAGTCAACAAACGACTGACAACCCCAACTGCAAATGCTCCCACTGCAGCTGCGATATCCGGTTTCAAGATCAGCATCTCATACATGAGACCACCGAATGCCGATGCAATGCTAGCGGGCCCTGCTAGCTCTACGGAGCATGCATCAACATATATATCCCTGGCAGTAGGCATCTCTGACTGACAAGGCGTGTCAGACACATGCATCTCCTGACTGTCCGCAAAAGACGCATCAACCTGTCGTGCAACCTCAGAGCAAACCAGCTGCTCTAGGTGTCTACTGGAAGACATATCCTGCACAACTATATCCCCGTCCTCATTGTCGAGCATAGAAAGAAATGATTGCATAATCGCTGACGTTTCAGCCTCCTTTGCAATCATCCACTGCAAACATGAACACTCAATCTGATGTGACTCACTAGAGCTCTCATGCTCTAACTCCTTATGCATAGACTCTTGCACAACGTCCTCCTGTCGTGTCTCAGTAGAGCAAGACCGCTCTACCTGTCTATCTTGCATAGAAGTATCTCGCACAACTGACTCTCTGCTTTGCTCAGTCACTAGCAAAGCATGCATGTCTGACTCTGTCACCTCTCTGTGTGACTGCTCAAGTCGTGCCCCAATTGTGTGCACAACGAGCTCACTACTCTGCACTCCATGCAAAGCACCCTGCAACCCATGAGCAAAAGAGACTGTCCGGGTTCTCGCTCTTTGCATGGCTGTAACAAGATTGAGACTCGACCATCTCGCACTAGTACTACGTGCAATGGGTACCATGTGCCTCACAATGCGACATGACATGGAAAGTAGCATCTGAATCTAGTAACCAATGTGAAGACAATGTGCAATCCGATATGCAATCCGTAGACATAAGATCGTCTGAAGACAAGCTAGATGCAAATGTGACATCGTCGTCACAAGCATACTCAATAACCACCATACTGATCTCACTAGCATCTGTCGTGCCCAAATCTGCATCACACATTATTCGCCTCCGTTGTCTCAAACGCCTGAAACATCGACGCCTAATGTGCCCTCTATGCCCACAATGCCAACATGTCAAGTCTCTATGCCGTCGAGACTTGCGTGTGGGAACAATCTCTCCCATGGACATAGAAGTGGGACTAGACTCCCCTGTAGACATGGATGTCGCGTACATAGCATGTAAACTCTGCCATAAAGCATGAGTTGTAGTCTCCCTCGAGACCTGCTAGTAAACAGACTCAACCAGATGCAAACAAATCGTAGACATGGCTAACTCATCAAGATCCTGCCAATCATCATCGCGCATAGACTTGGGCTTCGCCGATAAACCACGCAAGGGTTTATCCTGCCCCAAATCCACCAATGCAACAAGCATATGCTCCTTCCAAGCAACAAAATCTGCACCATCAAATTGTGTCAGACCATAACGCTGGAAGTCAAATGAAAAATCAGCCATAATGCTCGCAAAAGAGCAACCAACAATGAGTAGCAAATGTCAACCAAATCAGCCCTAAACTGGCTCGAATCGCATTAAAAAAAGTCTGCAAATATGGCTCAAAACCTGATGCAAAATTGCACCAATAACCGTGCAAAACCTTGCACAAAATCACAAGTCAATATGACTTGAATTCGGCTACCTAGCTCGTAGCCACACAAGCATGCATCACAATATTCACTCCTGTGAGTGTGCCAAGATAAATGTACGCTTGTCAAACCATGAGCTAATCACCAAGCCCAGTGTGGTATCGATGCATACACACGCACAAATCTCCCACCTACAGAGAACACCGCACGCAAATGCTGAGTGCAACCCGCAATCTCTACGTAGATCGCATAAATGATGCGCATAAAACTCTTGGGAAAATTTTGCCAGAGTTTCGACGCACAATGGCTATCAACACAAAATAACCATTGTCCTGCAAGCTCAATACAATGAGCAATCAATGCGATCAAACTACACTCAACATACATGCATAAGCTCTGCAAATCTGTGTCCAAAAAATGCTCACAAAGAGTACCGCAGGTGACCATACATGTCATCCACAACCAACCTCTGCACTTGCTCACAAGATCTACTGCTCACCACATAAGCATACATAGAGCATTATTCGCTCAAAGACCATGTATGCAAGCCAGAACACTGTAGAAGAACCACTCAACTGCAACTGGCAACAACTGTGGGAGTACTAGACTCAACCTGTACCTAGGAGTCAAACCCGATCTTGTAACACCTACAAATGTGCCCGCTACCTGTAGTGTGCACGGGTAAGCTCTGTCTGCAGCAAAGAAAACAACAGAGCCCAAAACTGTCCTGAAAAACAGTCTCTGTGTTTTTAATTTCAGACCCACCTGCACTCCGAATCAGAAAACAATTCCTTCTACAAAATCGTAGAGCTTGAAGCCATCTCCGTTTTGAACCAAAAAGTTTTGGAATTGGAGCTTTGTAGCTCAAGTTATGAGCAAAACAGTAGACTGCTATCAAACTACCAAAAAACTGAACGACTTTCTTATGTGCTTCTTTGAGCTCATAAAAAGGCTCAAACTCACTTCCCACCTCGATGCGTGAGCTGAATGCATCAATCCCACAATGCTTCCATGTCTATGGAAGCAAGCTCCAATCTGTCGCTGATGTAGCCGTTGCAAAGCTTGCCGAGAAAAGGGAAGATGCTGTACACAGTGGGCTGATTTGTAGAGGAATTGTGGACTGATATGTGAGCACTAGGAAGCTCCTGAGAGCTCTCCTGCAAGCCTCGGTATGGTTGTCCACAAGCCTCCTCTATTTTTTTGCTCAGATCTGTGACCTCTCCGCCATAGCCGACGAGTTCATCGCGAAGCCGTCCATCTACGCTCTCACACATGTCGCTCTGATACCAATTGAAGGGGATCGGAGAGCGCCTCAGACGGAGAGTGAGCGAGAGAAGGAGACACATGACACACAGATATGGGTGGGGAGACTCAAAGAGTGAGCAGCCCCCTATACACTTATGCTATGTATAAGGTATACAAGTCAGTGGGCGCCCGGACTCTGGGCGGCCGGGCAAGGCACAGGCGCCTATACCCCAACACCTCCTTGGCATTAGAAGCTGATGTGACAATTTTCATGGCCTTGTTTATTGCCAAAGGTCGAGGCCCTCCCTTGTATGCATCCTAAGAAACCTACTTTACTTGTCAAGGTAGGTCCTTCTTTACCTGCCAAGGTAGGTCTTGGTTACATGCCAAGGTATCTCCTAGTTTACCTGCCATGTGTGGACCCCGTTATACCTTACTCATGCTTGGTTCCCATGGGATGCATGCATGGCCTGGGTTATCGCATTCCTCCTTGTTTGCCATGTATGGGCTAGTTTACCATAGTCCTCCTCCTGAAACATGCACGGCATAGTTTACATTAGTCATCCTAGTTTTACCATGTTATCTATTATCTTGATGAGTGTTGAGCTAAAAGCTTATACACCTAAACAAGATCCTATTTTGGGAAAAATCTTTTGTATGAAACTTGAGATGTATTGGATGGTTGGTTATGCCTCATTTTATGCATGTTGTGAAGAATGCATACAAGGGAGGGCCTGGACATGACCTCTAGCGTGTTGTATAAGCTACACCTATCAAGGTAGGCAGACCTCTTGGCATCCCCATTGCCATACAAGGAATCCGTAGTACCTATGCATCTTATCTTATCCTAATGCATTGGAAGTTGATGCGACAAATTTCATTGCTCTTGGTCCTAGTTTATCTTCCAAGGACCGAGTACCCTAAGACTCTTGTATGCATGTCCCTGTTTGCCATGCAAGTCCATGTTTATTGTAGCATTCCTTGTTTTCCATGCACAATTGAGTTTACCTCCAAGGCATGTAGGTCCTAGTTTACCCAAGGCAGCAGGACCCTAGTTTACCAAATTCGACCCCCTTTTAGAATGGTTATAGTTTACGTGTCTATCATGATGCCCCATGGGCTACAAAATTTTTCCGTAGTTTAGCGTACGTGACATGCATCAAAAGAAGAGGGTCCTAGTTTACCCATGAGCCATTTATCCAGTAATAACATATAGTGCCTCCACGTAACTAACTAAGAAATCATCAACAAAAAATGATGCGTCCGTACATGAAAAAGAACCTATTCAAAACTTCAAAAACTCTAACTCTTTCAATGATTAGGCTACATAGCATTTCCAGTGCTACACTTTAAACCACTCGGCGACCCTTCCTCTTTCCTTCTTTTTGGAGAGAAATCGGCCCCCAACCAACTCCCCATGATTCCTCAACCCCTGTGGGGCCAACCAACGAGGTTGCCCCCATTAACCTATGGGTGCACTTGCCAAGGTTAATTGTAAACATGGGTAGAGGCAGGTGTAGCAACACTTATGCATCACCTTATCCAAATCTTGATGCTCTAAGTTGATGCAGCAAATTTCACCGCTCTTGGTCCTAGTTTACTCAAGGCACGGAATCACTCTAGGCATGCAAGTCCATGTTTACTATAGCAGTCCTTGTTTTCTATGCACGATTGAGTTCACCTCGAAGGCAAGCAGGTGCTAGTACCCCCAATGCAGCAGGACCCTAGTTTACCAAATTCAACCCCCCTTTTGGAAATGGTTCTAGTTTACCTAGCTATCAGCCCCATGGGCTACAGAAGCTTGTCGTAGTTTAGCGTAGGTGACATGCATCAAAAGAAGAGGGTCCTAGTTTACCCATGGGTACTTGCCAAGGTTAATTATAAACATGGGAGAGGCAGTCATAGCAGCACCTATGCATCATCTTATCCAAATCTTGACGCTCTAAGATCCTTCGCATTGGAAGTTGTTGATGCAACAAATTTCACCGCTCTTGGTCCTAGTTTACCCAAGGTAGCATGACCACATGGAGTCCCTCTTTGCCATGCAAGTCCATGTTTACTATAGTAGTCCTTGTTTCCATGCAAGATGGAGAACGCCTCCAAGGCTGGCAGGCCCTAATACCCCCAAGTCAACAAGACCCTGGTATACCAAATTCAACCCCCTTTTAAAAAAGGTTCTAATTTACCTATCTATCAATCCCATGGGCTAGAGAAGTTTGTCATAGTTTAGCATAGGTAACATACATCAAAAGAAGAGGGTCCTCGTTACCCATGGGTACACTTGGAATTTGTTGATGCGACAAAATTCACCGCTCTTGGTCCTAGTTTACCCAAGGCAACAGAACCACATGAAGTCCCTGTTTTCCATACAAGCCCATGTTTACTATAGCAGTGCTTGTTTTCCATGCACGATTGAGTTTACCTCCAAGGCACGCAAGTCCTAGTTTACCCAAGGCAACAGGACCCTAGTTTACCAAATTCGACCCCCTTTTGGAAATGGTTCTACTTTACATGTCTATTAGACCCATGGGCTACAGAAGTTTGCCGTAGTTTAGCATAGGTGACATGCATCAAAAGAAGATGGTCCTAGTTTACCCATGGGTACACTTGCCAAGGTTAATCAGAAAAATGGGTAGAGGCACCGTAGCAACACCTATGCATCATCTTATCCAAATCTTGATGCTTTAAGATCCTTCACATTGGAAGTTTTTGATGTGACAAATTTCACCGCACTTGGTCCTAGTTTACTCAAGGCAGTAGGACCACATGGAGTCCCTGTTTGCCATGCAAGTCCATGTTTACTATAGTAGTCTTTGTTTTCCATGCACGATTGAGTTTACCTCCAAGGCACGCAGGTCCTAGTTTACCCAAGGCAGTAGGACCCTGATTTACCAAATTCGATCCCCTTTTGGAATGGTTATAGTTTATCTGTCTATCATACCCATGGGCTACATAAGTTTTTCGTAGTTTAGCATAGGTGACATGCATAAAAAGAAGAGGGTCAATTATAAACTTGGGTAAAGGTAGCCATAGTAGCACCTATGCATCATCTTATCCAAATCCTGATGCTCTAAGATCCTTCACATTGGAAGTTGTTGATGTGAAAAATTTCATCGCTCTTGGTCCTAGTTTTATTTACCAAGGGCTGAAGGCTCTTTTGTATATGCATTCTTGAAAACCTACTTTACCCGTCGTGTGTGTGCCTAGTATATAACATAGGCCTACTTACTTGGGTTGGCCATGCCTCATAACTAAAGGGCACGGGCTATTTAATGAACCCCAAGCCATGGGATCCATGGATGAGAAGCTAGGACCCAAATCACAAGATGTCCAGGACTATGGGATTTTTGTGCGAGTAAACTAGGACGGCAAAAGTAAACTTGGACACACCTGCATTTGTCCAAGTTTACATAAATATGTATGAATTTCCCACTAGATCAAGAACGCATGTGGGCGTAGTGGATAGGGGACGACCATGGTTTGGATCTGGGGGACCTGTAGCCCTCGGTTGCTCTTTTGGAGCGTTCATCCGCCTCGAGATTCCCGTGTGCCCATCTCCACCGTAAAGATCCCACCACTCAACTACTTGAACCCCCAAGCCATGGGATCTACGGTGGAGATGGGCAGGTGGAAATCTTGAGGCGGACAAACGCTTCGAAAAAAGCAATTGCGGGCTATAGGCCCTCATATTCAAACCACGGTCAACCCTTCCAAGGCTAATATCCTATCCACTATGCCCACATACGTTCTTGACCTAGTGGGCAACTCATACGTATTTTAATGAACGTGGACAAATGCAGGCGTGTCCGAGTTTACTTTTGTCATCCTAGTTTACTCACACAAAAATCCTGCGGCCTTGGGCATCTTTTGATTTGGGTCCTGGCTTCTCATCCATGGATCCCATGGCTTGGGGTTCATTAAATACCCCGTGCCCTTTAGTGCTAAGGCAAGGTAGGTCCCTGGTTTACCCAAGGCAGGTAGGTCCTAGTTTACCCCAATTTGCCATGGACTAGAGAAGTTTGCCATTATTTAGCGTAGGAGATATACACAATTCAGGTTCTAATTTACCCAAATTGACTCTTTTTGGAATATTAGTTTACTTGCCATGGGCCTAGCTCCCATGGGCTAGAGAAGTTTGTCGTAGTTTTAGCATAGGATATATACCCAATTCAGGTCCTATTTTACCCAAATTGGACCCTTTCTAGAATGTTAGTTTACCTATTAGTCCTTATATCCTTGCATACTAAGCGATCAATCGAGTTTGAATTGGGGGGGGGGGGGGGGGGGGGGGGGGTTGTCTTTTGAATCTTTGTGTGTCATATAAATACGATTCATTCCATGTGTACAACTGAGTTCATCTCTAAGGTAAGACCCTAGTTTTCCAAATTTGAAATGGTTCTAGTTTACCTATCGGTCCCCTTATTTCCAAGTATGGGCTAGAGAGAATTTTGTCGCAGTTTGGCATAGGTGATATACATGGAAAGAAGAGGGTCCTAGTTTACCCGTGGATACACTGGTCAATATAGTTAATTATAAACATGGGTAAGCAATCGCAGTGCCTATGCATCTTATCCAAATCCTGATGCTCTAAGATGGAAGGCATTGGAAGTTGTTGATGCGACAAATTTCACCGCTCTTAGTCCTAGTTCCTGCGCATACTTGAAAACCTACTTCTGGCCTAGTTTATAACATATGTCTACTTTTTTGGGTTTCCATGAGTGGCATAGCCTAGTTTATTGCAATGATCCTCGTTTGCCATGCAATTCCTACTTTACTATACTATTCCTTTGTTTTCCATCCACAAACAAGTTTACCCCCAAGAGTGGTCCCTAGTTTACCCAAGGTAGTTCCTACTTTACCTATATTTGACCTAGTTTACCTACCATGGGCCTAGTTCCCATGGGCTAGAGAAGTTTGCCGAAGGAGATATACCCAATTATGGTCCTAGTTTACGCAAATTTGACCCTTTCTGGAATGGTTCTAGTTTACCTATCATCCCTTTATTTTGCATACTAAGTTGATCATGTTTGAATGGGGGGGAAATGTCTTTGGAATCCTTATGTGTCGTATAAATACAATTCATTCCACATGGGCTTGAATGGAGGGGGGGGGGGGGGGGGGGGGGGGGGGGGGGGGCAATGCCTTTTGAATCCTTACATGTCGTATAAATACAATTCATTCCACATGGGCTTGAATGGATGGTTTCATGTATATTTCTTGCACGCATGGATGAAGGGGGCTTGAATGATTGGTTTCATTTAAATTTCTTACACACATGGTTTAAGTGTTTGAATGCATGCATTTATGTGAGAGTGTTGTTAACATGGATGGTTTCATGTATTTCTTTATTTATGGTTTGCTGACATGCGTATGTTTGGTCTTCAAATGCAGAGGTGTATGAAGGGTTTGACACCTTGGATTAACGTCATGATGGATGACATTGACAAAGAGTCAGGCATGCACAAGAACAAGGGAAAGGAGGTGAGGAAGAGGAGTATAGTGGGGAAGTGTTTTGGGAAGGAGAGCAACATTATGTGGAGATCCCCAAGGAGGAGAGAAGCCTCAATGAGCAAGAAGAGGACCATATCCAAAAGGAGGAAGTAGATATCCAGAAGGAAGTGGATAATGAGCAAGAAGAGGATCATTTACAAAAGGAGGAAGTGGATATCCAAAAGGAGGAAGTGGATGATGGAGGGTTCAACAAGGGAGACGGGTCCAATGTGAAGGAAGTTGAGTCTAACAACAATGAGTCAAGCAGCTTTGGGTCCTCCTTTGGTGTTGGAGATACACCGATGTGTGAGGTGCCATCCCCTTATGAAGCCAAGGATCTCCTGCTCGTTGCCTCCATAAATATCCCCACTTCGAGAATAGCTACAAAGACTCATGTGGTTATTGATGTTTTCTTGCCACCGGGCATGGTCCATGAGACCCGTGTGACTCTCAAGTTTACCATACAAAATGGTCATATAGTAGTTGATGAGGAAGGGGATGGTAGGGTGGTCACAACATGCACAAATATTGCAGCTTTTAGGTGAGCACTTTTTCCAGGTGTTGGCAACCATGATGATAGATCCATTCTATGCTCTAAGTCTTGCTATCTATTTTGTCAGGCTTGCTTCCAATGCTGACATCACATTCAATTCTACAAGGTTCAAGTTGTCAATTGTTGTAGACCAAGCCCTAATGCATGCTATATTGCATGGGGAAGCCAACTCAAGGACCTTGAACTTGTTTGGCTAGTGAGTTTAATTGGCTTTGGTTATGGTTATCATGATCCTTTTTCTCCCTTGTGCTACTAGCCATTATTATGGTTGTACAACATGGCTTACGGTTTGCATTTAAGCACGATGCTGGTTTACGGTTTGCATTTAAGCACGATGCTGGTTATCATCATCCTTTTTCTCCCTTGTGCTACTAGCCATTGTTATGGTTGTACAACATGGCTTACGGTTTGCATTTAAGCACGATGCTGGTTCACAATATGGTTATTATCATAGTCCAAGCATCAAAGATTGGCATAGTTTTACTTACCCAATGGTTTATCTAATCTTGATTGAAGGAAATAAATTTAGGCACCCCAAATAAGGAAACTGCCGCAATAACTCCAATATCTATTTGTCTTTGATTAACAATAGTTGTGAATGGTACCACTAGTCTTTGCAGGCAAGGCACCTTTCAAATGGAAACCATGTGTTTGAACATCACATGAATGAGATCCATTCCTCATGGTTTTACCATTGCACAAAGCATAATAGTAAAACACACCAAGAATCGATTGAAAATGCTTAGAATGCAGTGCATGCGAGCTCTTTCCGAAATCCTCGCTAACAAGGTGACAACATATCACCAACAACATCACTAGCCACCATAATGCTCATAAAAGACCAAAAAAACACTAACCATTAAGATGCGCCCAATAGCCCAAAACACGTAAACATTTGGTTGCCAAAGATGCTCAATATTTTCAACTGAAATTAGCTCATAAATGGCTAGGAAATCAGCTACCAAATCAGCCCAATGCTAGTTGCAAATGATCTCGCAAAATGGTGACACAAAAGACCAAACAAAACACTAACCAATAAGATGTGCCCAATAGCCTAAAACTCGTAAATATTTGGATGCCACATATGCTAGATCTTTGTAACTGAAACCAGCTCATACCTGGCTGGGAAATCAACTACCAAATCAACCCAAGGATGGTTGCAAATGAGCTCACAAGTAGCTACCAAATGAGCCAGCAAAATGGTGACACAAAAGACCAAACAAAACACTAACCAATAAGAAGCGCCCAATAGCCCTAAACCCATAAACATTTGGATGCCAAAGATCCTCGATCTTTGCAACTGAAATCAACTCATAATTGGAAGGGAAACCAACTACCAAATCAACCAAATGCTGGTTGCAAATAAGCTCACAACTGGCTGCCAAATGAGCTCACAGAATGGTGACACAAAAGACCAAACAAAATGCTTACCAATAAGATGCACCGAATATCCCAAAACTGATAAACATTTGGATGCCATGGATGCTAGATCTTTGCAGCTGAAATAAGCTCATACTTGGTTGGGAAATCAACTACCAAATCAGTCCAAAGCTGGTTGAAAATGAGATCACAATTGGCTACCAAATGAGCTCTCAAAATGGTGACACAAAGACCAAACAAAACACTAAACAATAAGATGTAGCTAATAGTCCTAAACCTGTAAACATTTGGATGCCAAAGATGCTCGATCTTTGTAGTTGAAATCAACTCATCCTGGGTTGGTAAATCATCAACCAAATCAACCCAATGCTGGTTACAAATGAGTTCACAACTAAGTGCCAAATAAGCCCGTAGAATGGTGATTAAATCACCCTAATAGAGCAAACTTTCTTGAGCCATTCCTCATGGGTTTACCACTGCACAAAACATAATAGCAAAACACGTCGAGCATTGATTGAAAATGCTTAGAATATAGTGCATAAGATTGTGTTCTTATCCTTGTGCATGCAACCCTCTTCATAATTGTCCACAAATCTCAATTACATTTATACCGATGTTACTTTCATGCCCGAGATTTCTCCATCTCGAGAGATGTAGGATTGCAACAATTCTCTCTCTTAATTGGTATATAATTCTTGTAAGAAAACATGAATGTGATCTTTTTATGGCATATGATTTCAATGGTTAATATAGATTAATTGCTTCTTGCATGATACCTAGTGGGTAAAGGGCCAATGAGCCCTAGCAAGACATCCTATTTCAGATCGTCCACTTACCAACCTCAAATGCTAATTTGTTCACATTCTTTATCCATAACAAAATAAGGAAGCGAGCTACATTGTGAGTTATAGTGATTGCAAAACGCTCCACCCACATATGGTGTCCTCTCTCTCTCTCTCTCTCTCTCTCTCTCTCTCTATATATATATATATATATATATATATATATATATATATATATATATATGCATGCATGTTAGCGGGTCGCCACGATAGACGTCTATAGCATAGCTTTATGGCATTAACATAATGTCAACACTCAGGGAAGCGATTTGGATGGGGCACGATACTCTTTGAGGGTGTCAATCTCGAGAAGTGAACCTACAGAACGACAATATCTTAAGCACATGCAAATCTATCACTCTAGGGTCTGGCAACCTGCCTATGTCCTATGCCACAGTACTCAACCATCAACCTATTTTGGCACTCGAACAAAGTCCAAATGCTACAAAATTTTAGGAGGATGTCCAAGACACTTAAGGGCACTAACCTACCAAGTTTTGTCGCAATCCGAGGAGGTATCGAAATCACAATCCATCATGGTCAAGGTCCTCAAAACTACAACAGAACATACTAGAAAGGTCGCCCTAGGGTCTAGGAACACTCTCTATGGTCGGAATATGAAAAAATAGTCATTAACACACTCAAAACAACAAAT
This sequence comes from Adiantum capillus-veneris, assembly GCF_014529385.1. Classification (NCBI taxonomy): domain Eukaryota; kingdom Viridiplantae; phylum Streptophyta; class Polypodiopsida; order Polypodiales; family Pteridaceae; genus Adiantum; species Adiantum capillus-veneris. Next base: position 27,926,671 of record NC_140940.1, on the reverse strand, counting down.
TTAGTCTACTAATGTGTAGTCATAAATCATAGTAGAATCAACAATTAATTTACTTGAATGATAGAGCAATACACAAGAAACACAATGCAAGTTTCAGAATTGAAATGTGATTACCAGAGCTCAAGATATGAGGATTACAATTTGCAAGAGAGTAGATGCTCTTAGTCGTACGCTCAAAACTCAAAACTTGATAATGATAAGGGTGTCCTTTTTCCACTTTACAAAATAGACTTTATACCTAGGGCTCTCTTGGCCAGTGTGACTGACTTTACAAGGCTCAAACTCCATTACAGACTTTACGCTTTAGCTTTTCTAAGATTACCCATCTATAATCAGAGATTATCAAATGATTACAAGGCTTTTTGAAAAAATTATAAAGATACATTGAAATTTTGGGGCTCATGGAAGGAGAAATCTACTCAAAGGGCATCCATCTAGCTTGGTTGCCAACATTCCCCCCTTCCTAGTCTTTGCCCGCCCTCGTGCAAACTATCTTGATCTGCTTCACTTGTCGTCATGTTGGCTTTGCTTTGCTTGGGAAACTATTGAACGTAGCTGAATGTATTTTGCTTTAGTAATGCAGTGTACGCTTCTCGAGTGTACAAGTTAGTAGAGTAAACTTTTTTGCTTGTGCTTCAATCGGTCAATGTGCTCTAATAAGCTATATGTTGGGCAAGTAGATTGTTTCTCATGGGGTTGAAGATGGATAAATCAAGTTCAAAGAACCTTGTCATGAATGCCTCCTGGAATGTTTGCATGTGGTGAGAGGGCAAAAACATGACTCGAGCATACAACCCCATGATCACATTTTTGCTGGGAATCTCTGTCTCCAGATTCTAGCACAAGCCTCTGGTGCCTTTGAGGAATACCTGCCACGGGTGTTCTGTTGCTTCTATATCTTCAAATGTAGTGATGCATGTGGTTAGCATTCTGGCAATCTACACTAGCATTTGGCATGTCATAACCGGAACATCCTTCATTTGGCTGATGAATCCTTATAGAATGTTGACCATATACCTTTTTGATGGAGGGAAGTTACCTGTTGGCTTTGTGACAACTAGGTAGTTCAACACGACTGGTCTTTTGCTTTTCCAGGAATAGAAATTATTCTAGGACCGTTGCCTATTGATAGGGTAAAATGTCGGGTCGATCCTGAGATATTGTGGCACATTTCTATAATAGGTTTCACGTTTCTTCCTCCGTAATGGTTGGTTCTCAAGGATTGTGAGGACTTGGTGAGAAGTTATAGGTACATCCTTGTAATCCCCTTTATGGTTGGGCTTGACACTAGTAGGCAACATCTTCTTCTTCCAAAGGAGGGCCTCTTGTCTCATCGGTATTAGAGAGATCATTTCATGCCCATTATTCTTTACTGCTTCATTAAGGGTGATCATCATAAATGTCGTTGATTCAAGTATTTTGAGTTCATATTGCATGTATTCTTTCTGAGACAGGTCGTGCACTTCTGAGATCCATCTTTGAATCACCTCCGTAGCGTCTTTCTTGTCTTTTGTGTTATCAAATTCATGTAGCCGTGCCTCTAAAGACGTGCTTGGAAGATCTACAAGGGGAAGGTCCATGCACATAGACTCCTTTCCAGTTGCATGTATGCCTTCCACTATTGCAGGCCTTTCCCTTATTGCACTAATGACCATATCTTTGTGTTGGAGTGCAAGGGCATGTGTTGCATTCTGGGTCGCCAACTCCTTTTTTGCTTTAGCTAATTGCTCTTTTAGCAACTTGATCTCATCATCTTGTTGGCTCTGAATTGCTTTGTGCCCAATGATCATAATTTGTCGATCATACTTTTCTTGAGCTAAAGCCTCCCTTAGGTCTTTGCTCTCTTCTAATATGGAGGCAGGAGTTGATGAGGTAGAAGTAGGGGTGGGGGTGTCTTGCATTGCCAAGAGCTAAGTGAGTGTTGTCTTAACAACCTCATAAGACTCCCCTAGCTTGACACTCTTTTTTCTCTCTTTTTCAAGCTCCTCTTCCACACGTTGTTGCTCGACTTGTAAGTTGGTGTTTGCCTCATTAAAGTCTTGGGCTTCTTTGTAATAATGATCAGCATTTGCTTGCTCCCTTTGTAGTTCGGCTCGGAGCTCCATTTGCATTCTTTGTAGTTCTTCGACCTTGTTTTGTAGCTATTGATTTGATTCAACTGTCTTTGCTGCTTCTGCTTTGGTCTCTTCTAACTCCACTCCTTTGAGGTTGTTGAGTGCTCTTTGGCATTGGAATTGTAGTTTGATTTGTTCCAAGTGCTCATCAATGTCAAAAGAGTTGACCAACCGCTTTCCTTCTTCTATGATGGCTTTGGAGTGAGGAGACATTGGTTTTGTCTCTATCGTTTATGGTTGTTTAGAGGTGCCTGCTTCTTCTTTATCTGTTGTCTTCTTGCTATTGTTCTTTTTTTCTTGCTCTTGAGGTGTTGGTGGGGTCGGCTTCTTCCTTTCGATTTCCTCTCTCTTTCACTTTACTTGAAATGATGGTGGTACCCGTAACATCTGCTATGATGTTTCCTTTGGTATATCTGTGTTCTGATCATTATTTTCCATGTTTGCTGCTTGGTCCGTCGACTCTTGAGCTGGAGGAGGGGTGGTTGGTTGATTTGAGTTTGGTGGAATGTTAGCTGTATGGATTTCTAAGGGTTCCACACCACCCTCCTCTCCGGTTTTTTCCTCTTCCCTCTCGTCCTTGTGCTGTTGCTGAGATTGTCCCTTTTTAGCCTCAGCTTTATCTTGAGAGTGGGTTTTTTGCCTTTTAGTATCTTGTTGTGCTCTTTGTTCTACTTTCCGATTGTCAAGTTCTTTTTGAATTTGTTTTTGCATTTTGCTAGAGATTTCCAAGTCGTCTTTGACAACTTTTCTCTTATATTCCTTAATCTTCTCCAATCTCTCTGCCTTCAGGTTCTCCAGCTGCTTGTCTTCATCATCTTCCCCTTCATCATCTACCTCAGCTCCCCAACTTTTCTTTTATTTAGCGTTCTTTCTACGGAGCTCCTCTCTTTGAGCTTGTGCATCTTCCATAGACCTTGTTGATCGATCTTTGAATCTAATCTTGGGAATGTCTGATCACAGATGGCCAAGGAAGCAATGGGAAGCACCACCCTACCGGGTGATAGAAATTTCATCGAATGAGAAAACTCATGTATCAAAGGAGGAGCTTGCTAAAGTACCTGCCAACATACTCATTGGCTGATTCAAAGCAACCGATGACACTAAAGTAAAGACCACTATTTTCCCAAAGGAGCTCTGGACTTTGCATCAACAAAAAGAAGTGATTGAAGGAACAAGGTGTCTTCAAATGGACACATTTTTTGATACAGTCGTGGGGTACAGATTTCCAAAGAGCACATGAATTAATGTCGTCAATTCAATACAACGGAGAAGCTATAAGGATGGTGAAATGATAAAAGTCAGAATCACTGTAGATATGATTAACCAAGCACTACACTTGCTACTAAAGGCCAAGTCTGCAGACAATGACAAAGCTTTTGTCAAGCAGCAAGGACACAAGTTTACCTACAAGGCTCTGGTATACTCAAAAACAAAATGCCGCTGCGTCTTATCGCACAACATTTGAAGGTCCAAAAGCCACTCAAATAAATTGAACCCAGTCTTCATATTGTTGTGGTGATGGCCATCGGACTCTTAGAGCAAAGAATGATTAGGTGTGATCTCAACACCTACACTTTAGAAAATATGGTCGAAGAAAATCTCAAGAATAGTGATAGAAACAAAACCTATATGAATGGGGGACCAATGTTGAGACGGATTGCATACCATGCATTGGGAATGATTGATGAGCTACCCTTGGCCGAAACACAACTAGAATTACTACATAGGTCGAAGCATAATGTTAAACCAGTAGGGACAGGGCCCTCAACAATGCAACCCCCCAAGAAAGCAACTGGACAAAGCTACAAAAGGAAGAAATTGGATAGTGAGGAGACGGAGTCCGATATAAATCTCAATGGGGGGAGATCAAACCAAAGAACATGGACACTCCTTCTGAATACCAAACCTCTGAAGAAGAAGAGGATGATGAGGAAAAGGAGGAATACACGCTCCGTAGGGTACGCCTAAAACGAAGATTTGCTTGAGCATAGAGATCATATACCGATCTCTCAACAAATTGTCGATAAAAGTTTAAAAAAAAAAAGCAAACTTTGACCGTAAAATGAAAAATGAGTATAACTTGATCAAAACAAGTCCAAATTTGGCCAAACTTCACCAGTGTATCTAGGGTAGCTACAGACACTAGATTAGAAGGCTGCATGTCATTTCTGACTCATTGGGACATGGATCGCGATCCATGTTGAACATCATTTTGAACTTCTAGTGGTACCATTTGATTAAGCAGGAGTTGGGGATGCTATGGTTCACTTGTTTTTGAATTTGTGGATTATTGAAGTTCTACCATCGGTGTTGTGGAGCTTTGTTGGTTTTGTCATTGGGAAATTTGTTTTGCATCGAGGCGAAAGATTTTTCAGCAAGCATTTTTGGGAATCCATATTTTATTTGGGTTTGATTCTAGAATTGATTTTTGGATCCAAACTTTTTGCACCCTTCCTTTGCATTTACTTGCATGTAATTCCCTTTATGATGCAAGCAGCTCCTCACCTCTTGTGTATTTGTAGACGTTGATGTTCGTACCAAATGTGATATGTTTGCACGAATGGTGGAACACAAGGCTCATCATTGAGATGATACTTCAATGTGTTGTCTGTCCAATCTCAAACAGCCTTGTAAGTGCGCATCCATGAAACTCCCAAAATGATTCGCTCGTTGAGATCTGTGCCGACCATGATGTGGAACCGATGTGGGCATTTCTTGCCTTCAATGTTAAGACATTGGCTTGTCCTAGACTAGCCCTGGTTTGACGATTAGCTGCTTTGAGTTCAATCTTAGTTGCTTCAATTATGGACTCTAAAAGTTTCAAGTAGGTTGAATACTACATAGCATTTGCGTGTGCGCTAGTGTCCACAAGTGCTCTTTCTTTTGTACCATCTGCTAACTGGACATTGATTCGAACATCCATACCTCCAAGCCAAGTTTGTTTGACTTGAATTGTTATAATAGGAGGTGGTGGTTGATGTTGTTCCTATCACTTTAATTGTCATAATCACGCTTCTTTTTGTAGCTATCTTTAATTGCTTGTGCTCTCTGTCAACGTTCCTTAGCTAAATGTATCTTCGTGAGAATTTCCGTTGTGAGAGGTTGTTGATACTTTTTCAATCTGCACCCATTAATCCAATTAGACATCACCTCTCCCTCTAATGTTGCAAGTTGGATGGCACCACTTGGTGATACATCATTGATCACAAATGGATCGTTACCCCGCTTTTTAAGTTTCTTGGAATGTTGCTTAAGGGTGTAGACTAATACGTAGTCACCCTTTTGAAATTCCTCTTTTTTCACATGCTGGTCATGGAAATGTTTTATTTGTCGTTTTTGTGCATACATAGTTATAAACTTTGAAGTCTTGTCTCATCCAACTGCCTTAGTCTAGCCATACAATTTCTACAGAATCCTTATGAAGATGTCATTGGTTCACAAGATCTAAAAGCCAATCACTCAATTCTACAGATTGTAGAAGTTGTTTTTGAGAATCACAAATACTTTGAATTGACTGATTTGCTGGAGCAAGTCCTGGATGGAGCTTTCTCTATCCATGATGATAAGAGTTGAGCTGAACAAGATTGGATTCTTTTTGAATTTAGATCTATAATGACAAAAACAGATGTTGCAGCTCGGAGCATGGATGTGAAAGTGCTATAATCGGAAGCCTGACTGCCCTGCAAAATACTCAAAAATAGCACATAGCAAGACATAAACGACTAAATCTACGTACCTGCCGTCATCCATAGCACATAACCACGGCGTATGCAAACAGAGAGAGATAGAGAGCGGGAGAGAGTGAGATAGCACGTGCAGGCGCACCTCCCAGAGCGGAGTGCTACGCCGGCACGGCAAGAGAGAAGAGGGGAGAGGAGAGAAGAATACACAGACACTAGGTGCAATCTCCCCCCGTGCAAGAGTGAGCATGTCCCTCTTACACGTATTTAGTTTATAGAGAAGTTCATGCTCAAAATTGAGTTACATCCAATTCACACTTGGGCATAAAATAGTCCTGGCTCATAAAGAGCTCAATGTAACAATTAATAGCTGTCTACATCTCAACTTATAACTAAACCATAAATACTAAGGCTTACCACAGAAAATCCAATGGTGGCAGTTTTATTCCGAATAACTGCTATCGCCTTATTGTCCAGCACGTGCCAATCACTGATCTGCTCACACAACACCCAACAAGTGATCATATTCCACAATTCAAATCAACATTGCAATGCTTCATCAAAATATCATATATTTCACAAATATATTATCAAAATATCAATTCCATTACATACCCTGGGGTTAAAAGACAATTGTCCTCAATTGTTACCAAAACCAAACTAGCGACAGTGGTGGCCACCCACTGGTAGAGTGGTCTAGTAATTTGGTGTTGCCTAGATCGACGGATCTACACCAATGGTCGTGCTGCCTAAATCGGCGGATCTGCATTTTGAATTCGTGTTGCTTAAATCAGCGAATCTACACTAGTGCTGCCTAAATCGGCGGATCTGCACTAATGCTGCCTAAATCGGCGGATCTACATTTTGAATTCGTGTTGCCTAAATCGGCAAATCTACACTAGTGCTGCCTAAATTGGCAGAGCTGCACTTTTAAAATTCGTGTTGCCTAAATCGACAAATCTACACTAGTGTTGCCTAAATTGGCGGAGCTGCACTTTTAAAATTCGTGTTGCCTAAATCGGCGAATCTACACTAGAAGAGAGGCACTGGCTAAATCGGTGAATATGTGTCTCTAGGTGTGTGGTATGCAAGTATCAAGTGATGGTAGTGCGGACTTAGCGATTGTTCAGAAATCCATTGACACTCTTCCAAAGAATGGTTTTTGTATTTTACCAAATATCTTCTGTACTGGTTTCCTCTGCGGGTAGTGGTCATGTCATGATCTAAAATTATTTCGGGAGTCAGAATTTCTTCAGCGTCCTCAATGAAGGGGGGCTCAGCTGTGGTAGGGGTGTCGGGAATAGGTCCCTTGTGTGGTCTCAACAAACTGACATGGAAGGAGTTGTGTATTTTCCAATGTGAGGGAATGCCCAAGCGGAACGCATTGTCATTTATTTTATGAAGAATTTTGAATGGGCCATAAAATCTAGGGGCCAATTTCACTTTAGGATGTTTTTCTACACTTTTTAAGCGTCGTTTTTCTATTCTAAGCCACAGAAGGTCGTTTTCTTTAAAAGGTGCAGGTCTTCGTTTCTTATTGGCTTGTGCAATGTATCGTTCTTGTGCTCGTTTAATGCAACCTGTGGCTTCTTGTAAAATGTGTGTGTGATCTCTTGCTAAAGTGTCAGCGGCAGGGACATCAATGCTAATAGTGGATACAGGGACAGGGAGTTTCTTGCCATAGACAATTTCAAAGGGTGCACGGTTTGTGGAGGAGTGAGGGGTGTTATTGTAAGCAAATTGAAGCATAGGGAGGTGTTGGTCCCAGTTTGTAGTATTTTCAGTGGTATAAGATCGAAGAAGGTCCATAATAGTACTGTTTGTGGCTTCTGTTTGACCATTACTTTCAGGGTGAAATGCCGATGTGAAATCCATTTTAGAGCCTAAGTTTTTGGCTAGGGCGACCCAAAACTGATTGCAAAAGCGTCCATCACGGTCAGAGAGAATGACCTTGGGGAAGCCATGGTATGGAAAGATGGTTTTGAGGAAAAGGTTTGCAGCCTGTGGTGCAGACAATGTCTTTTTGCAGGGTACAAAGTATGCTTGTTTGCTAAAACGGTCAACTATGGTCCATATCATATCATTGTGTGAGGATGTGGTGGGAAGTCCTATGATAAAATCCATGGAGATTTATTCCCAAGGGCCAGCAGGGATAGGGAGAGGCATTAAAAGACCATAAGACTTACCATGATGACGTTTAACTCTTTGACATATCAAACATTCGGAAACAAATTTTGTGATATCGTGCTTCATTCCAGGCCAAAAAAAAATGATCTTGACATGCAGCAAGTGTGGATTGAATTCCTCGGTGACCCATATATGGTGGTGCATGCATTTCAGTCATTGCTAGTTCCTTGAAGGGTGTTGTGATGCGTAGCTTTTGCTGAAAATAAAGATAACCATTTGCCAATGTGTAGTGTTCATAGGGAAGACCATTGTTGTGAGTTATTTCAAACCAAGCACGTGAAAAATGTGGATCGTGAGCATATGTGTTAGGCATAGAATGAAAAGATTGCACATCACTCACAGAAATGTGATTCAAATAAGCATGCTTGATTTTATCGAAGACACATGAACGAGTAATAGAGAGTATATTCACTTCAGGTTTTCTATTTAATGCGTCTGCTAGTACATTCGCTTTTCCTGGTTGGTATTGTATCATAGGATGGAAGTTTTGAATGAAACCGGCCCATTGGATATGACGGTCAGAAATGGTGGATTGAGTCAGAAGATGTTTAATGGCCTGTTGGTCAGTCTTGATTAGAACTTCAGAGCCCATAAGATAGTGTTTCCACATGTCTAGAGCGTGGACCACTGCTAGCAATTCTTTATCATATGTGTTGTATTTGGTTTCTGATGGTTTGAGTTTTCGACTTTCGTAGGCAAGTGGGTGATCATTTTGCATTAAGACTGCGCCTATGCCTGAGCCACTGGCATCTATAACAACTACAAAGAAGGGTTGTGTGAAGTCGGGTAACTGCAGGATGGGGGCATGTGTAAGGAGATATTTGAGAGTGTCAAATGATTTTTGTTGTGTGGGACCCCAAATGAATGGTACTTTTTGACGAAGTAAAGTGGTCATCGGTGACGCAATGTGTGAGAAGTTTTTGACAAATTTTCGATAAAAGCCTGCTAAACCTAAGAAGGATTTTATATCATGCACGGATTTGGGGGTAGGCCATGTTTTAATAGACTCAATCTTTTGAGGGTCAACAGATATTCCTTTTTCTGAGACTATGTGGCCTAAATAGTCAATGTGTGTTTGAAAGAATATACTTTTGTCGGGATTTGCAAACAACTGGTGGTCACGCAATAACTCAAACACAATATGCAGGTGATTTTTGTGTTCATGCTCATCGCGACTAAAAATCAAAATGTCATCAAAGAACACAATAACAAAGTCTTGATAATCAAGAAATATTTTGTTCATCATCCTAGCAAATGTGGCAGGTGCATTTGTGAGACCAAACGGTAAAACAATAAACTCATAATGACCAGACTGGGTACGAAATGCAGTTTTAAAAATATCATTAGGGTGCATACGGATCTGATGGTATCCTGATTTCAAGTCAATTTTGCTAAACAGTTTGTCTCCTCGTAAGCGATCTAGGAGATCGTCTATACGTGGGATGGGATAGCGATTTTTGATAGTAACCTTGTTTAATGCACGGTAGTCTATGCACATGCGAAAAGTTTTGTTTTTGTTTTGGACTAGGAGAACTGGTGCACCAAAAGGGGATGCACTAGGACGGATGAGGCCCTTATCTAGGAGTTCGGTGATTTGTTTTTGGATTTCTTGTTGGTGCAAGGGACTGTGTCTATATGGTGCTCTGTGTGGAGGTTGTGAGCCTGGAAAAATTTCAATTTTATGATCTAATTCACCACGAGAGGATGGGAGGTGAGGGGGGTAATCATCCACAAAGCAATCATTATACTGTGAGAGGAAATCATTATGTGTGTGAGAGAAAGATGATTGTGTGTGCTCCACTTCAGTAACAAATATCATGTATGCTTTGTCATCCTTTCGTGGTGCACGTTTTGCTTGTGTGTGGGATATCAAGGGAAACATAGCAAGTGATGCATTAGCAGAAAGTGAAATAGATTTGCCATTGAAAGTGAAATTCATTGTGTGTGTGCGATAGTCAATTTGTGGATTATGTTGGTGTCGAAAAGGCATGCCCAAAATGATATCGGTGGCTTGCAATGGTGCAATTAAAAAATCACGTTGTTCTGTGTAATCACCAATGGTAATTGTGAGAGATTTAATTTCACGTGTGCCATTTTACCTAGTTCCTTGAAAAGCACATTTAACTTTGTATGCAGATGGTGTGGTGGTTAAATTCAATTTTCTTACCAATTTTTCAGAAATAAAGTCGTGTGAACTACCATCATCATGTAAAATAGACACGCTTGAATCTTGAATTTTTCATGTTTGACGGAGCAAGGCATGAATTGAAATTGGCTTACCTGGTAGGTGAGGTGGTGTTGCATCTATCCAATCAGTCATGTCATCGTCTAGGGGTTCTGATTCATCTTCGATGTTGTGTATGCGAGCTGTGGGTTGGCGAGGTCCGGGTGGACGAGTGTTGCTGCAGTTGGCTTCAACGTGGCCATATTGGCGGCATTTGAAGCACCGAACACCATTACGACGTGCAAGGGGATTGGGATATGTGTTTGAAATTTGAGGTGCAGTGTGTGTGGGTGGAGTGGCGGAGTTGTGTTGTGGCCGATGAGTATTTTGGTGACTACGAGGAAAGGGGGGTGGACGGTTTTGTGTGTAATTATTTGTGCGAGGGTTTGAAGTATACCTGTTGAAATTATTACCATTGTGATTGCGGTTGCGATTGTTGTTACCCCATTGATTGTGAGGTTGAAAATTAGGACGATTGGGGTTACGCGTGTTGCGCACTTCATGGACGATAGAGTTGATTTCTTTCTTAGCATCGTAGGCCAAGGATATAGCTTCATAAAGAGACGCTGGTTTGAGGGAATTGAGTTTTGACTGTATACCATTGGGAAGACCGTCTTCATATTTGCGTTGGAGAGACTCTGCAGGCACTTCTTCTACCATACGGAGGAGTAGAAGACGTTCCCAGAAGCGGTCAATGTAACGAGAAATGGTGTCTTCTTGCATCCAAGAGAATTTGGCCCAAGCATGACGAGCGTCAAGACCAAACTGAGGGGGTAGGAAAGAGTCTTTGACCAGCTGTTGAAAACTGTCCCAAGTTGATGGTCGTTCTGCCGTTTTGCGAAGCACGCTCCACCAGAGTGAAGCTTGACCAGAAAGGTGATTAGTAGCACATTTAATTTTATCTTTTTCAGTGAAAGATTCGCCAGCAAAATAATCGTCGAATTGAGTTAACCAAGACAACACCGTTTTATCAATTTTGCGACCATCAAACTTGAAAAACGTGAAAGATTTTTGACTTATCTTTGCCTCTTTGCTGGATTGTTGAGCTTCGAACGCAGCCTTCAAAATTTTGATCATACATTCATCTTCGTGGTCGTCTTCGTGTGCTCGTTTCTGATCATTTGCGACGAGGCGTTGATTCGTAATGTCTAATTCCTGTTGCAGCAAGAATACTTGTTGCTCCAAGGTCGGTGCCGGGAGAGGTGAATCACTGGTCCAGTTGGAGGGGGCACTGGCACCGTTTGTCTCCATGATGATGGGGAAAGTTGGGAATTACGTTGATTTATTGCAAATCCCTAGCCGGGGTAGAAGGTTTGCGGCGAATAAATTCGACTAACCTGATTCCATGTTGTTGGATAGGTGCGACAAGCACGATCGAGGCAAAAACGGCGATGGTTATCGCTGCGGCTCACTTTGCGAGAGAGATTGACACGCCCCGAATGTATCTGCTTGGGTATGATAGTGCGGTATGCTCTATAGCGATGTCGACGATGATGTGTGTGTGTGTGTTAATAGCGTGCTCTGTAATTCTCCATGAATGAATAGGGTCCAAGTTTTCTTTGTGTGTTAACTAAAGAAAAAAAGTGTGTGTGTGTGTTACTGACGGGCAGAAAGTGGGTTGTTTCTTTGTCTTTTTTTTTTTTTTTTTTTTGGGTTGGTGAAAAGCTTGAGCCTCTTGTAAAGAAAGTGAAAAATACTCAAGGTGTGAGGAAAAAGGGAGAAAAAAATAAATAAAAATGAACGATTTGCTGCTTTGTGGAGATAAAGTGGGCGTCGATTTTTTTGTATTCTTCCTTGGTGGAGAGCTTGCGGCGCTATGCATGTGGAGTGTGTGGTAGGCGAGTCATGAGCAGTGTTGCATGCAATTTGATAAGGTACTGGTGGTGGGCGGAAGAGAGGGAGGGTGAATAGCGGCTCGGAGTGGCTGTTGAGAGAAAAGCTAGGATGTCGGTGCATGGCGATAAGTGTATGCATGTCTCTCGTCCTCCACTCAATTTAGCCATCGTTTAATACGTGTGCACACCTAATTGCATATTGGTGGTTGTGGTTGGCCTCCAATCGTCGTCCCTTTGTTTGCCGATAGTCTCCTACTATTCGCGCGTTTCTTGTTTCTCACATGGACTGCCAACACTGTTGATAAGCGATTGGGTGTTACAAGGCTACGTCTTGGATTAGTTTTGCTTCGCGAGGGTAAACCTTGCTACTGTGCAACTACTCTCCAACATTTTTTTGTTTTGAAATCGACACAGGAAATAAAGCTTTCAACGTTAAATTTGGAGAGGGGTGCTTGACTGTTTTAGTGCTCATTAAAACTACCCTTGAAGTGACATGCTTAAGTTAATATTCATTATGGGTGGTCACAAACGGATTCCTACATCATGGAAAGAAAAAAAAGAAAATAAAGAAAATAAAATAAAATTTCAGAATGACTTAGGCAACTTAGCTGTCTCTTTTTCGCTTGAATCCCTTTCCTATGTCCGATCACAATGCGGCCCGAGCTCTGATACCACTACTACAACCAGAAGCCTGGCTGCCCTGCAAAATACTCAAAAATAGCACATAGAAAGACATAAACGACTAAATCTACGTACCTGCCATCATCCATAGCACATAACCACGGCGTATGCAAACAGAGAGAGATAGAGAGCGGGAGAGAGCGAGATAGCACGTGCAGGCGCACCTCCCAGAGCGGAGTGCTACGCCGGCACGGCAAGAGAGAAGAGGAGAGAGGAGAGAAGAATACACTGACACTAGGTGCAATCTCCCCCCGTGCAAGAGTGAGCATGTCCCTCTTGCACGTATTTAATTCATAGAGAAGTTCATGCTCAAAATTGAGTTACATCCAATTCACACTTGGGTATAAAATAGTCCTGGCTTATAAAGAGCTCAATGTAACAATTAATAGCTGTCTACATCTCAACTTATAACTAAACCATAAATACTAAGGCTTGCCATAGAAAATCCAATGGTGGCAATTTTATTCCGAATAACTGCTATCGCCTTATTGTCCAACACGTGCCAATCACTGATCTGCTCACACAACACCCAACAAGTGATCATATTCCACAATTCAAATCAACATTGCAATGCTTCATCAAAATATCATATATTTCACAAATATATTATCAAAATATCAATTCCATTACAGAAAGACATAAAGTTCATCATCGATTATGATTTTCCTAAATCATGTGAAGACTATGTACATCGAATTAGACGAACAGGATTAGCTCCTGCAAAGGCTACAGCCTATAATTTCTTTACATCAGCAAAATAATAACAAAGACCGCACAGACAGCGACAACCAGGTCATGTCAGGGACAACATGAATTTGGAGGGGGTGAGTGTTGACCGTTGGGTCAACAGCACGACATAACTTAACAAAGCCTTAATTTTTTAGAGTTATGGAATGGTAAGGATTATGATTATAAACATCATTTGTAATAACTAGGTAGTCTAGTTGCAAAAGCCGGGGTGCAATGGCACTTCCAGATTGTAAAATACCAAGCCATTTGACCTAAGGTAGCCTTAGTATTTAAGGTACCTAGGTCACTTTTGTAAAAACACTTGATCATAATCATAAGTTTTAGCGATGCCATCTACTGTGTGTGAGAGAGGAAGAGAGAAAGTATGAGCTTCATCCTGGTGCTACTCCCGCTCGTTCATCACATTGTAGATCCAACTGCACCATTGCGCTAGCCTTGGCCAACAGCTACGCGACAACGCCAAGCATTCCTCGTGGAATGGAGCAAATGTGCTCGCGCATCTATGAGCTATTTGCGGCCGTAATTATATCAAAAGATGTCTGTTTTTTGCTTGCAAGTAGTCATTAGAATCGTGGCGACATAAGCTATGCATAGGTACTCATAGATTTCAGTTTCAGGCACTTCAGAATTCTCCTCTGTCTTTATACATGTTTTTTGCAGATGGGTTTAGAGCTAGGGTTTTGAGTGTAGAGGCTTAGTGACAGGTGTATCCTAGTGAGGGGATGGTGTTCCTTAAGTTTCGTACGATTCAAGTATGGTTTGGTGAGTTTCCTTCCGTTTGTGTGATTGTGGTTTAGTTGGCCTTCCAGAGTGTTGTATGTGTAGGATGGTCTCAGCCTGTCAAGCTAAAGAGATTTCCTCTGTGTGCCTATTGTGTCATTTGTGTCCTTGATTGACATTATGTAGATCTAGGTTGTGTTGCAAGCACTTTATGGGTGGTGTGATTTTCTCCCGCAATCAACAATGCCCCTGTTGGATGACTTGCTGTTGGTGGTGTCAAGGCTAGGGACTTGCTACGCGCCGTGTACGAGCCACAAAAGCTCCTAGCACACAGTCATACAACAGACAAGCTCACAAGGAAGAACGGTGTGTCACTCACCTTCCTGCGTAGTTGCGAATGAAGGATTCCCGCACCGCGAAGAAGAGGGAGATGCCGCTACGCAGCGCTCAACCGCCTCGCCGCCGTCGTGCCGCCGCAACGCTCGATCGCACACACACACACTCTCTCTCTCTCACACGCACACACACAAGGAGATGGTGAAGGAGAAGGTGGAGATGGAGCAAGAGCAGCTTCTATTGCACAATGAGAGAATGACTCAATTTTAGGTTTAATTGGCTTTTATGTGAGCTCACCCCATTCACACTTGGGCGCCCATGCTTAGCCAACTAACCCTAGCATGTTCGTGTTAGAGTGCGCCTCTCATCGGCGATCACTCTACCTTTCCCTATTGGACCGACAAGCCCGGTGCCTGACTCTACTTAAATAAATAATACGGTTACGGTGTCCATCGTAGGTGATAGGGTGTCCGTGATCCACGAGGGTTAACATTGCCCCCCTTCCTGATGTAGATTCCGTCCTCGGAAGCTATTGAGTTGAAGCTTGGTATGTCCATGTTGTAGAGCATCTAGATTTGAATCTGCAAGGCAAAGTCACTGTTTTAGCAAGCGGAATTATATTGCCATAAATCATGAGGGGAATGTAAAGTACATGTGGAAATGAGTAAATGCAAGATTTATGAAATGTTAAACTGCCATTAAGGACAAATAAATTGCACTTTGAGTAAATTAATTAATCAAGAGTTTTGAGCTTATGGGTGAGTCTATCAATTAGTTAGCTATGACTAAGGTTAAAACAACTACTCTAGTACTAGCTAAGCTAAGAAGATTATCTAAATGCAAGATTCCCTAATTATGCTTTTCAGCTTTGATTAGCCAACTCGCTCTCACAACTGCAAACAAAAGCTTGAAATGTTAACTGTAAGCTCAATGGAAGTCTTTTAATTTTTTATTTTTTTTATTTTTTTTTTAATACTTTTTTACTTTGGGTCACAATCATGTGACGTGTGTGCTTATTTTGTATGTCCGGGGTTTTTTGATTCTCAAGGAAAAGCGCCCACACTGGGAACCTCTAGGGCTCTAGTACCATAGACAATACATGTGAGTAAAGTACCAATTCAAGCCAAGATTTCTCTTCCAGCGTAAGATTTTTCATTTGTGGCACTTATGTTTTTTTTTTTTTTTGCTTCCATTTCCTTGGTATTCGCACTAGTGTTTTTTGTTGTTTAAGTGAGCAAGCCTTTCTCTGCCTAAAACATTCCTAAGGTCTCAAATACTCGGATAATTTTATTAGCTAGGCTTAGTGGTCAAGTAAATGAGTTAACCTAAAGCCACGGTCTCCTAATCTCCAGGCTCATCCATAAGATTAAACTGGAGTTCAATCAACTTAAGCAAAGACAAATTTATACATCTATAATGGCAAATAACAATCATAACTATTGCACTCAAACAAAGCATGAAAAATCATTATTAGCAATTACACATATCCACCAACATGAATCATGGAAAGTAGTACACCTGGAGGTATGGAGTGGCTCATTTCGTTGAAGCAGATGTCCTCAGCCATGTGGATGGAGATCCATATAAGTCCTACCTAACACATCCAAAAACAGGCACTATACCTCTAGGAGGCATGTCAGTTTGAAAAATTAAAACTCCTAAAAAACAAACTCAAAACACAATCTAGACCCCTAACCTACCTATCTGTCACCCCTTTTAGAATCAAGGAAAGAGGATATTATATAAACCGGGTGGCCACCCTAAGGCTAGGCCTCTATCCTCATCATCTAGATAAATAAAATCGTTGTCCTTGAGGCCATAGTCTTCCTCGGTCTCTATTAGTTCCTCTTCATCATCCTCTTGTGCAAGCATGCTAATCAAGAACCTCGCGATGCGTGGATACTCATCTTGTGCAAAAGAATAAGCATGTGCTAGTGGAGACACATTCGCTACTGGGTAGGGATCACTAGTTAGCCAGAGACGTATCAGCCATTCTAACTCCCCAAAATTTCTCTCACATGCAAGGCTCTCTATCAAATCCCATTCACAAGAAAGTATAGGGTAGCATACGTAGAACACTTGAGGAAAAGACAAAGGGTACCTTTCATAAAAAATAGAAGTGCATGCCTCTGGTGAAGTAGCCATTTCTGACAATACAGATAGATTTGGTTAGGCCTTTAAAACATAAGAGTTGTTTTTGTGTGTTGCTTGAATTGACACGGTGAATTTGGACTTATATGTAAGATCTGATAGGGTGCTCTCTCGTTGCTAGTCGCTCTTGCTCTTTACTATTTTTGTTTTTTATGAGTATAAGGCTATATATATACATTCCCTAAGATTGGAATTGAGAGGTCAGGGAGGAAGGTTGAGAGGGGAGCGAGTCAATGATTGATGTTAGCAAACACTCCCCCCTTCCTTGGGTAGATCATACCTTTTGGAATGAGGTCGTCACCTTTTGAAACCAATTGTTCCAAGTTGTTATGGGTGAAGGTTTTAACCAATAGTTTTCGACCGCCCTATGCGTTTCATCTAGTTGCAAGGGTGGTAAGGTACTCTCCCATGATTTTATTTGCAACATTGTTGTAGGTGGTGAACTTACCCCGGGAGGTGCAAACTCTTTCGTGCTTGTATGGATATGTACAGTGGTAGGTGGAGGTTGTGTCGAAGCTTCTATTTGCGTATAGGAACTACATGAAGAGCAAGAAGCTTCATTTGATTTCCCTGTTCCTGAGCTAGGTGGAACAAATCGTTCTTTCTTTGGTACCCAAACTAGCTCTAGAGCGGGTGTGTAACATTCCATGATTTTTTCCTTTCCGCGATTTTCAATTTGTTTTGGAGCCACAGGATTGGGTTTACATGGGCCAAGTGACAGGTAAGAGTACACTTTACATTTGGGCACCCAGATTTGATCATTTCCTTCATAGTATCCTTGGGCTTCCAATAGTCGTTTAGGAATCCAACGCAACGTTTCTTTACATTTCTTGGAGTGAGTGGGACGGTTCTTACGAGGTTTCCGTTTTTTTGCATCAACCATGCTCACTACAGAAGCTTTAGGGACCCACTTGTATGTTTTCTCTGTTATATTAGGATGGTTCTTGTGTGTCTCAAGCTTTCTTTCAACTACATCAGTTGAAGCTCTAGAGAGTTGGGCTATGGGGACGTATGGTTCAACCTCCTAGACATGCAATGTCTTGGGTTTTATTTCCTTAGGCAATATCTCAGGGACTATGGCTTGAGTGGTAGGGCTAAGAGTTGGTTTTTGCGTTGTAACACCCCCAGTCCCCCAATCAATAGTGCATTTGGTGGCTATCATCCACGTGCGGCCTAGGTTTATATTACCCTCCATAGTTCCAGTAGGCATGACCAAAAAGTCTTGAGCTACAATTCCATTGTCATAACTGACAGAAGTGTGCCAGATTCCAAAAACCGTAGTTTTTTTCTTGTTGACACCCTTGACTTGGATAATACTCTCAGATAGAGGTGGCTTCCCTAACTGACACCACACCCCATAGGATAGCAGATTATATTTAGCACCCGTGTCCAATAAGGCGTTATATAGCACTTTTCCATAGGCACTATTTAACTCAATAGGGTATCGTAGAGGTGTGTCAGAGTCCAACCCATCCTCTTCGATTTCCACGTGGAATGCATTTGTGACTCCAAGGTTAGCCTCTCGTTTTTGTCTTATACGTTGTTGTCGCTCCTTAGCCTCAGCTTGAGCTTGTATCTTGTTTAACTCGGTTTGTGCTTTGGCGGCCTTCTTTTGATGAATGGCCCGTAGTTCTTCTTGGCTTAAAGGATCATAATATCTTTTGAATTTACTCCCATTGAGGAATCCAATGGTTTCAACTCCATCAAGAGTTTCCACACGAAGGGTACCTTGTGGGGTAATTTCACATACTCTATATGGTCCTTTACCAGCATATTTCAACTTTTTCTTCTCTTTACGTACTCCATACATAAGGACTTTATCACCAACTTTGATGTCCTTATCCTTCACATGGCGATCAAACCACTTCTTTCTCCTATCCTTTTCCACAAGAGCATTTTGCACAGCCAACTGTCTCTCTTCGTCTAGTTTTTCTAAGATATACAAACGCTCGGTTAAGGGGTTACCATTCCATCCTTCCTGTGAAGCTACCCTAAGACTAGGAATGACAAACTCCCAAGGCATAACCGCTTCTTGGCCGTATACCATTTTGAATGGCGTACAATTAATAGCCACTTTATAAGCAGTACGATAAGCCCATAGAGCAGATGTCAACTTCAAATCCCAATCTGTGCGATGAGCTTCTACCGTCTTGGTTAAAATAGAGATTAGAGTCTTGTTGGTGCTCTCGGCTTGTCCATTAGCTTGCGGGTAATAAGGTGTAGACTTATGGTGGGATATCATAAAGGTCGTGGTAAGCTCTCTTATTACCTCATTTATAAAATGGGTACCATTATCACTAACAATTTCAAAAGGGCAACCAAATCTTGTGATAATGTTCTCAAAAAGAAACTTAGCTGTTGTCCTCGCGTCAGCTTTTTGTGAAGCCTTAGCTTCAGACCACTTTGTTACATAGTCCGTAGCAACTAGAATATATCGAGATTGAGTGTTGCGAGCTGCAGGACTAATTGGACCTACAAAGTCTAAGCCCCATTTTTCAAATGGTTGGGTTACTTTAATAGGATGTAAGGGCATTCTGTCTTTGCGCTGTGTGGTCTTGTAACGTTGGCACTCATCACACCCTTTTGTAAAAAGTGATGCATCCTTAAATAAAGTTGGCCACCAATAGCCTGATTGCAGTACCTTTCTAGCAGTCAGGTCTCCTGAAAAATGTCCTCCTGCTACGCCCATATGTGCTTCTTGCAAGATATACAAATATTCATCCTCGCGGGCACAACGCCTAAGAATATCGTCCTTGCCTAGTCTATACAGAGTTCCGGCAATCAAACAATAGGGTTCACATTCTTTTACTAGCCTTCGAGCGATATCCTTACGAAGTTCCTTGGGTGGAAAACCATTAACTAAAAAGTTAACAATGTTCTCACTCCATTCAGGCATAGTCTCAACTATGAATAGGGAAGTATCGGGTAATTCATCATCAACTTCTGTAGGGGCTTCACCATTGGGTATGCGAGACAAATGATCAGCCATGACGTGCCTTTTACCGGGTCTCACTACAATCGTGAAATCAAACTCCAGAAGAATTAACAACCATCGTGTGATTCTTCCTGTGGAGCATGGCTTGTTTACCAGATATAGCAACGCTTGATGATCCACATAAAATACAAACTTGTTTGCCAGAAGGTAGTAGCGAAATTTTTTTATTGCATAAACCATTGCTAAACCTTCTCGCTCTGTAGTGGTGTAGTTCCTTTCAGCATCGTTCAATTGACGGCTTGCAAAGCTAATGGGATAGTCCAATTTATGTTCTCCTGTTTGAGTGAGAACACACCCAATAGCAAAGTTTGATGCATCAATATGCACATGGAAAATGACATCCCAGTTAGGTGTCCTTAAAATCGGAGCACTTGCTAGTGTTTTCTTCAATTGTTCATAGGCCTGGTCACACTCTTCAGTCCATTTAAATTCAATGAGAAGCTTGTACAAAGGACGTGCTATCTCAGCGAAAAATAAAATAAACCGTCGATAATAACCCACGTGTCCCATGAACCTTTGAACTCCCTTGTAATTGGTTGGTGGTGGTAACTCTAGAATCACTTTAATTTTGCTCTCATCGATTGAGATACCATTCTTAGATACTATATGCCCTAAAATAACTCCATGCTTGACTCAAAATTGGCATTTGAACGGGTTCAATGAGATACGATATAACCTACACTTTTCAAACACCTTCCGCAAACATGATAGATGTTCTTTCCAAGAAGAGTAAACACAAAGGTCGTCTAAAAAAGCTTCACAAAACTCTCTCAAATATTCTTTAAAAGCAGTGTTTATTAATCGTTGGAATGTAGCAGGGGCATTTGTTAAGCCAAAAGCCATCACACGAAATGCAAACACGCCAAATTCCATGATGAAGGCAGTTTTAGCTTGGTCCTCTAGCGCTATCGTGATTTGGTTGTAGCCTGAGTACCCATCTAGAAAGCTATAAGCTTCCTTGCCTGCAACTCTTTCGAGTACATGTTCGGAATATGGTAGGGGGTAATGGTCTCTTCTAGTAGCTACATTAACTTTTTTGAGGTCCACGCACACCCTGAGTTTCCCATTCTTTTTTGGCACGATAACTATTGGAGACACCCATTCAGAGTGTTCAATAGGATATATGAACCCACATTTGATAAGCTTTTCTAGTTCTTCTTGAATGATCCTAGGATTCATCGGGTAGGGTCTTTGTTGTACGGGCTTCGCAGTGCTAATCATAGGGATTGTATGTTGGACCACAGAAGGTGGAACACCTTTCATATCATGGTATGTCCAAGCGAATACGTCCTTGAATTCCTTGAGAAACTCTTTGAGGACCGCCTCTTCAACTTCTGTGAGGTCTTGGGCAATAAAAACAGGTTTTTATTCTTCACCGGGGTCAGCTAATTCTATTTCTTTAACTATTGCCGGACCATCATAGATTCCATTATTCCCATCGATAGGTATTCTTTGGGCTTTTGTGTACACAACCTTTGCTTCCCCTGTGGTGCAAGATTTGAAATGTTCTGGTGCAGGATGCAAGTCTGTGGATTCTGGTTGTGCTTTGGTTTGTGCTTCCATTTCTGCTTTCTTGTGTTGTCGAGCTAACTCTTGGTTTTGACGCCTCCTTGCAATGCGGCTCAACTTTGGCTTGTCTATGATCTCTAATT
This sequence comes from Adiantum capillus-veneris, assembly GCF_014529385.1. Classification (NCBI taxonomy): domain Eukaryota; kingdom Viridiplantae; phylum Streptophyta; class Polypodiopsida; order Polypodiales; family Pteridaceae; genus Adiantum; species Adiantum capillus-veneris. The sequence goes on along the minus strand of NC_140940.1, from coordinate 27,905,346 downwards.
GGGCTATGTCATGGGGTCGTGGTCTACACCACATACCATTTTGGAGATATTCACCCCAATCATCTACCAATTTTCGATGAGCATCACACGCTCCTATATAACTGAGCCATTCTACTGAGGATCTCTTCTTTTTTATCCTAGCACGTACATTGGCTCGATATCGACGCCTCTTAAAGTTTTTCTTTTTCTTATTTGAGACCTGATTTTGATTTGCATTTAGATATGGCTCACTAAAGGAGTCCTCGTTGGTGTCCTCTTCACTCTCAAAGGAGCTATCATTGGTTGATGTGCTCGGTCCTTCCGAATGTTTTGACTCTGAACTTGCTCCACTCTCTAATTCATGAGATTCAGAATCCGTTTCACTCTGGGAGTCAGTGTCTGAGTCGTGCTGGTCAAAGTCTTCTATTGAGCTATCAGTGTAACTGTCAGATTGGTCTACAATTGCCTTGCCCTTAGAAGATGCATGTATGGCACTTATCATGTTCAGAGGTGCAATTTGTGGTACCTCTTCCCCCTCTGGTGTGACCCAAGTGGTTCCTCTATTTCCCCAGGTATCTATGGTTGCAGCTAGGTGTACCCAGTCTACGTTGTCTGATTCCGTCATACCCGGTAACACATCCATGTAAGGAGAATCTTGGCCAATGTCTGTATCCTTCTTACAAGTGTAACAATATTGTAGTGGGGCCGAGTGAACTGTGGTGTCAGAGCGATGATCAATAATGGTTTTACTCCCTAAGGGGTGTACCTTACCAGTCACCAAATCCACTCTAAGGACAGAGTCTTGGAATTGCAAATAGACATGATTTTTAGACCAATCATGAACCATTTGTGCTTCCCTCATGAATGGTCGTCCTAAAATCATTTCATATGACATAAGGTGTTTAGAGAAATCCATTACAATGAACGTATGTTATACCTTGTGTCCTAGAACTTTGATCTTAAGATCCTTGAGCATCCCCATAGGTTTGGCTATGGTACCATTTGCCATCTTTACCACAATGTTAGTAACACTGAGGCGGGGTTTTCCCATGGATTCCCAACAATCTTTTGTAACGATGCTAACTCCCGCACCACCATCAAGAATTCCCTTTATAGTTAATCCCTTGGTAGTGATGGGTAGGGTCGCATTAGACTCGTCGCCTTCAAAATACTGCCCTAATTCGTTAATGGGTACCTCGATCACAGACTCGTGTCCATCTAAGTCAAGTGATTGCACATGATTTTCCTCATCAATCATAATCGAGTCAGGCCTATTTGGTTGCGCAAACTGCGGTAATCCCGTTCGTAGCTCTCCGTTAAGGAATGCTCGAAGTGCAAGGAATAACTCAGGATCTCCATACAGCTTTGCTATGATCGTGGTTCGGACCTCAGAAGACATGAAGTCCACTAGTTTGGCAGCATTCATTGGCATTTTGCAGGGTGTAGGTCCTTGACTAGGAACTGGTGAGGATGGAATCTCATATTCCTCAATGGGATCAGGTATTCCTTCGTTAAACATCCTTTCCAACAAGAAGGGTGTATGCTCACTTTCTGATGTCCCGTCCTCACTCCCTTCTTGGATGATACTAGATATGGCTAACGGTCTATGGTTCATGTGGGGTGGATGAACTTGCGTGGGAAACACTGTGTCATGAATTTTGACATGCATGGGTTCTGGTTCTAGTTTCCCTTGAGTCTCCTCCACTAAACCTCTTAGATGTTTCACCTGCTCAATCTCGTCTACTGGGTTTGGGTACGTCCCAATCTTCTTTTTACGATTCTTCCCTTTTTGCCCCTGCGGTTTATCTTGGGGGTCTTGGATTGGATTTGGAAACACTTGTGGTGTTTTCAGAGGCTCTTTATGGTTTTCTCTTATTCGGTTTTCATTTGGTTCCATGTTACGGTTTTCTTTGTCGGTCTTTCCCTTTGTGGTATTGGTTCTAGTCTCCATTGTCTGGATTGAATCTGAATCATCCTCGAGGTCATTCATATACACGGGGTCATCTCCTGTTCCTATGTTTGTTTTGGAACTTGGCTTTGAATTTCCCGTATTCTGCGACCTCTTCCTTCGTGTCTTCTTTTTCTTTGCTTGGATAACTGACGTGGTATCTCTCTCTTCGAGGATATGGCCTGGCCCTTGAAGCATGGACCGTGTGATCGCATAAGCGGGTGCGACGGGTGGTATTGGCGATGTCACACTAGCAATTTCGACCAAATTTAGGGGTGTGATTTTAGGCGCATTTGGGTTATAGGGGCATTGGGCAATCAAGTGATCTATGCCACGACGATTACATGTGAGTATTGGCATTGCAGACGTGCTCCCTTGATTCATTTGCATCTGTGCAGCATTCTTTTGCAGCCTAATAGGGCACTCCGCTGCTCGATGTGGTCCACCACACTCGTAGCATTGAAGAGGTGGCCTCCTAGCGTGGGTGTTGATATTTTGACCTCTGGATGCGAGAGCAGCAGCTTGATAAACCGGCTTGACTTGCCCCCAACAATCTTCCATGTAGTATATAGGACACTCTTCCAATGTATCAAGTCCGTAGGCAATACTAGTGTCTATTTCCTCCTCACAGCCATCTGCATAAGCATTAGATGGCTCGCAACCCACTTGGTTCATAGGGGCGACTCTTGGATGCGGGGGCTGCGGTCCTAGCACAGGAGGTGGTAGCGGTGTAGCTTGTACAACATTTTGAGATCTAGGGACCATGTGTTGCGATAGTTGCTCAACAGGTGGAGCAGACATCAATACAGGAGCTCGAGGCGCATCCGTCCAGGCTACAGGTGGTCTATTTGCCATCATACGTTTGATCATTAAACAATCCTTAGCTTGGTGACCATACCTATCACATGCGTTGCAAGTTCCATTAAATTTTACTCTAAACGTAGGGCACTCACTAGTGCTATGTGGACCTAAGCAAATGGAACACCATTGTTGCTCCCTTCTTGGATACATGTGACTATTTTGAGGGGGTCGATTATCCTTAAGAGACTCTTGGATTGCCTTGGTGAGGTCTGTCAAGAATGTCTCAAATACCTTCGGCTCATTGGCAATGGGCTTTGCAGTCATGGGTTCATACTCAATGGCTTGTGAGCTAGTGGATCTCGTGTCAGTAGACACCCTCATGCCTGCTATCATCAAGTTGTCCTCTAATTGGATTGCATTGGCAGTGACATCTTCCCAGGTTGTGATACCTCTAATCACTAGTCCATTATAGATTCCTTCATTCCTCAACCCTCGAATGAATCGATCAAGCAGTTGGTTATTGTTGAAGCACTCATTTACAGGGCAGCGAGAGTTTAAGTGCTTTAGACGACTAATGAAGTCCCTTACTGACTCTCCTTCCTTACGTTCGGCCTTCTGTAGCTGAGATGCTACACCCCAAAGCACACCTTCTCGTATGTACTCCTTTAGAAACAACCTTCGAAGGGTAGGGTAGATTGTTTTCTCGTCCACCCTTAGGGTTCTATACCAATCTCCAGCCTTCCCACTTAATGTCAAGCTTAAGGCATTGCACTTATGTAGTTCGTTGCGTTCCCCTAAGGAATCACATACTTGTTCAAACACTTCAATGTGTTTTCTAGCATCTTCGTCCCCATTGAATTTTTGCGTGAGTTTGGCAATTTGTACTGCATTACTTCTAGGCTCTCTATCAGATGCATGACGCATATTTTCCGCGATAGATCGACCTATGGTTTGAGCAAACGCTGCCAAGTCACCTATGTGAGGAGGCAGGGTCGGTGGAGGTACTCTTGGAATCATATGTGGGAGAGGGACGGGTACTGGTCTTGGCATATGTGTGGATGATGCAGGATATGGAACATAACCGGGCATAGGTCCACTCGGATAAGGGCTAGGGAGCGGCACTCGAGGAGCATAAACAAGTGGTACAATTGGAGGTGTGGGGGCCATGTGTGCATAAGGGGCTAGAGGCACATACGGTCGAGGCCCCATATTAGGTACTACGACACTAGGTAGTGGCACTGCGCTAACCGTAGATGTCATCGGTACATTCTCTGTCAGGCTTATCCTTGGAGTGAGCACTGTGTTTTCCTTAATAGAGGGTCGAGCCAAGTTAGGGAAGCTAAAGTTGTCGCTCGGAGGCTCAGATTGAATAGAGACCCCAGGTGAAATGACGTAAGATGGGTCCATGGGGCTCATTAGAGGAGTCTCCATTTGTGATAGAGTAGGCTGTTGAGCCTTGCTCGTATCCAGAAATCTCATGGGGCCAGTTGAGAGTATATTTACCCCTCGGTTTTGCCTTTCCGATTGAATAATGCCATGGATAACATTACAGATCATTTTCTGTTGATCTTCGATGCTCGTGGCACTAGAGGTGGATTGTACAATCTCTATCCATCCTACATGGTAGGCGTGGCCAGAGTGTAGATCCGTCAACACCTCAGTGTGGAGGTCGTATGTCCAATGATCGTTAATGAACAATCCTTCTAGAGTCGACGTGTTAACGGTTTCTTGTGAGGTAGAAGCAATGTTGCTCCCCGTGGTTTTACTTGTCACCAACGGTACTCTAGAGGGAACTTCTGAAGGAGGTAGCTCAACAGGGCCTTCTTGGTAAGAAGTTGGCAGGATATCCACATGGACACTCTTTGGGGGTGTGGGGTCCACGTGCGATGTGAAAGGAGAGTCCACTTTCCCACCCCCTTCGTGTGCTTCATTTGCATCAGGTTCCGAGCGAGTAGCTCTACCTAATGTTTCCATGAAACGGTTAAACATACTAGTACTAGGCTGTGGAGCTTCGGGAGGTGCATGGCCTTCTCTCTCAGTATTTTGGGTAGGGTATGCTTCCATGATTTCTGAGTCGGAGGAGGAATCACTAGCGGCTATTTTAGGGTCTTGGGTGGTGCTACCTTCTGTCCCCGCTGAGGGTCTAGAGCCTATCGTGGATGGGTAATGGGTGTCCGTATGAACAGAGGCACCCTCAATATGCTCGTGTTCTAGCACCCGCCCAGAGCGTAAGTGCATGTGCTTTTGATACCCTAAGGTGTCAAAAAGCTGCTCTAGGAGGCCTTGTGACTAGTTTTTTGCGTGTTTTTTTGTTTGTTTTTTTGCTAGATTTTTTAGAGCGTGTCGTGGAATGGGCCGTGTGATAGCTTGAAACGAGCGTATCGCTAGGAGGGACGCGCTGTGCTTTACAGCCCACCGTTTGGTTCTATTTTGCTCCAGAAAAGTCCGAAACAGTCTTTTCCTAGCTGGGGAACTAGGCTCCAAATAGCAAGTCTAAGGGTGCAAGTGGGAAGAGAAGGGAGGAGAGTGGAGGACTTGTCCCACATGCTCTCATTCCCTCTTGAGGGGGTAGGGTATATATATAAGAGTGAGTCTAGTGTATATCAGAAGTCTGAGGACTGAGGCTTGGGCTTGGGCTTGGGCTTGGAAAAATGATCCCGATCTAACTTTTATACAAACCAACCCGTCCGTTTTTATAACTCACGTTTTTTATTTTTGAAAATCTAACCTCCCCCTCACTCACGTTTTTTATTTTCGAGTTTTTTTTCGAAAAAAATTCTTTTTTTAAAAAATTTAATTTTTATTTTTATTTAAAAAAAAAAGGTTTTTTTGGGATATTATTTGGTACTCGTTTTGGTGCGCGTTGACCTCACCTAGCTATTTACAGTCCCGCCTACCTACTGACCTGCTAATCAGTGGTTCACCTAATTACTAACCTGCTTAATTAACTAACTGTGCGCCTAACTGTGCACAAACCAGAAAACACAGAAAATGCAGAAATTGAAACTTGACAGAACTGTGCAGTGCAAACCAGAAAATGCAGAAAACGCAGAAACGCAAGAAATGCTAACTGTGTAAGCTGAAATCTGAGCTTAATAGAACTAGCAAAAAAGAGCTTAACAGAACACAGAAAACTTGAATGCAGTCAACAACATTCTGTCTTTCTCTACTGTTTTTGCATAACAACAATAATCAAACTTAAGCCGCGTCTTTCCTACATAAAAAATAGCTTCAATACAATTTACAGGTCGCCATTGGAGCTTCATGCGCAACAGCTCCCCGACAGCGGCGCCAAAAATGTCAAGGCTAGGGACTTGCTACGCGCCGTGTACGAGCCACAAAAGCTCCTAGCACACAGTCATACAACAGACAAGCTCACAAGGAAGAACGGTGTGTCACTCACCTTTCTGCGTAGTTGCGAATGAAGGATTCCCGCGCCGCGAAGAAGAGGGAGACGCCGCTACGCCGCGCTCAACCGCCTCGCCGCCGTCGTGCCGCCGCAACGCTCGATCGCACACACACTCTCACACACTCTCTCTCTCTCTCTCACGCACACACACAAGGAGATGGTGAAGGAGAAGGTGGAGATGGACCAAGAGCAGCTTCTATTGCACAATGAGAGAATGACTCAATTTTAGGTTTAATTGGCTTTTATGTGAGCTCACCCCATTCACACTTGGGCGCCCATGCTTAGCCAACTAACCCTAGCATGTTCGTGTTAGAGTGCGCCTCTCATCGGCGATCACTCTACCTTTCCCTATTGGACCGACAAGCCCGGTGCCTGACTCTACTTAAATAAATAATACGGTTACGGTGTCCGTCGTAGGTGATAGGGTGTCCGTGAGCCACGAGGGTTAACAGGTGGATATCCCGTGGGTTTGTAGTTTTGGCTTGCTATGAACGTTAATGTATTTTCATCCATCGTGAACTGATTTCTAGGTGTTTGAGCCACATTGTGAAGGTGTAGTAGCTTCATCAGCACTAGCCCAAAATGGACTTTCATAAGGGGTATAAGCTACACCTTGTCTCTCTTACGTGGCTTTTGACCGGTTCCTCATAATAAAAAATTGATGACATCAGCGGCTCGGTTATGGATTGGAATACCTCACTACTCCTTATTGTTCTATATGATCAAAAGAATAGATAAGGTTAGTACAGTCAGTGCGATGGGTGTCCGATGAGTTGGCCTAAACTCTAACATGATGCAACGTGCATCACTAAAAAATTGGATCATGACCAACATGCTTGGCCCAAGTGCTAGAAGCAATCCTACATGTGCAATCACCCACATGAATAGCAAATTCTGCGGTTGATCTTGAGGGTCCAAATGCATGACAAAAACCATCGCTGAAAAACTCGAGAAATGTGCTTAATCTCGCCATACCTCTAACTGACGTGGTTGGTGAGCCAGTTGTCATGTCATCAAGATAATCATCCTCCCAAGGGATACATTGTACTTAAAAAATGAGAGAGAGGTTGCATCAACATGTAAAGAAGGCCACTACCACTCATTAGGATCGCATTCTAACTTAGCCAGTGGCCGTCCATGCCATATCCACAACCTCCAAAGCGGTGCCTCCTCTGTAATGAAAATAGGGTCGACACAAGAGCATCTATCCAAAGAGCCCACTACTTGGACATGCTGTCAATGAGCCTCCAACTGCTGATCAAGAGCTACCTCACCGTGAAAGGCCAATATAATGTGATAGCCATGATGAGCTTGTGCAATAGCCAAGACACTTTGGTGTTGCTAATTATGTTGTTTGTGCTTTTAAGTTTCAAGTACATCTCATATTGATTAGATCTAACAATTAAAGTACTAAATCAAGGGCTTAAAAAACTGCATGTGGATTCTTCCAGGCTGGAGAAACGGAATAGGATTACCAATAAAAATTTGTAGGGTGGTTAAATCCTTCTCTTAGAAAACACCCGGACAATTGCTATCAAAGTATAGCCCATCTGATGCTCCACATGGTTGCATGTTTAGTTGTGCCACAAATGGCTATCGATCCTTCGTCACTGAATTACACCTCAATTTTAGAGAGGATCTATGGTTGAAAATCGGTGTCACGTGTCGGTGTAGATCACAACCGTTGATCTCGAATGTGAAGTTGTTGTAAACTAAGTGTAAACTCAGGCAAGTGTGAACTCATTGTGAACTAGATGTGAACTATATGTGAACTCTGCAAGGTATGTGTATTGCATTTTGGTGGTGTGAACTAAATGTGAACTTGGTGTAAACCCAATGTGAACTCCATCTAAACTAAGATCGTGTGTGTACCTAATATAATGCTACCTTTTCCCTTGCATAACAAAATCCACGCGCTCACGTATATTCAGACCTTCACTCTATGACGGAGATGTCATGAGGTCAAACCCCACCCAATCCATATTTTTTCACATATATACCCTTGCATCATTTTGAGATGGATTTGCCCCAACTTTTGCATAGGTAGTTTGGTAAGCTGAGCCGGAAAACAAACGAACAGTTGCGTTTGACCGGACAGCGAGGTAAATTGCTTTTCCACGACTGAAGAAGAGAAGGAAGCGGCTCTGTTGCGTTCGCGGGTCGCTACCGCCGTCCTCGCTCCTTCTATGACTCAGAAGCCATGAATCTCTCCCTGCTAGGTCAGTACCCTTCCGCCGAGTTTTCGTGAAGACTGCATGGCGTCTGCTTTACTGTCTATGAAATTTTGGCAGAATTCCACTTGGAAATATCTCTAATTCTGCGCAAGAGAGTTAAAATTGGTCTTTTGCGGTGTTGCAGATCCCTTTCAAAACGATTTTCCTGAGGTGATTGAGGAGTACTTGGAACAAGGGAGTGCAAAATGTATCTGTTTCAATCGCAGGGGAACTCTTCTTGCAGGTATTTTGTCTTCCTGACTAGCTGCGAAGCTCATTTTTGTTATCCCTCTGTGTTTGCATTGTTGCAGGAAAGAGTGCATTTTTGGAGCTATGTTTGTTGTATCAATTTTTATTTTTCTTGGCAGTGGGTTGCCAAGATGGAGGATGTGTAATCTGGGACTTTGACACAAGGGGTGTCGCAAAGGAGCTTCGTGATACCAGCAGCAGCACACTTGTGACAGATGTGAGCTGGTCTAAGTGCGGGCGATATCTTTTAGTGGCAGCTAGTGACAGGTCTCTAGCCTTATGGGACGTTGCAAAGGGTGTGAAAATCAATACAATAACATTACAGCAAAGTGCACTCTTTGTACGTTTGCACCCCGCCAATCCATCACTATGTTTAGCTTGCCCAATGGCGAATGCACCAATTTTAGTAGACATAACCAGTGGCACCACCCATTCTCTTGCTGTGTCTGTACCGAAAACATTGGATACCGGACAACTTGCCCGGTCGAAGTCTGCAAATGGAAATTCTCAGTTCACCCCTTCAGTTGCTTGCTTCAATAAGAGGGGTGATCTGATTTTTGTTGGAAACTCAAAAGGTGATGTTTTTATTACCGATACAGTGAGCAAGCAGGTTCGAGCCCTCCTGCAAACCCCTGGAGGTGCTTTAATTAGATATTTTTCGATGAGTAGAAGTGGCCAGTATGTGCTTATTGTTTCAAATGACAGAATTATTAGGTTGTATGAAATTTTACTGCCCGTAAATGGCGCGTCACAAGCCCTCTTGGCCATGGCAGCTGGACAAAATGAGGATGAAATGTCGCTCGAAGATTTGAAGCGATGTGGTTCTCAGTGCTTTCAGTACTTAAAGGAGTTTCAAGACAGGGTCAATCGTGTGCATTGGAGGGCAGCCTGCTTTAGTGGTGACGGTGAGTATGTTGCCGGAGCATCTGCTGTAAAAGGTGAACACAAAATTCACATATGGAATAGCAAAACAGGGCAGTTGGCCAGGATTTTAGAAGGGCCCAAAGAAGGTATATTAGATCTTGCATGGCATCCTAGTCGCCCGATTGTGGCGTCAGTGTCCATGTCAGCAGGTGTAATCTACATATGGGCAAAAGATTATACTGAGAACTGGAGTGCCTTTGCCCCAGACTTCAAGGAGTTGGAGGAAAATGAAGAGTATGTGGAAAAGGAAGATGAATTTGATTTGATGCCTGAGATAGAGAAGGTATTCCTTGTTCATGTAAGCTCTTGAAGTCTGCTTGCCTTACTTCACTTAATGAGAATGTTCACTATGCAGGCCAAACCTTGTAGAACTGATGAGGACGAAGAAGTGGACATTTTGACTGCTGACAAAGTTGCAGCTTTTAGCGATTCAGATGACTCTGATGATGGGCTCTACTTTCTACCGACGGTACCCTTGCCTGATACACCTGAACAACAAACTCAGGCTCCTCAAACTGGGCATATTTTTGAAGATTCTTTGAAGGCAGAACATAGCAGTCCGCTTGATTCAGAGCGGTCAAATGGTGTTGATGATAACAAAGCAAGGCTCTTTGAAGTGAACCGTCCAGAATTCTTCTCTGGTGAGTGTGTTAATTACTTGGCTTCTCATTGGTGGTGTATGGATTAATTTTTTGTTTTGTAATTTTGATGAGATGAGATGCTTCCTGGTCTTTATGCTATTGTGATGAGAGAGAGAGAGAGAGAGAGAGAGAGAGAGAGAGAGAGAGAGAGAGAGAGATATGAAATGATATATTAACATCTTCAAGAGGCCAAAATGACCTATGAGACCAATCCGTACAAGCTGGTGAATTTGATACCATATCTGGGTACAAAAAGAGATACCAAGATGAATCTAAAGGTGCTACTAGCTGGAACTCTATGGGATATGTATGATCACTAATCCCATGGGTGCCCAAAATAAGAGGGTGATATAATGGGTGGTGAATCGACGAGTTTTCACGCGAGAAAACTCTCCGTTTTCGTATTCCTTTGCAATGGAATTGGACGTACTTGTAGGGGATTAGCAATTAGCTACTCCGGTTCCTGTACAGAAGGCTCTTGCCTTGACAAACGTGCATAAATACCCGAGAGCTGTACATGGTCATCTGAGAAGCCCTACTAGTGGGGCATTACGATATGTGCAAAGGGGAGAGAGCGATGGGCGAGAGCAAATCATTGCGTTGCATGAGACAAGGGAGAAGGCAAGCTTTCCATTAAAGCTGTGATCACCTGCACCCACTACTCACACACACACTGTGTAGCAATGAATATAATCAGCCTTTAGCCTCAAAAATGCCCCCCCCCCCGGATGAGACCTCTGGAGTGAGAGTTGACTTGCAGGTTGCTCTCCTATTGCAATGTGTCAAGTTTGCTTCTTTTGGTTTAATTCCTAGTACCCACCAACTTATAAAGTCTTGCCAAGGGGCCTAAATGACGTTAAGTGAGCCTAGCCACTTCTTTACTAGTCGGATTCCAGTGCTGAGCGTGTTGGGGTTAGCCCAACTTGGGCTTCTAGGTGTGAACATCTCTTATGTGTAAAGCCTTTATAAGGCAGAAAAAGATCTAAAGGATCTCTCTTTCATTGTGTACAGCGTGTGTCTCTTAGCTTGTTCCCCCTCTCCTCTCTCGTCTGCTCTCTCCCCTCACTCACCTAGTCATGTCTATACGCGACGCTGTTCGTATCCGCTCCGACTCAACAATTGGTATCAGAGCTCATGGAGGCGAGCTTGGGGCATTACGCCAGTCATAGGAAGCGTTCTCAGAGCTTGTGTGGAGATTGTCAAGGTATCTTTCAAGTGGCAACATCAGGAGGCTGTCCGACGTCATCAAAGCGAGTCGAGAATTGGCAACAAGAGCGTACTTTCGGCTCCATACCTTTGGTTTGCAACAGGAGTGAAGGCCTTGGTGGTCCTCTACACGGTCTTGCCAGTGAGGAAGTTCTGTGCTGGATCGAGTTTGTTATGGATGAGATTGGTGTTGATGTCAATATAGATGCACGCATCATGAATGGAAATTGGACCATGGAAGCCGAAGCAGACGTTATTCAGATGTTCTTCTGCATCCTAGCTGTTTGCCAGACAAACATACCTGAGGAATATGATGATGGTAGGATCAGTTATGAAGCTGAATGAGCTGATGAAGGATCCTTTGTGGTTGCAGCAAGGGAAATTGGATTTGAGTTTGTGAAACGAACTCGAACAAGTATGCATGTTCGAGAGTCTGATTCATCAGGCAGGAAGGTAGAAAGAGAGTACAAAGTGCTTAATCTTCTGGAGTTTAATAGTACTTAACCAGGATGTCGGCGGTGGTGCGCAATGAAGATGGCCAAATCTTTTTTTTCTGCAAAGGTGCAGACAATGTAATCTTTGAGAGGCTCAACAATTGTGATGTGAAGCCCCATTCAATCATCGATTCCAATTTATTCTTTTATGCAAAGGTGTAGACATTGTAATCTTTGAGAGGCTCAACAATTGTGATGCGAAGCCCCATTCACATCATCAATTCCAATTAAAGAGCTGGAAAAAAAATGCAGACCACCTAGCTTGGAGTTCCTCTTGTCAGATCAAGAGGAGTCTTCACTCACAATGTCCATTCACTTTGTTTGTGTCCGTTGCACTCTCTCACTAAAGAACGGAAGGTTCTCCCTTCTATAAGTAAAAGGAACCTTGAGCACAGTTCGGAGCACTCATCTTGAGCAAAGTTCAACATTCATTCCGCTGCACCTAACATTATGTAGAAGTCCTCGTGCCCCAAATACCCCTGACAATGCAACCGAAGTTTGCCAATGACAGGTGTAATGGCTACATCCTTGCCGGGTGCCCCTAGAACTGCCTCTGCTAGTGGTCCCATCTGATCGGGTGTAATCTCGAGCCGCGCCGCCAATTCAGGTGAAATGAAGTTGGCCTTAGCTCCTCCATCAAAGAAAATCAGGGCTTCTTGATCTTTTACTTTGCCCCAAGCTCGGCAAAGTTTTGTACTCTCATCAATTGTGCTTGGGTCAATACCCATGCAATCTGGAACCAGTCCTGCTTTCATCTTGCCTTTCCGTCCACGTTCCTCAGCTGCTTTTGAACTCTCTGGCTTGTCTTCATCTTGTTCTTTCTGTGCCTTTTTAGGGCACTTCGCGGAGATGTGTCCTTGTTCCCCGCATTTAAAACACTTCCCCTCGTTAATGTAGTTGGCTCTTTCTCGAGGAGTGAGCCTGGGTCGTGCATCCTTACCTTTCTGATCTTGGGGGCTCTTCTTCTTTCTACTTTCATTTTTAGAAGGCTGTTCTGTTTTCTATGTCATGATCTCATCTGTGGGGTAAGTCAAACTGCGTGAGTGTATCACAAAGCCCCGTTTCGCATGACTCATCGGTTCTTGGATAGAATTTGACTTTTGCTCCAAGCAGTGATCTCGGATCTCCATAGGAAGTCCCAAGGTAAACTGCTCAATTTGTTCTTTAAACGAGATCTTCTTAAATGAAGAAGCGAGTAGAAAAGAGCTCCAAAATCTATCGCAATATGCGTCCAAGGTATCTTTCTTGGTCATCCGGAGATGGTTCCAAGCAGTTCGTATGTCGCGTTTGTACTCCCGAGTCAACCAAGAAGAAATTAAAAGCCTTTTAAATTTCAACCATTTAACTGGCACTTTCTTGTTCAATAGAAGTGGACCACCATGTTCGAGCATTTCCCTTGAAGTAAGAGGTAGCCCTCCGAATCTTGGAGTGATATGAGTAATGATCTCTAGAGAAAGCTATGTCAAATTGGAATCCGGAAAAAGTGTCAAATTTAATTGAATGTCCACCTTCTTTAAATTCTCGAACTTTCTTGCTTTTATCCTCCAGAAAGTCATACTGGTTGGCTTTATAAAAATTCTTCTTCTTTGTATAAAATCTGTGATCATCGGAGTCCGAACTATCTGAAGACGAGTCCTCTGTAGAACTGTCAGAAACTGGGCAAAACTTAGGCTTCTTTGCCTTTTTCTTGCCCTTTCCGAAGCTTTGCTTTTTGCTTCGCTTTTTCTCTTTCCTCTCTTCTTCGCTCGAGTTAGAAGAGCTAGAAGAATTGTAAGAAGAAGAAGAAGAAGAAGAAGAAGAAGAACTGGATACTCCTTCAAATCTGACATGCTTCTTTTGTTTTCTTGCCCAGGCAAAAGCAGATTGACGACCCAAATAACCCGGGAAGTCAGTTCCTTTCTTTTGCTTTTTGTCGTGCTTTTTGGCTTTGTTGGTTGTGTTAAAAAGCTGGGTAATCCGTGTATCAACCACCTCTTCTAATTCTTGCTCTGTAAACATCCTTGGAGTAGGAGGTTTCTTGAGTGCCGGTTTGAGGGGTGGTTCTGTGGCCTTCCGCCACTGAGAGTGCACTTCGTCAAAGGATGTCTGAGTCAATAATTTTGCAAATTTTGGATCCTTTGCAATGTTGATCATCATCTTTGTCGCATCTTCAACCAATTGTCGACGCTTCATCTCTTGAATCTCCGCCCGAGTAGGCCGAGGCGGGCGATAGTCGTGATAATCTTCTTCATGATCTCTTCCCGCATCCCCAGATGCAGAGGAAGTCGATTGATCTCTGTTTGAATCCATAAGTGTCGCGAGAAAAAGGATCGTATTTCCCTGTAGAAGAGAGATCGGCCGTGCTTTGATACCACTGTAACAAACTTGGCCACTTCAAGTCAAGATTCTATCGCGACACAATAGAGATTCACTTCAAAACAGTTCACAGTTCACAATTGATTCGACACGGCCCGGTGGAGTTCCGTGCCTAGAGATATTGGCCCCAAAGACTGGCACACCTTTCGGTATATCTTTTTGTATTAATCTGAGTTCAAAGTACAAGGGAGTGGGAGGGTTCTCACTCTCAGACTCTGCGTCCAGATGCTCTGAGAAGTGGGAGCCCTGCCCATCTATTTATTGGTTACAAGGATTGCCAAAAGCAAAGCCCCAAAAGATGCGGTCTTTTTAAGCTTCCAAAAGCTTCTAAAAAAAAAGCTATTCTTCTCCCAAGCCTTGCTTAGTAAATAAAGCAACTCCAAAAGCTTCTCATCGTAAGTTTTGCGTAGAGCAAAAAGCTGCCAAAATCTTGCATAGAATTTTCGTGAAATGCGTCGCAAATTGCGGGGGTCCGTACGGCAGTGCCACGTCAACAGAACAACGTAAATCTTGGAAATCTGCCACGTCACTTGTTGCTGCATTTTTACGGGTGTGTGTGTGTGCCGGGGTTTGTTGCGCCATGCCACGTCACCTAGTTTGCGACAATAAGTCACCTATTATGAAAGTGATCTATAAGAGGTGTTTCACATGCGAGGTCGAAAACTGGAACCAGCGGTGGAAAATGCTCATGCTAGGTACTGTACCATGATGCTAATGCTATGGGTTTGTGCAATCAGAGGGTATGCAGCTACTCTAAGTGCCTGGACATGCACGGCATGCGCGTAGGCTGACAAGGGTGCCGGAACACTTTCTAGGCTTCCTAAACCTTAGAAGTAGGAACAACTTGTCCACATACACATAGGGTTAGATGTGTATGTCACAAAGCGATGACGTGGCGGACAGCAGAAACCCTAATTTCTGGCTGAAACCCTAAAATTCCTGCAAACCCTAAAATCTGCCAGAAACCCTAATTTGCAGCAAACCCTAATTTCAGGCTGAAACCCTAATTCAGCAAACCCTAATTCTGCCCGGGGTGCCACATGGCAGCAGCAGTACGGATTTTCGTAAATTGCGGCGGATTTGGCGCTTGCAACTTTCTTGCTTTTTCTACGCAAATAAGCAAGAGAGAAAAGTAATTTGCTTTTTTTTTGAAACTCAAAAGAGTTTGTGAGAGAGAAACAAACTGCTTTTGATTTTGAAGCTTTTGGGGCTCTGCTTTTGGGCATCCCTTGTATCTTTAAATAAGTGGTGAGGGCTTCACTTCTTAGAGCATCTGGACGCAGAGTCTGAGAGTGAAACCCTAGCCACTCTCTTGTACTTTGATCTGATTAAGATAAAAAGAAATACCGAAAGGGGCGCCAGTCTTTGGGGCCAATATCTCTAGGCACGGAACTCTGCCGGGCCAATGCAAATCTATTGTGATATGTGAATTGTTTTGAAGTGGTTATTTGGTGCTGTCGCGGTTGATTCTTGACTTGGAGTGTCCAAGTCTGTTACGGTGGTATCAGAGCACGACCGATTTCTCTGCTACGGGAAATCCAATCCCCGAATTCTTTTTCCGCGGCACCTATGGCTTCAGGCAATGATCAATCGACTCTCTCTGCATCTGGAGATGCAGGCAGGGATCACAATGAAGATTCCGGCACTGAGTATGGCCCGCCTAGTCCTACTCAGGCGGAGTAGTGAGGGATGGAGCGTCGTCAATTGATTGATGATGCAACAAAGATGATGCTCAATTTTGCCAAGGACTCGAAGATGGCAAAATATATGAACCAGACCTCTTTGGAAGAGGTGCAGATGGAGTGGCAGAGAACCACAACACCACTCCAGAAACCCGCTCTCTCTGCCTCCAAGAAATATACGGACAAGGAACTGGAGAACGTGGTTGATGCACGGATTGCTCAGCTTTTCGACGTGCAAAAGAAAGACAAAAAGCACGGCAAAAAGCAGAAGAAAGGCATTGACTTCCCAGGATATTTGGGTCGTAGGTCGACATTCGACAAGGCAAAGAAACTGAAGAAGCGTGTCAAGTTTGAAGGCTTACCCAGTTTTTCTTCTTCTTCTTCTTCTTCTTCTTCTGACAGTTCTTCTAGCTCTTCAGACTCGATCGAAGAAGACAGGAAAAGCAAAAAGCGAAGCAAGAAACAACGCTTCGGAAAGGGCAAGAAAAAGGCAAAGAAGTCTAAGTCTCGCCCAGTGAGTGTCACTTCTACAGAGGACTCGTCTACGGACAGTTCAGACTCTGACAACGGGAACTTTTATGTGAACTAGAAGAATTTTTACAAAGCCAACCAGTATGACTTTCTCGAAGATAAAAGCAAGAAAGTCCGAGAGTTTAAGGAAGGTGGCCAAGCACTTAAGTTTGATACTTTTTCGGGATACTCCGATGCTTCGAAGGCTTTGTCTTTTATACAGCAGTTTAACATCGCTTTCGGGGAAGGACGCTATTCAGAGCACTCCAAGATTCGGAGAGCTGCCTCTTATTTTAAGGGGAATGCTCGCACTTGGTGGTCCACGCTTCTATTAAGCAAGATTGTGCCAGTTACATGGCTGAAATTCAAGAGGCTTTTTATTTCTTCTTGGTTGACTCAAGAGTTTGAGCGAGATATACGAGCTGCTTGGAACCATCTCCGGATGACCAAGAGTGATACAGTGAATTCTTACTGTGAAAGATTCTGGAGCTCTTTTCTACCTGCCTCTTCATTCAAGAAGATCTCGTTCAGAGAACAGATTGAGCGGTTTACCTTGGGTCTACCTACAGAGATCCGAGATCACTGCTTGGAACAGAAGTCAGCTTCTATTCAGGAGTTGATGAGTCATGCGAAGCGGGGCTTTGCAATTCACTTTGGCAGTCTGACCTACTCCACAGATGAGGTCATGACACAACGAACCGGACAGACTTCTGGGAATGAAAGTAGAAAAAGAAAGAGCAACCCAGAGAAAAAGGATGCACGACCCAAGCTTACTCCTCAGGAGAGAGCTCGCTTCATCAGGGAGGGGAAGTGCTTTGGATGCGGGGAACTTGGACATATCTCCGTGAAGTGCCCTAAAAAGGCACAGAAAGAACGAAACGACAAGAACGACGAAAGGCCTGAGAGTTCGCGAGCAGCTGAGGACCGTGTACGAAAAGGCAAGATGAAAACATGACTGGTTCCAGATTGTGTGGGTATTGATCCCGACACCATGGATGAGAGTACAGAACTTTGCCGAGCTTGGGGCAAAGTGAAAGATCAAGAGGCCCTGATTTTCTTTGATGGAGGAGCCAAGGCCAACTTCATTTCACCGGAATTGGCGGCGCGGCTCGAGATTACTCCCGATCGGATGGGACCACTTGCAGAGGCAGTTCTAGCGGCACCCGGCAGGGACGTAGTCATTACACCTGTCATTGACAAACTTCGGTTGCATTGTCAAGCGTATTTGGGGCATGAGGACTTCTTCATAATGCCTTTGGAGGGTTGTGATGTTCTCTTAGGGATTCCCTGGTACCACAAGAACAACGCTGTCGTCGATTATCGGGCGAGAAAAGCGACTTTGACTACAGAAAAGGGCAGAACAATTGTACTTGATATTAAACTGAAGGGCGAGTCTGTCCCTATTGTATCGGCTTCGGCCATTTCAAATTTAATGAAATCCAGTTTGTTTGTTTACTCGATCTTTATGAAAGAGTTGAGTGATGATGATAGGACAAATATGTCTAAACTTGATAAAGAACGCCAAGATTTTCTACACCCTCACGCCGATTGCTTCTCAGAAGGCCTGCCAGGTGAGTTACCACCTGCTCGTCCTGAAGATCATACCATTGATATGATACCTGGTAGTACACCACTGAACCGGCCATCCTACCGTGTGAGCCGAGCACAGAATGAAGAGATTATGAACCAAGTGAAAGACCTCTTGGAAAAGGGTCTTGTCCAGCCTAGTACTTCACCGTATTGCTCTCCAGTGTTGTTGGTTTTGAAGAAAGACGGATCTTGGAGAATGTGCATCGATTATAGAGCTCTCAACAAAATCACCATCAAGAACAGATTTTCGATCCCTAGGATCGATGATATACTCGATAGGTTACAGGGATCCTTGTGCTTTAGCAGGTTTGACTTGAAGAGTGGATATCATCAGATCAGGATAGCGCCGGGAGACGTCTACAAGACAGCTTTTCGGACGACTTTTGGGTTATTTGAGTTTTTGGTGATGCCTTTTGGCTTAACCAATGCTCTTGCGAAATTTAGCCTGATGATGGACAGGATTTTTCGAGAGTACAAGCTATTTGTTGGCACTTTCTTTGACGACATCATTGTTTTCTCCAAGAATGAGGCAGAACACAGAGATCATCTGCTTCAGGTCTTTTAGGCATTACGAGATCACAAGTTAGTGATTAATGCAAAGAAAAGTGAATTTTTCCTACCAGAGATACACTTTTTGGGACACATTGTGTCAGCAGCAGGAGTGCAAATGGATCCGGCCAAGATAGAGACTATCCGTGATTGGCCTTACTTGAGGAATGTCCATGAAGTTAGAAGCTTCTTGGGACTGTGTTCGTACTACAGGCGGTTCATACGAAAGTTTGCAGAGGTTGCTTCCCCTTTGCATATCTTGACACAGAAAGGAGTACCTTTCTCGTGGGGACCCACAGAGGTGACTGCCTTTCAGACATTGAAAGAGAAATTGACTACAGGACCTATTTTGGCTTTGCCGGACTTGCAGAAGTCATTTGAAGTATATTGTGATGCTTGTGGTCGTAGGCTGGGTGCGGTCTTGATGTAAGAAGGCCATGTCATAGCTTACGAGAGCTGTTTGTTCTCTAGGCCGGAGATGACAACATGGATTTATGAGAAAGAGCTTTTGGCGGTTATCCATGCTCTTACGCAGTGGCGGCATTACCTACTCGGAGCGGATTTTACTGTCTTTACAGACCATCAGAGTTTGCGCTACTTCTTGTCACAGAAGCAGTTTTCGAAAAAGCAAACGCGATGGGCGAACATCTTGTCACAGTTCCACTTCCAGATTGTCCATGTGCAGGGACAGAAGAATGTGGTGGCAGATGCTTTGTCTCGGAAACCGTTGGTTCTGGCTATTTCCGCGATACATCATAGGAGCTTCGAGGATATGGTCGATGAGTATGCCACAGATACAGATTTTGCAGATATTTTCACACGGATACGGGATGGAGAGACAGTAGCTGGATACTCCCTTCGGGAAGGCTACTTGATGAAAAAGACTATGTTGTGCGTTACACAGCCGTTGAGGGAAAAGGTTATGACTGAATGCCAGTGTCCACCTTTTATGGGTCACCGCGGCATTGCTACCACCATGAAAGGGGTAGAGAGATACTTCTTTTGGCCGAGACTCAAGAAGAATGTGGAAGAGTTTGGGCGCAGTTGCTTGGTATGCCAGAAGGTCAAGTTTGACAGGCATAAGACACAGGGATTGTTACAGCCTTTATCCATACCCACCCGCCCCTGGGAAAGTATAGCGATCGATTTCATTTTTGATCTCCTGAGAACACATAGTGGTCACGATGGTATCTGGACTGTTATTGACAGATTTAGCAAACATGCTCATTTCATTCCAGTGAAGAAAATAGTCAAGCCGGATCATTTAGCGAGACTGTTTGTGGCCCAGATTTTCAGATTACATGGCATGTGTCACCAGCGTGTGACTACTATCTATCCTTTTTGTTGATTTCTTTCTTATTATCTATTTACTTTCACCTTTTGGAAACACCCCTCGGGAAATCTAACTACCCTGCATTGCATAGCTAGTGTGGAACTGTTCAGAGGGAGTCTAGGCCTGAGGGCAAGAGAGCACCAAGGTTGGACAAGGACTATGGTTAGCCAAGTGGGGTCATTGACTAGCGAAAGTGGAATCCTTTGCTACAGAGGCTACATTTCAGTTCTGGATGTGGCCGCAGTGTACAAAGAGGGTCGGATGACCTAGAAAGATACAATGGCAGCATCTCCTAAAATTTAGGGAACTGCTATTTTGGGACCTGAAAATGTGTTGGCGTCATTACCTCCGGAATGACAAGGGGAACATTTTCTTGCTCTGCTACAAAGTCAACTGATGCACAGTTGAGATATTTTTAGCCGGGAATACCCAAAGTCGGAAAATGTGCCATGTGGCACTCTGTGAGCATTCTGCTACTCCTGGCCAGAGAGGGGGCACCTAAAATGAGAGAGGAGGCTGATTTTCAGATTTTTGTCACAGGTTAAGAGCTATGGAGTGCTTGCTTTCCCTCTTATGCACAGTGCGGTGCCAGGAGTGATGCCCTGCACGCTACGCACTGACCTCTCTCTCCCCTTTGGCAGTATGTTATGCCCCTCTAGTGGGCTCTTCATTTGACCAATGTACAGTTGTGTGGGTTCATGCGCGATTGCCGAGGCAAGAGCCTCTTGCACAGGTATTGGATTAGCTAGCAGCTAATCCCCCCCCGCAGGTACAGGTGAATTCGGAGAGGTTTCACGCCAGAAATCTCGTCCGATTCAAAGGGCAAGTAGCCCTACAGGTGCGGGAGCTCGAGGACTTGCTACGGATGCGACCGGCACGTGAAACGGAGCCCGAAACAGTAAATTACAGCCTGCTGTGTATTTTTGCAGGTTTAGGGTTTTGGCCCTGAACGGACCCTAATACCCCCAGGAGGTTCGGGGATGCAAGGGGACCGCTGTACAGGCGATCTGGCGCATTTTCGGGGCTGAAAACAGAGAATTCAGCGTGCTGCAGATTCTCGCCAGGTCTTGCAAAGTGCTCATATGCGTCGGGAAAGTCACTCAATGCGTGGGAATACTGACTGTGAAGGGTCCTAGTATAGTTATGCTGCCGAAATCAGGCCAGAATAGTTGAAATTCAGTCAAGTTTGTGCGGGGCAGCTTGTAGGGATCCACAACGTTTATTCCCTCTTTGGAAGAATAAAGAAATACCGAAAGGGGCGCCTAAGTTAGGGGCCAATCTGGTGTCGGTCTTCTCATACAGGTGCATTCTAGCATCTGTATCCCATTCCCCTCTCTTGTGTCACTATAGCGCAGGTATAATAGACGACTAATAATGGGTGAAAGCTAAATCAAGGTTTGAAGTAAAGTCTACCGCCCTTTTTGGATTGAACAGGCCGGTTACAGCATGCCTGAGACGATTGTCTCTGACAGAGACCCCAGATTTACGAGTTTGTTTGGGAAGGCAATTTGGGAGAACATTGGCACGCGGTTGCAGTTCTCGTCATCGTTCCACCGGCAGACTGACGGGCAATTCGAGATTGCCAATTCAGTGGTTCTAGATTTATTGAAGTCTTATATCTCAGATCAGAAGACTCAATGGGAAAGATATTTACCTTTGGTGGAATTTGCCTACAATAACATGATACCCTCTTCGACGGGGAAGGCGCCATTTGAGATTGTTGAAGGTGTTGCGAAGGTTCCACCCTTCCTGAGCACGAAAGATAAGATCTTTGAAGCGGATGAATATACGCGAGATCTGGATACGGCTTTTGCCAAGGTTCGCGAGACTTTGCAGAAGTCTCAAGAACGACAGAAAAAGGCAGCGGATCGCCATGAAATTGAAGGAGGATGATTGGGTGCTCTTACGTTTTGAGAAGGCACGCCTACGAAAGAAAAAGGGAAAGGAGAGGCTTTTTCCAAAGCTTAGTATGTGATACTACGGCCCTTTCCAGATTACTGAAAAGATAAATGATATCTCCTTCCGATTGAAACTGCCAGATACTTGGAGGATTCACAATGCATTTCATGTGAGTCTCTTGAAACCTTTTAAAGGTGATGTGCTTGATGATGGGGAGCCTGATGAGCAACCCGAAGTGGAAGAAAACGAGGAGATCCTTGTTCCTGAACAGATTTTGGCACATAAGGATACGAAGAATAAGGGTAAAGTCCGAAGGCGGTTCTTGGTTAAGTTCAAGAATTATCCTGCACTTGATGCGAAGTGGATGGAGGAGGAGGACCTAGCAGATACTCCTCAGATTGTGAAACTTTACCTCGATGCTTTTGGTTTAGCATAGTCTACTCCAAATGGAACCCAGAATTCAGCTTGGCCGGAGATCTGGTGCAGTGGGATGCACAAGAGGGGAGTCACTCCACTCCTTTGTCAACAGATGCCTTGATTTAGATACTAGAGTCACTGATGTCTCTTTGAGCTTCAGGGATACTGAGAGCTGACAGTATTCTGCTGTATGACTTTATGAAATGGAATTCCTGATAATGATACTGATTTGTCCTTGACTTCTTTTGAGTGCAGGAACTGATAGCCGAAATGACTGCAGCATTTTGGTCTGATTGATCTCGAATAGACATGGTTGCAATAGGGGTTAGTCAATCGGACATCGATGAGGTCCCGATTGGACCTAGATGTGATTGCTAGCTACATTACCGATAAATCATGGTCTAAGATCCGAATGAATGTTGAATGTCATGTGATGTCTTGTGATGTCACTGTTGATTTGGTGCATGTGCTAGATGTGTGTTCCTAGTACGTAGGTACTAACAGTCAGTGTCTGCTAAGACGGTTTATGGCTTTTGTCAGTTTTTGTAAGGTGCAGCGGAATGAATGTTGTTTTTTCTCAAGATTAGTGATCTTTATTGCTCAAGGTTCCTTTTAGTTCTTAGGGAAAGAGAGAGCTTTCCATCTTATGAGAGTGCTATGATCACGAACAAAATGAGTGGATATTGTGCGTGCAAGTGAATGAGACTGAGAGAAGGAGAGAGAAGAGATACGACACCGAGAGGTTGTAAAACCCTCCTCTGAAGGCCCCACTCTCGTCGGCGAGAGTGGTCTACTTTGATTGCACAAAGGTGTACAATGCTAATGCAATGGATAGATGCAATGGGACTATGCTGACGACGACGACGCTGCGACTTAGGCTGAAATCTAGGATCTTCTTGGTGGCTGGAAATGACTGTTTCGGGCCGGTTCTATGGCTGAAATTTATTGTCTTTGCCGGGCTGATATTAGGAACAAAAACGCTACTGAATTCTGCTCTTTGGCTGCGTTTTCAGATGGAAGTTTCTTGCTGAAAAAACGCTGGGACAGCAGTAACCTTCTTGCTGAAAATGACTGGTTTTGCAAGCGTTAGTGAACCCTTACCGGCTGCGGATGGTCTGCTGCATCTGATGATGAAAACGCTGATTCTACTGAGGTCCTGTCGGCTCCAAAACGCTGGCACTTAAGGCTGAAATCGCTGAGGTCTTACTGCTCCCTAGTGTTAGTGATTTGATGCAAAAACGCTGAGCATGTAGGGATAAAATCGCCAGGGCTGAAGTGAGTGGTCGCAGGAAAACGCCAAGGACGGGGTGTCTTGTTGGGGAACTAACGCCAGAAGGGGGGGGACTCCAATTGCGGCTGGGGGTCATGAGGGGGGTACTGCTGAGAAGTTGCCTGTTGAGCGAGAAGCTTGTGCTGCCTCTTCTGCCAGAAAGTGCTAACTTGGGTTTGCTTATATATTAACTTGGCAAAATTGCCCTACCTACTTTTGTTGGAAAGTCACTTAAAAATAATAAGTGAAAATAACCAAAAATAGGAAAATAGGCTAAATGCACTGGAAAATTCCCCTAAGTGATGCTAATGGATTCTGATGGGAATTTCGATGATCATGCTGTGTGCAACCGGAGGATATGCATCTATGCTAAGTGACTGGGCATGCACGGTCTACGAATAGACTCACAAAAGTGCCAGATCACTTCTAATCTAGACTGACTGGATTGACTGAACCTTGATCATGCTGTAGCTTGTCCATGGACACATAGGGCTTGATGTGTCACGTGACATCCCTTCTTTTCAAAGTGAGGTACTGGTACCGAACTGTATGGCGTCGAGGGTGATCGCCATTAGTATCCGGAATCCTGGAAGGGACTCTTCGTCTGCCCACTCTGCTGTGTGGGTTGAGCGGTACTTGAACTTCATAAAGGTTTGCAACGCTTGCTTCTTTGGGCCGCGCCGAAAGTGACACAAAGTCTTCTGTGGCTCCTTCGATGCTTCAACTTTGTCTAGAGTCCTACTTCTTTCGTTTTCAAGAATCTCCATGGCTGAAAATTCCTGAAACCATCCCCAACACAAAACCATGAACATACCCATTCCATGTAAAGTGAAAGAAAAAAATCTTGTCTTCTCTAAAGACTGTGTATGCAATGTAGATGAACAAATAGATGAAGTGACAACCCGTTCATCAAACACATGCAAACAATGAGGTCGAATCTTTTCTGTTTGATCAAAATCAATCAACTGTGGCAAATCATAATGAAAATGCCCATGCTTGGTACTCATATAATCATGTGCTCGTTCAGAAACTGTGTCATGCCAAGGAAGAGACATGGAATGTGACTTCCTGACATACAAACTTTTCAACTTTTCACGAAAAATCCGTGTACATTCGTGCGCATCCATGAGAGAAACGTGCTCAACATACAATATGTCATGCCTAGCAAAAGGGATCACATAACGATGCTGACTAAAATACAGGAAACCTTCACGAATGAAACACTCGAACCATGCGTGCGTGTCAATCATGCGAACACATAATACTTCCTGTGATGGTTCCTTGGACCAAGGCTCGAGAGCCAAGATCGGTTCGTCCTGAATGATCGAATCGGCCTGTGGGGGTTCTTTAGACCTCGACTCGAAAACCAAGATCGGATCTTCGTGATTGATCGAATCTGCGAGGTTAGTTTCGCTAGGAAAAGAATCCACTAACACATCATCCTTGTGAACAATCACATCATCTTCATGCAACGCATCATGCTTGTGAGAAATCACATCTTGATCATGCAAATCATCATGCTTGTCATTGTCATTCAAATCATCATGCAAATCATTATCATTCAAATCATCATGCTTCACAGAATCATGCAAATCCCGTGTGTCATGCTGTGGAGAAAGAGAGACCGAGAGAATTTTCTTATCTCGAATCCTTTCCATCTTGTCCTGCATATTAGCAATGAGAGATGGAGAAGGAGAAGTATCCACTCCATGAAAGACAGTAGGAGAATCACTTTTGGCATTGAGAGTTAAAATGCTAGCCTCCCAATCAACGAGAGGGTTTATTTCACGAAACCATTTTATGCCTAAAATCATATCACATCCTGAGAGAGGAGAAACAAGAAATCTTCTAGTGAAGGTAGTCTGTTGAATTGCAAACAACATATCAAGGCACTCCTTCGTGATGAGAGCGTCCATACGAGGACGAAAGCCAGAGACCTCGATAGGAGATCTCAGACTAACTTCGAGGCGGGCTCTCTCAACAAGAGAGGGGCTGATCACATCATGCATACTACCTGGGTCAAACAATGACAAAACAGTGCCCCGACGTACGACCATAACATTTAATGAGAGAATCATCAATGGGAGGGTCCTGAGAAACTTTGGGCACAATCGTGTTATCATTCATTGCATTGACAGATGTAGTGGGTGCTGTGGGTTCTTTAGATTCATTCGATTCAAGCTTAGGACATGTTCTTTTTATGTGACCCTTAATGTGACAATGAAAACAGCGACCTTCCTTAGAATAAGTGCTTTGTTCTTCCGACGTGATGTATCCTCCTTCAATTCCTTGTGCTACCTTTTCATCTGGAGTAAGCTTAGGTTTAGCAGTTGTGTTAGCCTTACCCTTAGATTCATTGGAAGAATTCTTTGATGAGATACTGTTGGTAGATTGGTTAGAAGAGTTATCATTCTTACCATTCTTACCGTTCTGAGGAGTCTGCGAGGTACTTGTGGAAGTCTTGTTTTCCTTAGGCTTTCCCTTGTTGTGCTTCAACTCCTGTGCGAGAGCAATCGCTACCGCTTTGTTGAGATCGATTGGATCAAATACCTCGACATCGTACTTGATATACTCGTCCAATCCAAAGAGAAAAGCCTCTTTGCGATCATCATCCGACATGCGTAATTGGGTACCTAGCTGCAAAACACGATTAGAAAAAGACATAACCGGCATACCATTTTGCTTGAGAGCGCGCCAATCGTCTTTCAACTGTGCGAGGTACTGAGGTGGCATAAACCGCGCCTTGAGCTTGTCTTGGAAATCAGCCCAACTAAAGGAGAGGGGCGTGAAATCGTCGGCTGCCTCTAGGTGCGTGGCTAGCTGTGCCTCTTGCCATGCGTGGTACCAATTAATGGCATCACCGGCAAAGTACATAGCTGCCGTCAAAACTTTGCTATTGCTTGTCTTCTTAGTTGTCGCAAAATAAGCATTAAATTGATGCAACCAAGAATGAATAACAGTAGCATCCATCTTATCATCATACTTACTGAAAATCAACTTTTCTGTAACTGGATGGTTGGAATCCGCATCGTGGCTTGCGCCACTTGACGAACTCCCACGATCTTTGGGTGGTTCGGTCTTCGAGGCTAGGACTTTGGCAATAAATTCTTGATTGCGAAGCTCCCTTTGAGCTTCACGCTCGGCGTCCCTTTCTGCTTTGCGTTCTTTTCGTTCAGCGCGCTCGCATTCGAGAGCAAGTCGATTTTCTTCTTGTTGTGCGGCCAATCTTGCGTTTCTTTCGTCGCGCTCGCGTTCTAAAGCAAGGCGCTTGTCTTCCTGTCTATCCATCATGGCCATCATTTGCTTCATCATTGCCTCCATAGGGTCTGGCGTAGATGCCGAAGGGGGAGGGTTGGAAAAATCTCCTAGTGGGGAGAATCCTTCGTCGCCTCTCTCATGCTCATCACTTGAATGCGAAGTATCCATTCCGCTTCGGGTGACGACCATGCACTATGATCTTGGGGTCTTAAGCTCGCGAGGAACTTGGGTTCTTGAGGGTCTTGAGGTCCTTGATTTGTGAGAATCTTGGGTTCTTGAGGTTCTTGAGTCTTGATGGTCTTGGGTTCTTGGGGTTCTTGAGGTTTTTTTTCGCTTGTAAATCGCGTTGAGAAGGATCTTCTCTTCACCCGAGTTCTACCCTTTTCTGCGGGCGCACCCCTTGGCGGCCTTGCACTCACACCAAGGTTGCTTTTTCCCACCTCACGTCGATTGGCCGGCCGCTAAGTGCACGGTCCGCTCTCAATGAGTAAAAAGAGACACAAGGGGAGGTTGGACAAGCCCTTCTTTCTTGGGATTCTTGTCACTCTTCAACAAAACACGATTAGGAATCGCCACGCCCAAGTAAACTTGGGTTCGCGCGATCGCAACAAGCAAAAAAAATTCCTGTGGTTCTTTCCTTGAGTAATGCAGAACACTTCCAAAAAGCTCTGATACCAATGTAAGGTGCAGCGGAATGAATGTTGTATTTTCTCAAGATTAGTGATCTTTATTGCTCAAGGTTCCTTTTAGTTCTTAGGGAAAGAGAGAGCTTTCTGTCTTATGAGAGTGAGTGGATATTGTGCGTGCAAGTGAATGAGACCGAGAGCAGGAGAGAGAAGAGATACGACACCGAGAGGTTGTAAAACCCTCCTCCGAAGGCCCCACTCTCGTCGGCGAGAGTGGTCTACTTTGATTGCACAAAGGTGTACAATGCGAATGCAATGGATAGATGCAATGGGACTATGCCGCCGCCGACGACGCTGCGACTTAGGCTGAAATCTAGGATCTTCTTGGTGGCTGGAAATGACTGTTTCGGGCCGGTTCTTAGGGAAAGAGAGAGCTTTCCGTCTTATGAGAGTGCTATGATCACGAACAAAGTGAGTGGATATTGTGCGTGCAAGTGAATGAGACCGAGAGCAGGAGAGAGAAGAGATACGACACCGAGAGGTTGTAAAACCCTCCTCCGAAGGCCCCACTCTCGTCGGCGAGAGTGGTCTACTTTGATTGCACAAAGGTGTACAATGCGAATGCAATGGGACTATGCCGACGACGACGACGCTGCGACTTAGGCTGAAATCTAGGATCTTCTTGGTGGCTGGAAATGACTGTTTCGGGCCGGTTCTATGGCTGAAATTTATTGTCTTTGCCGGGCTGATATTAGGAACAAAAACGCTGCTGAATTCTGCTCTTTGGCTGCGTTTTTAGATGGAAGTTTCTTGCTGAAAACACGCTGGGACAGCAGTAACCTTCTTGCTGAAAATGACTGGTTTTGCAAGCGTTAGTGAACCCTGACCGGCTGCGGATGGTCTGCTGCATCTGATGATGAAAACGCTGATTCTACTGAGGTCCTGTCGGCTCCAAAACGCTGGCACTTAAGGCTGAAATCGCTGAGGTCTTACTGCTCCCTAGCGTTAGTGATTTGATGCAAAAACACTGAGCATGCAGGGATAAAATCGCCAGGGCTGAAGTGAGTGGTCGCGGGAAAACGCCAAGGACGGGCTGTCTTGTTGGAGAACTAACGCCAGAAGGGGGGGGGGCTCCAATGGCGGCTGGGGGTCATGAGGGGGGTTACTGCTGAGAAGTTGCCTGTTGAGCGGGAAGCTCTTGCTGCCTCTTCTGCCAGAAAGTGCTAACTTGGGTTTGCTTATATATTAACTCAACAAAATTGCCCTACCTACTTTTGTTGGAAAGTCACTTAAAAATAATAAGTGAAAATAACCAAAAATAGGAAAATAGGCTAAATGCACTGGAAAATTCCCCTAATTGATGCTAATGGATTCTGATGGGAATTCAGATGATCATGCTGTGTGCAACCGGAGGATATGCATCTATGCTACTGGGCATGCACGGTCTACGAATAGACTCACAAAAGTGCCAGATCACTTCTAATCTAGACTGACTGGACTGACTGAACCCTGATCATGCTGTAGCTTGTCCACGGACACATAGGGCTGGATGTGTCACGTGACAGTTTTGCAGGCGTAATCGCGGTCGATTACAATGCTTTCAAGAGGGGGGTATGTCACAAAGTGATGACGTGGCGGACAGCAGAAACCCTAATTTCTGGCTGGAACCCTAAAATTCCTGCAAACCCTAAAATCTGCCAGAAACCCTAATTTGCAGCAAACCCTAATTTCAGGCTGAAACCCTAATTCAGAAAATCCTAATTCTGTCGGGGGTGCCACATGGCACTGGCAGCTTTCTTGCTTTTTCTACGGAAATAAGCAAGAGAAAGAGAGAGAGAAAAAGTAATTTGCTTTTTTTTTGAAACTCAAAAGAGTTTGTGAGAGTGAAACAAACTGCTTTTGATTTTGAAGCTTTTGGGGCTCTGCTTTTGGGCATCCCTTATATCTTTAAATAAGTGGTGAGGGCTTCACTTCTCAGAGCATCTGGACGTAGAGTCTGAGAGTGAAACCCTAGCCACTCTCTTATACTTTGATCTGATTAATATAAAAAGAAATACCGAAAGGGGCGCCAGTCTTTGGGGCCAATATCTCTAGGCACGGAACTCCGTCGGGCCAGTGCAAATCTATTGTGATCTGTGAATTGTTTTGAAGTGGTTATTTGGTGCTGTTGCGGTTGATTCTTGACTTGGAGTGTCCAAGTCTGTTACAGTGTATGTGACATTATCAAGTGAAGAATTGGGCGAAAGCTAAAGTCTACCGCTACATCAGCAACCAACTTCGTCCTGAACGCATCCTTGTCTAGCTGCATAGTCATAGACCCTTGAACTTGTGGAGCATTCACATCAACAAAAGGTATAGACAGTAGTGACCGTGAACTCTCGCCAACCTCGAACATTGAAGGAACTTCTTGTGTGTTCTGTGAAGAGGAATCCTGTTCCCTGGTGTCGTTTGTCCTTTCATCCATAGTGTAATTCCAAGTTCTTGTGCTCTCTGTCTTCACCGAAAACCAACCAAGCCTCACTCTTTAAGGAAAAAGTGATTCTGTCCCGGCAACAGAACCATGAAACCGGCCCGCAGGGCGGTAGACTAGCTTTCACCCGATCTTTACACCGATTAATATTACTTGAACTTCAAGACGCAAAGGAACTTCTCGAATAAACTTATGACTAGGAATTACACTTCAAACAAACCACGGCTTGGCAGCTAGAGTGCTCCCAAGTAGATGGCGACACCCTGTAGGCCCTAAAGACTTGCGCCTGTAACAAACTGCTGACGTGTCGACCTATTGAAGAACGGAGCTACCGGCCGAGGGGCCTAAACCCTAAGAAGAACAAGTAACACGAGAAGAAGTCCTACCGACTTATGGGGACCCCGTTCGATGGGGCCCCAAGTGACAAAGGATTAAAATAAAGCAAGACCTGCACACACACACACACACACAAACTAATGACGTGGCAGATTTTTGAAAATTGCGCTGGCATGATGATGTGGCAAGCTGTATGATTTCCGTGTTTTGCGCTGGCTGATGACGTGGCAGGCTGTACGGATTTCCGTGATTTACGTTGGCAGCTTTTGGACCATATGCTTTTGAGTTTGAAGGCTTTTTACTGTAATTGCTTTTCAGGCCAAGGGCCTTGAAATATGAGGTTAGGGCTCATTCTCTGGCATGCTTCCTGGCGAAGGTGCAGAGTCTCGAGTACCTGCTTGTACTGTGTTGATGCAATATAAAGAAATACCGAAAGGGGCGCCAAGGTTTGGGGCCAATACTCTCTGGGGTGGAATTCCGCCACTCCTTGTCTCTCTCTTTCAGTTCAGTTATTATTGAAGTGCTAAAAGTTTGTTGAGTCTGTTCTTTTTTGTCGGCACGTGGTGCCCATCTTGTGACAGTGGTATCAGAGCATCAGGCGTGTGCTTTTCTGAAAGCATACCATTCCTACAAAAAGAGCAGACAGAGCTATTGGAATTTTATTAGAGGTATCTTTGCCCTCCAACCCGGACTTATTAGCCACTCCCACCCTTACTTCATCGCGCATCGGGCGCGCTCCCGTCTTCACCGCTCATGTCTTACAGGGCATAAGCCATAAAGATCACTTACAAGAGAAGGATCCATATTTATTTCGAGTCACTATTTTTCTCAGAAGCAGTGCCATACAGATGTTGATGTCTACAGCTACCAAGCAGAATACTCCAAGTACTTGGCAAGTTTTCAAGAAAAAAAATATACCCGAAGTTATATGGTTTCTGACATCTTCCTTCGGAGTGCAACTTCTTGTAGAGTGGGGTATCCTGAAATGCTTGCCATGGAAACCCTAGCAGATTACAACTTGAAATTTCTCGACATCTCTCTGTAGATGTCTTTTCACGAGCAGATGACCTTGGAGATTCGATGCGATTGCTATCTTGGGACTACCATTGCCACACAGTGTCTGTCCAAGAGCTGATGGACCATGCTGTGCTCGGTTACGACCTTACGGAATGAACCTAACCCTAATTTTTGGTGCAGGTTCCAGGATGGAAAGTCAGTCGACTTTTGAGCTTGACTGATGTCGAGATTGCTTTTTAAGTTTGAACTTTGTTTGAGAACTTGTTTGGTGATCCTGTTTGGAATTTGTTTGAAATGGAAGGTATCTGTTTTGAACCTGTCTTGGTGCTGATTTGAATTGTTTGACTCTGGTTTTAATATTGGTTTCAATGATTGGTGATTTTACTCCTGGGTGGAGTAGTGAAAAATTATGTTTGAGAATGCTTGTTCATACTCACGGCCCGGACCCTTGTGGTTATTTGCGGGGGGAGTATTGAATGATTGAAAAGTGCTGGTTTTTTTTTTACTCATGGCCCGGACCCTTGTGGTTATTTACGGGGGGAGTATTGTTGTTGTGACTCCCGGCCCGGACCTGGATGGTTATGCGGGAGGCGAAACTGGCCCGTGGGGCGGTAGGCGTTGGCTTTCACCCGAAATTCTTTACTTTAGACACACACACAGAGCACTTTGCAAAGGAAACCTGCGACTGGAATTAACACTTAATCACACACACGGCTCGGAAGCTAGAATGCTCCGAGCAGACGCGGACAACCTATAGGCCCCAAAATTGGTGCCCCTTTCGGTATTTCTTTATTCTTTAGGAGAGTAAATTACAAAGAAGAGTCCTGGGAATCCTTTATCTGTATCGAGCTAGATACCACCTGTTTTGGCCAAATTTCGGCAGCATAACAGCCCCAAAATTTGTGCGAAACCAATTCCCCTACTGGAACTCTCTTTCACTGGCATAAACCCTCTCATTCCTACCCAAAAACAGTAAATTCAGCACGCTGTATTTACTGGTTTTTGCCCTGTTTTCAGCCTCAAACAGTCCCCTAACTGTCCTCTGCCAATGAGGCACGATTCGCAATGGTTCTGGCGTCCGTATGGCTGAAAAACAGTCAATTTACAGCGCATACACAGCGCTGAAAACGCACCTGTAAGGTGAGGTTATGACCCTCACCAGTGCCTGCTTTGGAGTAGCAATTAGCTACCCCTGTTCCTGCTCAAGGAGGCTCTTGCCTCAACACAAAAGCACGAAACCACACAGCTGTACATCATTCAAATAAAGAGCCCTCTTGTGGGGCATCACATAACTGCACGTAGGGGAGAGAGAGAGCAGTGTGTAGTGTGCAGGTCATCACTCCTAGCACCACACTGTACATGAGAGGGAAAGAAAGCACTCCATAGCTCTTAACTTGTGAACAGACAGGTTCTCAATGAAGCATCCCCCCATCATAAATCGAGCGCCCCCTCTTTTGCCCTTGACCTGTAATGCATCTGTGAACAAATAGATGCAAAAGGGGAAGATCATGGCTGCCAAAACCTACGTATCACTGAAAACGCAGCAAAACATCCCTGTATACACGCATCTGATGCCTTCCAATGCTGAAAATGAGCTCCTTGGACCTGGGTTAAGTCATGGGAAGCTCAAAAATGGAGAGAAATGGCTCAAAATCAGAGTTATGAACCTCCAAAATTGCTCCAAAAAGTCAGTTACGAGTTCTCTTCTCCCAAACTTGGTAAATTGGCCAAAAAGTGCCACTTGGCACTCATACATACAATTTCCCCGCATTGGGCTTCCTGCTTAAAAATCTTTCAACTGGTGTGTCGATTGACTTTGCAGCAGAGTAATAAAATGTTCCCCTGGTCATACCGAAGGTAATGACGTGAACATATTCCACGGCCCAAAATAGCAGTTCCGTAAATTTTAGGAGATGCTTCCGTTAGGCTCCCACTGGTCATCTTACCATCTATCCTCATTGGGACCGCATCCAAAAGTGCAATGTGGCCCAAATGTCGGATACTTTGTGTTGGTAGTCGCACCTTGACTTTATTCCTTTATTGAGTCCACTTCCTAGTATCCACCAACTTGCTAAGTGCGACGAGGGGACCTACATGATCTTGAACTGAGCCTAGACATCCTTTTACTTTACGAGTTCCAGTGCAGACCAACTTCCTGTCTGCGGGTGAAACTACCGTTCACATTGGCCATACAATGTCTGACCATTTGCAACTTCAAAAAGAGGATCTCAGAAATTAAACAAAAATCATTGGAAAGAAACCAACAACTAAGGTTAGCAGTTGCCACGTCCTCGTGACAGGAGGAGTATTAAGAAGTCAAAGCAATGGTTACTCTCAGCACCTCCAAACGACGCAGGCTGCGGTCTGGGGGGTGTTTGGTTGTAAAAGGCCTCTATATCTCCCAGCCCAGATCTTTTTAGGTTATGCGGGAGGAGTGACAAGGGAGTCGTTGAATATCTCCCGGCCCGGACCTTATTAGGTTATGCGGGAGGAGTGTTCATCGGCAACTTTATGTTTCTATGTCTGTAACATGCATATGTGAGCAAATGTGTTGCATTGTGATGTGCTAACTACTGAATATTCCTGATTGGATGAGATTGCCTGGGTATGTAATTTTAGTGCATCAAGACACTCGTGGAAGATCAATACGGTCTGGGTGTGATGGTTTACTACACTGCAATATCAAGAGTTCCGATCTGGACGAAATGAGAAGCTAACTCCTTGATCAAACGAGCAGAAAGGAGAAGCTAACTCCTTGATCAAAACAGTTGAAAGGAGAAGCTAACTCCTTGATCAAAACAGCCGAAAGGAGAAGCTAACTCCTTGATCAAAAGAGCAGAAAGGGGAAGCTAACTCCTTGATCAAAACAGCCGAAAGGAGAAGCTAACTCCTTAATAAAAAGAGCAAACTGATTGTCCCTCGGAAATTTTTGAGCTAACTTGAGTTGTTTTGCAGATATGCTGTAATCGAGGACGATTACTCTCTTTCAAGAAGGGGAGATGTAACAAACTGCCGACGTGTCGACCTACTGAAGAACGGAGCTACCAACCGAGGGGCTCAAACCCTAAGAAGAACAAGTAACACAAGAAGAAGTCCTACCGACTTATGGGGACCTCGTTCGATGGGGCCCTGAGTGACAAGGGATTAAAATAAAGCAGGACCTGCACACACACACACACACACAAAAACTGATGACGTGGTAGATTTTCAAAAATTGCGTTGGCATGATGATGTAGCAAGCTGTACAGATTTCCACGTTTTGCGTTGGCTGATGACGTGGCAGGCTATACGGATTTTCGTGATTTACGTTGGCAGCTTTTTGGCTTTGCTTTTGGACCAGATGCTTTTGAGTTTGAAGGCTTTTTACTGTAACTGCTTTTTAGGCAAAGGGCCTTTAAATATGAGTTTAGGGCTCATTCTCTGGCATGCTTCCTGGCGAAGGTGCAGAGTCTCGAGTACCGGCTTGTACTGTGTTGATGCAATATAAAGAAATACCGAAAGGGGCGCCAAGGTTTGGGGCCAATACTCTCTGGGGTGGAATTCCGCCTCCGTGTCGCGTGTCGTCTCTTTCTTTCAGTTTAGTTGTTATTGAAGTGCTAAAAGTCTGTTCAGTCTGTTCTTTTCTGTCGGCACGTGGTGCCCATCTAGTGACAGCGCCCCTTTCGGTATTTCTTTATTCTTATTGCACTTGAGAAAAACCTGTAAACTTCTACAAGCCGTCCCACTTTTATCGGGCTGAAAGTCCCCTACTCTAACCCAATTTCGGCAGCATAACCACAGTAAAAGTCTCCACGGACAAAATCCCAAGTAAACAGTGACTTTTCACGCACTTTAAAGCACTACAAAACGTGGCGAGCAATTACAGCACACTCGAATCTCTGTTTTTGGTCTCCAATTTGCACCAAAACACCTCTTCGTCGGTGATTCCCTAGCTTCCCCGAAGCTCCCGAGACCTGTAGGCATTAAAACTGGCCAAAACCCTAAACCTGCAATAAATTACAACAAGCTGTAATTCTCTGTTTTGCACTCTGATCCGCGTGTCGATCACTTTTGAATTAGATGAGACTCCTTGTGGGAAATCTCTCTAAATTGTCCCGTACAAGCACCCAAGGCTCCCCTGGCATTACCTTGCAGTTTAGGTGCGAAACCCCGTACCTGCAAAAAAACACAGCAGGCTGTAATTCCTGTTTCACATCATTTTGAGCAAAGCAACACGTCTACACGTGTCTCAGGTGGTCGCGCACACAATGAGACAGTTCCCTTGTAAACTGGACGAGTTTTCACGCGAGAAAACTCTCCGTTTTTGCATTTTTCCTGATGGAACTGTACGTACCTGTAGGGGATTAGCTATTAGCTAATCCAGCTCTTGTACAGAAGGCTCTTGCCTTGGCAAATGCTCATAAACCCCATAATTGTACATGGTCATTTGAGAAGCCCGACTAGTGGGGCATTACCATATGTGCAAAGGGGGGGAGAGAGATGCACGGGAGCAAATCATCTCACTGCATGAGACAAGGGAGAAGGCAAGCTTTCCATTAAAGCTGTGATCACCTGCAGTCACTACTCACACACACACACACTGTAGAGCAATGAATATAATCAGCCTTCAGCCTCAAAAATGGGTGCCCCCTCTTGGATGAGACCTTTTGGAGTGAGAGTTGACCTGCTCCTGCATTAAGACCACTCCTAGATTGCTACCACAAGCATCACAACAAACCTCAAAATGTTTCTGCAAATCTGGTAAAATCAATATAGGACTAGTCGTCAACTTCTCCTCGAGTTCCTTTACTTCACATTGCATGCAATGGCTATATAACTTTGCTAATCAACTGCAGGTTGCTAGATACCTTGGAGGATTTTCAGGAAAGCTTGCATGCACAGGACACTTGGACAGAACATTAAAGAGAAAATCACAATATCTTCATTGAAGTCTTAGGGCATCTGGGTGGATACGGATTGAAGATCTATTTGTATCAACTTGCACAGGCTTTTGATGCTTAGGCTAGGAGGATCGCAGTCCCTCACTTGAGCTGTTCTTCCGTGAACATGGTTTACGAGTGAGTCCCAAAAGGTGATAGACAGATTTGTAAGAGCCCCAAAGTCTCATTGACTAGTTCATGATTTTATGCATGGAAATGCATTGTACAATGGATTAGATATACTATGGATCGGTATATCTGATCATGGAAAATTTGGGGGACGTACTCTTAGAGTGGCTTGGACTCAGCTGTTGGTGGGGATGGCATAAATGGGAGGTTATTTGGAGCCTAGAACCTGAATGGCTCCTCGATGGATTTGCTAGTGGACTTCCATATCTACAATCTAACAGGGGCTAGTAGCAGGAGGAAATGCTTCCCATCATTGTTTTCTTGTGTTACGGGAACTTGTCTCTATTGTGTGCGTAGGCCCTTGGTTGAGTGGCCACCTAGTGGTGCTGGCTACTCCTCTAAAGGCCTTTCAATTAGGCTTCTGGCTGGTGTCGTGGGGCTGCTTGACTTGTGAGGCAGAGTTAATAATGCGTGGGGTAAGCGGCAAACACCCCCCCCCCCCCCCCCCCCCCCCTCCGCGCGCGCCCTGGGCCTTCTCCCCTCTGGGCATATCCATCGTGGGCTTAGCACCATTTGGTCAGTGCCACTTTACACAAACTGGGTTCAGTTCATTGATGCTTGAATTGGGTTCACATTTTCTACAACCTGGGAGGAAAAGGTTTGTTTTAGAGATGTATCATTGTGGTCATACTTTTTTGTGATTTATGCAGTTGAAAAAGCTTTGTTGTGTGTGGCTGTCAATCCGAAAAAGTCTCTTGTTGGTTCTGTTGTATTGCCCTGAAGTATTGCATGTGTGTACAGAAGAGGAGAGAGCCATGGAAGGTCAAAGGAAACGGAAAAGGAAGGCAGTAGAGAAGTCCTCCGAGAAGGGGAATGGAGCTCTCAAAAGTCCCTTGCTCACAGGAAGGCCAAAGGCTGAGCAGAGAATAATGATGACCTCCTCTCCAAGCAATGAAGACTGCTTTGTTGAGTAACATTTTCGAGTTTGCAGTGGTGCCTGTATCTAGTGTTTTTGAGAAATTGGGGAGACAAGATACTTCAAGGATGATTTGTCCATTCTATGTTATACCTTTCTTCCTTGTAAAGTTATACCATCTTCCCTTTATGAGGTCTCCATGAAATGAAGTCTAGGTATGCGTTATACCAATTATCCTGCTTGGATGCATGAGTGCCCTGTTTCTTTCTTTCTTGGTCGTCTGAGCTTGTGAAGCCTTGCTTTGGATATGCAATTGCTAGCGCTCCCCCCCCCCCCCCCCCCCCCCCCCCCCTCTAATTTCTTATGTGTGTGTGTGTGTGTGAGAGAGAGAAACTGGAATAACCTTCTATCACCCAAGTGTGGTAGATCGGTTATCCCGGCTCGCTCGAGTAGAGTAACAAGTCTTGAGTTCCTGACTCGTCGGATAGATCTATGAGCTCTCTTAGGATTTTTCCAACAATGTTAAATTTTCCCCCTCTCTCTCTCTCTCTCTCTCTCTCTCTCTCTCTCTCTCTCTCTGCACCTTCGTCCCCTGACCCCCCATAGGACCTGCTCCTTCCTTTTTCTTGTTGGACGCTCAGTCCGTAACTGAGATGTATGCCATTGTCTCTTAGTAGAAGCTTGATGTACTGTTTTGTTTTGGTCCCATAGGTCATATCTGACCTCCGTGGACGATAATTCAATCTATCTATCTCTCTGCATTATCTCCATATGTTATGGCAACATATTCAAACTTCCAAAGACAATTGGCAGATGGTTTTCAGTGATAGGTACTGAGGTGGAATATGTCCAAGTCTCTTTCCATCAACTATTTGAGTAAATAACCTTTGCTTAATGGTCGATGTAGATGGTGATTAGGTGATGGGATTTCTTGGTGAAGGCACGACTAATGCACGTGGAACAATTGCAAGAACTTCAAATTGGTGGTTATCAATCTGATTTATTGCTCAATACTCTTAAGCTTGTTAGCATCATAGGGAGCAGTAGTATAAATGATGTGAACATCTTCAGAACCTTCTATGGAGGTGCTCAATGTGACTGTGTATCTCGGGGCGGGGGGGGCGGGGGCGGGGGCGGGGGCGCAACAACATTGCCATGTTTTTTATAGGAGCGTCTTTGACTAAGAGTGGATAAGGTTACAATAGGGTGTAGGAGAGCTCCAAGCTCCATAGCCATCATCTTCTTCACCAAGCTAGAATCCCTAATTGTTGTCCCCTTTCACATCTTGAAATTAGACCCGTATACCTCAGGTTTCCAAATGCACCCTCCGTTTACATGTGAGGTGGCTTTACGATCACAAGTAATTACTTTTGGTGGAGTGTATCGCTCAGCAACCTATTTGAAATAAGTTGTCAAAATTTGAAAATCTCCACTAATGCAGTATCTACATGAGCATATCCATGCCCCGCCTTCATGATGGTGGATATGATGCTAATCTTGAGAAATTTTCATTTATGCATATTTAGATTATTCAATCTTGTTTTTTCCTCAAGAAAATTTTTGCGAACTGCCAAATAATTTAGAAGCAAGCCACATATTCTTTGTAGATTTAACTCATGCATCAAATTCACACTTTGCTTACAGCCTCATTCGATTCTATATTTTGGCCTGGAAAGAGAATAACATAAGCATTGTTACACAGGAAGCACTTGGACTTGTCTCTGAGCTGCCTCCCAAGAAGTCCAATTATGAAGTGCAATTGTTCAAAACTGTGTACAGTTTGTAAAATGCATAACTCTCTTAATGAATTACACCCTCCGAAGCTTACATTCGCTTGTTCCAATTATCAGACGGAGTTTTCAACCCCTTGTAAAAACAAACAATGCCGAACTTTTTGGAAATCTGAACTATGTGCTATCAGACTCAAGTAAAGATAACTGCACTTTTTCTGGAATGGGAGTTTTTTGGAGGTTACAACCCTAAGGTAAATCTCTGATCCCTGACTCTTTGAAGAGAAGAGTAGTCCAGCAAGCTAATGAAGAATTAGTATTCTGGAAAAGGCTACCGCTGATAACTGCAAAGGTGTCTTCACATAAATTGAAAATGTGTCACAGTGCAACCCATGGATGACACACTACGACAGACGTTTATTCAAGAGACACATAAATCATGCTCAGCAAAATAATCTTACTTCAACTTCTTACTTATGTTCAGTATGAATCTTCCTTTGCACTAAATGTTCGCCTCTTTATTATTGACAATGGATTGGCCGAGCTTAATTTACTTTATTCCGGATGTATCATGATTATGCCCATATTTGGTGATGCCTTTCGGTCTCACAAATGCTCTTGCAATGTTCAATAGGATGATGGATAATTGAAGGTTCTGACTCGCCTACTCATGCGATACACCCAGAACTTGCACCACTATGAAAAACTGCCATTCCATTTTTACTCAAAAACCAACCCACAGTTTCAGAGCAATTAAAGTTCTCTATGATTTTGAGCTTTTTTACCCAACTTTTGGAAGACTTCACACACCCCTCGAAACAAACAAAAGAGAGATTGCATGAGATGATGAGGCAATTCTAAAGAGAGATTGCATGAGATAATGAGGCAACCTTCCATTTTTGTCAACAAATTGACAAGGAAAAATATCGTGTTAGAGAGAGGAATCCCAAAGACTTTTAAAAGCTGCTGCAAAAGCCTTCTCTCAAGCAATTATTGCCCATTCTTTCACCAAACTTTGGCAACAATTTTAATCACCACATCGCCATGATACCAAATCAGGTGCATGAATGGAAGCCGCACAGTGTGCATGCAAGTGCGCGCACACCGGACGCACACGGTCACATGTGTGTGCTGTCTTGATTAGCAGCCCTTCGCCAAATTGTGAACAATTATTTCTTTGGGCAGCTCTTACCACTCTTGACTGCTCCCTTCTTTTTCATCCTAGGCTTTGGAGACCAGTAAGCATTTTGTGAGCAAGGTTCCAAAGTAGCTGTCTTCCAAGAGTTGCTTGGAGTCCCTCTCTCTTTCGTAGATGGTCAGGCCACTTTTTACTCTTAGGAGAGAGGTTTGTTAGGTTTTGTGGGCTTTGTCCTATGCCTTTTGTACCAGAACAGACAGCGGAAGAAGCAATGAAGCCCTATGGAACCTCGAACCAAAATCTGGTAAAATCGAAAACCCCACTTTGAAAAGAGATGCCATGGCTAACAGTAACCGGTTCCAGTTCAAGAAGGACCACTATCTACCTATGAGAAATTCCATACTAGTCAATGGATAAGTGTATCTTGCAAGGTACACCCTCCACTGATCATTTGGGGAGACCAAACATAGTGGCTCAAGAAAACATGACACTAGCTACACTGTGGGCTAAGGCACACCATCCACAAGCTGCAAGAAGCGGGGAAGGAAACCAAGGACGAGAAGACTCCAAGCATGGCACTCTGCTAAATGGAACATCCGAAGTCATATTAACATAACAACCTGGAAGCTCCCTCTAAAAGACAAGTCTCCTCAAAAATAATGTCTCAAGCCCACATCGATATGGAACAACCTCTATCATGGGGAGCTCCAAAGCTAGAGCCGAGAGTCCCCCTTTGAAGATAGGAAGCCCCTTTTGACTCAATCTCGGGAAAAGATTATTAGAGATCAC
Organism: Adiantum capillus-veneris; assembly: GCF_014529385.1. Lineage (NCBI taxonomy): Eukaryota > Viridiplantae > Streptophyta > Polypodiopsida > Polypodiales > Pteridaceae > Adiantum > Adiantum capillus-veneris. Next base: position 27,864,549 of record NC_140940.1, on the reverse strand, counting down.
ACCATATGTACACTGGATCTGCTGTTCTTTAGAGAGCGCAACCAGTCAACCATGCAATCCATATCCAATACGCAACACTCAAGGTGAGAGTAAAGAAACCGCCCAAGGCAACTGCAACCTTCCCAGGCAGATTAGAATGGACTACTCCAAGGTTGGAGCTCTCCAAAGCGATGTACGGGCGAAGCCTCCATATGTTGCTAACTACGAAAGTAGGAACTAGAAGTCCCCAACATTGCACGGTGCCAAGTTGTAACCAGACCTGGAAATTGAAGGGTGCCCTTGTCCGTCCTAGGGAAGGGGAATTCCCTTAGTTGGCCTTCGGAGAGGACGGGCCATCATACACTTTGCTCGTCATCATGCAAGGCAAAAATGCACCAACCTGTCACTCGATACCCGTTAATTTTCTTGCTCCTATGAAATATTCACTTGCTTTTGGTGTATCTTTTGTTGTTCCATACTTAAGAGGAGCTAGCATTAGGTATTCTTTAATTAAATTTGATGGTTAGTAAATTTTTAGAATATTGGTATATTATACTTTAGCTCTGTTTGCTCCTCTTCCCCCCAAAAGCATCACCATTAGTTTTCACATCTCTCTCTCTCTCTCTCTCTCTCTCACACACACACACACACACACACACACACACACACACACACATCTTGAGAGCACTCACTTTAGCCAACATGTGCCACAAGAAGAGTATGCAAGAGTGTGCAAGTTGAGGGACATTTGTGAGGTAAGGCCCTCTAAGAAAAGGAAGAGGAGGAAGGCAATTCAACGAGGTAAGGCCCTCTAAGAGGAAGAAAGAGGAAGGTGTCTTGGTCAATGCCTATTGCAACAAAGGCTTGGATGACATGATCGAGGATTTTGTGCAAGGATAGAGGGGCCAAGATGTGGTTCGAGATTCTCTTGGCATATGGTGGCCCTTCAACGGGCATGCTCCTACTTGCATGCTATAGCTGCAAGTAGGAGAGAGGGCAGTGGGTGGCGCAAAGAGAGAAAGAAGTGTAAATAGAAAGTGTTCATCTCTCATGTGAAGCCATGCAGAGGCCAGAAATGCATAGATAGATAGAGAGAGAGAGAGAGAGAGAGAGAGAGAGAGAGAGAGAGAGAGTGACTTGTTTCCTTGAGCCTCAATGCTATCTCCTCGTTTGCTTTAAAAGATTTATGCCCAAACTCAACTGTAGTCACACATGCGCTAGAGGCTAGGACATTAGAGGAGGAGCCTAGAGGTCGCTAGATTCTAGAATCATCATGCACGTTGCACACATCACAAGTCTGGTTGCATCAGACTTTCCATTGCAAAGCATCTACATCTGTATAAAAAGCATAACTAGTGAGCTGCCACTCTCAAATCTTGTCGCATTTTGATTTTTTGAAGGTCTTCATTAAAAATAACATATTAAAAGTGTTATCTCTTCTTTGATTTAGGTGGTAGGATTCAAATTTTCATAAATTTGAACTTATGTTTTACCACCTTAGAGCTTAGGCTTTGTCTTTTTTTCTAATATATAAGCAATGCTCAATAGGAGCTATTTATATTAAAGAAGAAGAACACTACAAGTGTCTTGGATTTTATATGGACCCGCAACTCACCATTACAGACCATAAAAATCCCATGTGCATCACATGCCACAAGGAGCATAAACACCATAAAGACTAGGATCTTACAGACAATATATTTGGACACAGATCTTGAGCAGCGGATGCCACCACATTGAGGTCCTTGCCACCCCACCCCAACATGTCCAATGGATAGGAAGACAAAACGACACATGGCAGAAAATTATAATCTATCGGAGAAACTTCCTACCACCACAAAGCTCAAACTAAAACGAGTCAATCCTGAATGCAACACATTTGAGTTACACCTTAGAACTTAGGCTCATGTTTAAACTAAGCAACCTTCTACTTTGATTGTTTTTGGGCTATTTTATCGAATTTATCTTTTTCAAAACTTGCCCTTCTTAGTGAAGGCTTATTTTCAAAGGACCTGTCTATTGAGAAGGGGCCTCTAAACAACATGCTCTTCACCGGGAAGGCCTATCACAAAAGTGCCATGCATGTGCAAGGCTAGACCTCTAAGGAAGGGTGGGAAGGGTTGCAATTTCCAGCACTGGTTGCAACTTGTCATCCGAAGATCTCGACAAATCTGTTGTCGACACAAAGCTGTCCCTCAATTGGCACCATAGAAGTGACCAAATTTGTAGGGCCACAATGCCATCGTTGAAAGATAGGAGTGATCACAAAGTGATGATGTGGCAATAGCCCGTAAAGCAAAGAAACTGGCGAGAATGATGACATGGCATGTCATATAGAATCCTAGAATTTACGACATATTTTACAGGTGATGCAGGCCAATTGGATTTTACGGAGAAGCTTTTGGGAATCTATATTAGTAGTAACTTTTACAACTAGCGCCAACTTCTTGTATCTAATGCGTTTAAGCTTGGGGCCTTCAAATATGAGCCCTAGGGGAGAGTTCTAGTAGACTTGTGGAGGCAATTGCAAAGTATCTCTCCTTAGCGGATGTACCTTGTCAAATATCAATATAAAAGAAATACGGGCGTCAAGGTTTTAAGACCAGTCCATGTGGGAGTGGAATTCTGCTACTCCTTATCTACCGTATAAACTCTCTCTCTCTCTCTCTCTCTCTCTCTCTCTCTCTCTCTCTCTCTTTGGATAGATCTTTAAGGTCTCTTGGGATAGTTTCCTACTACATTAAAACAATCTTCTACTTCTCTCTCTCTCTCTCTCTCTCTCTCTCTCTCTCTCCCAATTGTGTTTGAAGTTCTAAAGTTTGTTCTAGTTCCTTTCTTTCTAGATGGCATGTGGTGCCTCATCGGTTACAATGATATCCGAGCGTCAGTCATTTGCTGCTTTGACGAGCAAACCGATCGTACATGAACCTACAGCGGGAAGCTATGGAGTTGAAAGAAGAAGAAGAAACAACAACAAAAAGAGGAGATGAAAAACGAGTTTTTTTTTTTGTGCTAAAAAGCTCTAAAAACATGAATTTTGACATTGCCATGTTGTACAGGCCTCTAAAAATATCTTAAATAACTGAGAATTTGGATATGCAACAAAAGTCAAAGTTCTAAAGCCCTACGCATTGATACAAACTGATATTGGTTTTGATTTTAAAAAAAAGAAAAGATTTTTAGCAGCAAGTTAGGGTTTTTGTAGCATGTGTTAAAAATATGTTTTGGATGCTCTTTTGCAGACAACAGGTCGCAAGATGGGGGAAGATTGATTTACAAGCATTTGGGAGCATTGGAGATGGAGATCCACTCTTATCCAACGAGAAAAGTCCCTTGTTTGAGATAATGATTGAGAATTAAATACAGTTTGAGAATACTGCTTGAGAATGATTTAAACTAGATCAAATCCTGTTTGAACCTACTTTTCCTTGTTCTTTTGCTGATTGAATGCATTTGATTCTACTTGCAATGGTCATTTCATTGTTGTTTGATAACCTCTAAAACGATGCAGACAACGTTTGGTCTAAGGAGCGTTTAGTTGTACTTGGAATTTCTGAACAATGTAGCTTGCAGTCTAGAGAGACTTCAGTCATATATGGAAACCTTTGAATGACGCAAGCTATGATTTGGGGATCATTAGTTGTTTATGGGACCCTCTAAACGACGTAGGCTACGGTCTAGGTGCTTGTAACTAGATGTCTTTACATTGGTGACAACATATGTGCATCTGTGTCAATTGTGTATCATTTTGTAAATATGGTGCATCAATAGTTCCAATTTAAATGAGATAGACTAGGAATGCCGTCTTAAAGCATCAAGACGCCCTGGAAAGATCAACGCGGTCTGGATGTGATAGATAATATTGCTACGCTGGAATGTCAAGAGTTCTGATGTAGATGAGTGACTCGATAGAAATATGAAATTGTGGAAATGTATGGTGCAATGTATGCTAGAGAATGTGTTGTCTAGTAATGATGGTCATTGGCATGTATGCATGAAGGCTAAAGAATTGGATTGCGTTTTGAAGGTGTAATCGCGGGTGATTACTTTTTCTTTAATGAGGGGGTATATCACAAAGTGATGATGTGGTAATAGCTTGTAAAGAAAAGAAATAGGTGAGTGTGATGATGTGGAAAGCCGTACGGAATCCCAAAATAAGGTGATGGCATGGTGGGCTAGTCAGATTTTATGGAGAAACTTGTGGACACCTAAGTTAGAGTAGTTTTTAGAATTGATGCTAGAGTTTTTTGAGCCTTGGGTGAGAATTTTAGCAACAGACTTGAAGTAGAAAATGCAAAGCTTCTCTCCTCAATGGTTGCACCTTGTAAAACATCCATATAAAAGATTTACCAAAAGGGCCGCCAAGGTTTTAGGGTTAGTGCATTTGGGAGTGGAGCTCCACCATTTTGTCGTGGACTCGGTGTCTATTGTGTGGACTCTCTCTCTCTCTCTCTCTCTCTCTCTCTCTCTCTTTCTCTCTCTCCAGTTGCATATGAAGTGCTAAAGTTTGTTCCAATTCTGTTCTTTTCATTTGGCACATGGTGCCTCATCGATTACAAGAGTAGTTCACACTCTAAGAAAACCTCCTCAAACTATTTTCATAGTTGGTTGAGCATCACACACTACATGCAGGGATTTCATTGGAGCGATTATGATCGTGTGATTACGTTAATAACACCATTAATTTCACATGAAAAAGAAGTGATCACGTGAATTGTTAACGTAATCCTAATGATGGCCTACAAAAACCAATAGAGCCGATTAGCCTGTCGGGTTTCTATATTTTTCCTCTGGGTCCGTCAGTCTTTTTAATTTTTCCTATGGGCCCGCCGGAAATATTAAAAAGCCCCGTGGACGTAATTATATAACGTAAAACCTCTTCTAATGTTAGCACTTTGACTAGGAAAATCCCTGGAGAGTGTATCCGAGCACCAGGTACATTCATCTCCTTGTGAATTGACCAAGGTTACATAGTCACAGGTCCTTTTTTTGGGTCGAGCGTGAAGAATCTGGTAACCACTTCTAAAAATATTTAAATCCTTCACCAAACATAAAGGTACGAAGCCAAAACAATTGAGAATTTAAAGAGTCGTACTCATTTCCACTAAGCCATTGGTCTATAAAAGGGCCAAATTTGGTTTTAGAAGATGAGCATATGTAAATGACAAGTCAATGGTCAAGGGTCGGATGTCCTCTACTAGTGTACTAGGTATATAAAGATTCTTGAAGTCTTGCATTTTTCACCATTTTAGATTTGAGTTGATATACATTGTCACTGCACAATATGAGAGCTATAATCCTTAATTGGATGAAAATAGCTTTTATATATTGAATTGGATGGATGCATAAGGGGGCTACGATCCTTGATTGGGTACAAGTAGTCCTCAATTGTGTAATTGTATTGAAGATTTCATTGCTTTGTTTTATGCATTGGTTTATATAGAGAGTGGATATGTATTATGAAAGATTGTTTTAGTGCATGCCATGAACAAACATATATTTTATTGCTTTCGTGTGTGTTTTGAAAATAATTATCGTTGTTTCAGTATAGAAGTTGATTATTCTTTATAGCATTTGAAAATAGATGTGTCTTATTGTTTGCAAATCGAAGAGGATGTATAACTAATCATCATATTTATAATTGCATTGACAAATTCTTAGCCAAGTTATAATCATAATGCCGTGTAGAGAGTGCCTTGCAATGTGTACGTTTGCTCACAATATATGTGATCGATATGTAGATTGAGCAGAATGCATTACAAATCTCATACTATGCAGATTTGATTACTTTCTTAGTGATTGTTTTTCTAATATATTTTGAAAAGAAGAAAAAATGTTTCTAAAATTGTACATCTAGTTTTTATGCCTTAATATTAAATCGAAAGCAATGGAGCAAAATGTCGGCACAAGTGGTACAAAGAAGGCAAACAATAAAAAAGCCCTTGGTAAAGAGTGGGATTATGCTCACAACATATGCGGTCGAGACAATGTAAATTTTGCTTCCCAACAAAATCAGACGGTGCACCACATATTAGGGACCATTTTTTGGGTACCATTAAAAAGAATTGTAAGAAATGTGAACATGCTCAGGCGCCTGCAATTGCAAAGCGTTTGAGCTCTTCTGAAAGAAATATGAACATGCTCAGGCGCCTGCAATTGCAAAGCGTTTGAGAGAAGAGCTCCCCAAAAAGTGTGGCAAAGAGAAAGCAGATACATAGGTCTGTTAAGGATGCATGTCAAGAGCAGTCAGAGCTAAATATTAACTCTCTTGATCCTGTGGCAACACCAACTAACCCTACAAAACAGCTTGCACAAGGAGAGGAAATGTCAAGCAGTGTTTCTTTTAAGCATCACAATAAAGGTGGACTTGGAAAAATATGCCAAAAATCATTGCATCAAAGCCTTCGAATGCAGTCTCTAGAAGAAGCACAAACCGCACTTGTCAAAGTGATTTTTTTCACTGGAAGTGCTCTAGTCATGGTAGACATCAATCATTGGAAGGATGCATGGAAGAAAATTGGTGAGTTTGACTTAGGATTTTCAGCCCCTTTGTATCACACAATACGAAATGATCTCTTAGACAAATGTTACATCAAAGTCAAAGAGTGTGTTTTCAAATAGTACTTGGAAATATTTCGCTTTCAAGATACACAATTGTGAGTGATGGTTGGTCTAATTGTCACAGAAGACCACTAATCAATGTAATATTGGTTTGTCCATGGGGAGAAACGTTCATAAAGACAATTGAAAATTTTGGTGCAATTAAAAGTGACAAATATATTTTTGAGGTCTTGATTAATGTAATTAAAGAAATTGGTGCTTAACATGTCGTTCAAGTAGTCATGGACAATGCAAAGAATTGCAAAATAAATGAGAACTGGGAGTATGAACTATGAACGGAAACTCTAAACAAGCTATACACATGTCACACCTATCACATGGGTTGGTTAGATGTCCTACAATCCACAACGGGTGCTACTAGTGTGGAGGATCAACAACAAAGAGTTTGTGAGGTCATCCATAGGGTTATTGAGCTAGAGAGACAGAACAAGGGGATCCACATGCCTTCAACGGGTCTCATGAGATTCTTGGATACAGGGAAGGCTAAACAACCAAACTTATTGCAAATGGAGACTTCCTTGGTAAGTCCGATGGACCCTCCATATGTTGTTTCGCCAGGGGGTCTCAGTGAAATCTGAGCCCACAAGTGGTAGCTTTACTTTTCCAAGTCTAGCTCATCTTTCCCTTGATGACACCACGGCTACCATGCCTATCCCAATGATAGGCATGCCAAGAAACACGCCATGGACCTCATTTGTTAGTAAAGCACCACTACATGGTAGGTCAATGCCTGCAGCAGTACCTACAAGTGTGTATCAAGTGTATGTACCTATGGGTCCTCGTACTCATGTAGTCCCTACCCCTCCCATTGTTTCAACAACATATGCTCTACAACCACAACACCCAAGTTCTTATTTCCATGGGACCATACCGGTTAGCATTAACATGTCACATTCGACGTTTGATATCCCTAGGGCCACACATATGAATTTTGGGCCGCCACATGGCACAACACCGTACCAAACGTGGAACCCAAGGTCTTCCTATGCACCAAGCCCAATGCCAATACCTACTCCACATGTAGGCGCCTTCAGCCATGGTGCCTGCTCACTTAGGTGACTTGGAACCATTTGCTCAAGCTTTCGGTCAATCTATTGCTGAGAATATGTGTAACAGCCTAATAGAGAACCTAGAAGTAAGGCAATACGAATAGCCAAGCTCACACAAAAATTTAGTGGAGATGGGGATGTGAGAAAGCACATCGAAGTGTTTGAACAAATATGTGATTCTCTAGGAGAACACAATGACCTGCATGCTTTAAGCCTAACCTTAAGTGGGAAGGCTGGGGATTGGTATAGAACCCGAAGGGTGGAAGAAAAAATGATTTACCTTACTCTTAGGAGATTGTGCTTGAAAGAATACATACGAGAGGGAGTGCTTTGGGGTATAGCCTCTCAACTTCAGAAAGCCCAATCGTAGAGGAAGGAGAGTCGGTGAGAGACTTTATTAGTTGCTTAAAGCATTTGAATTCTCGTTGTAATTCAAATGAGTGCTTCAATAATAATCAATTGCTTGATAGATTCATTAGGGGATTACGAGATGAGGATATCTACAATGGCCTAGTCATTAGAGGTATCACCACTTGGGAAGCAGCCACCACCAATGCGATCCAATTGCAGGATAATTTAATGATTCAAGGAGAAAAAGTGTATGTTGAGCCTAAATCTACTAGCTTGCAAGCATCGGGGCATCAGCCAATGACCCTAAAGCCTATTGCTAAGGACCAAAGATATGTGAGATGACTTTAGCAGATCTCACCAAGGCCATTCAAGAGAGTCTTAGAGACAATCGTGCTCCGCAAAACAATCATATGTATCCAAGAAGGGAGAAACAATGGTGCTCAATATGCTATGGTACGCATAATACCAGTGAATGCCCTACTTTTAGAGTGAAATTCAATGGGAATTGCAATGTCTGTGGGAGGTATGGTCATCAAGCTAAGGATTGCATAGTATTTAAGCACAAGATGGCCAATAGACCAACCTTAGCATGGACAGACATACCTCGAGTGCCTGCATTGATGTCGGCCCCACCTCTTGAACAAACGTCACAACACATGGTTCCTAGGGCCCAAAATGTTGTTCAAACAACACCCTTTCCACCTCCAGTGCTAGGACCGCAACCACCGCATCCGAGAATCACTTCTATGAATCAAGTGGGTTGTAAGTCATCTATTGCTTGTTTGGAAGGTTTTGAGGAAGATATAGATCCTAATATTGCCTATGGGATTGATGCGCTTGAAGAAAGTCCACAATACTACATGGAGGACTATTGGGGACAAGTCAAACCTGTCTATCAAGTAGCTGCTCTTGCTGCAAGAGGCCAAAACACCAATTACACTGCTAAGTGACCACCTCTTCAATGCTACGAGTGTGGAGGTCCACATCGTGTGGCCGAGTGTCCTATTAGGCTATAAAGAACGCCACACTAATGCAAACCACTCAAGCGAGCACGTCTACAATGCCGATACTCATGTGTAATTGATGTGGCATAGATCATTTGATTGTCCAATGTCCAAATAATCCAAATGCACCGAAGATCACACCATTAAACTTGATTGAGGTTATCGAGGAGCCATCACAAAGTACACCTGTGGTATGAGTAACGTACTCACACGATTGATGCTCCAAAAACAGAATTATATTCTTGAGGAAAGAGACACAGCATCAATTGCCCAATCTTAGAAAAAGAAGAAAACACGAAGGAAGAGATTGCAAAAAGCAGCGAAGTCAGACCCCAGTTCAAAGACCAACATAGGACTGGTGACGACCTCGTATATATGAACGATGCTGAAGAGGATTCTGATTCAGGTGAAACCATGGAGACCAAAACGACCACTAAGAAAGAAACCAACAAGGAAGATCTTCATGAGCCACAATGGCCAGAATCCAAGAAGAAGATAGGAACTTATCCAAACCCTACAGAGGAGATCAAGCGAGTCAAGCAATTAAGGAGTTTGGTAGAAGATACCCAAAGGGATTTAGAACCAGCACCTAGGCAAATCCAGATTACAAACACAGTGTTCCCTACGCAACAACAACCTCACCAAGTCCATAGACCCTTAGCCATACCTAGTGTCATCCAAGAAGAAAGTGACTTAAAGTCATGGGAAAGTGGACGTACTCACTTCTTGATGGAAAGAATGTTTACAGAGGGACTATCTGACCCTATCGAAGAAATGGAGATCCCATCTTCCCCACGTCAAGGAATTGAAGCCCAAAAGATGCCGTTAAATATTGCCAAATTGATGGATTTCATGGTTCAGAAGTCAGAACCACCATCATGTCCAAACTATATGGAGACCCTGAGCTTAGCTCTTCGAGCTTTCCTCAATGGAGAATTGAAGGTTGGGCTACCACAATTTGCACAGATGGATGGAGTTGGGGAGATGCCAATAGAGGAGGAACACTTAGATCCACAACCCAACCTAGATGAGAACCTTGTTGTAGAAATACCTGTTAACAAGTTGGGACAATACTTTGAGAGTGATGAATCCAATGAAACCATACCAATCACTACCAAGGGATAAACTGTGAATGGAATCCTTGATGGTGGCGCTGGGATTAGCATTGTGACTAAAAATTGATGGGAAACTATGGGAAGACCTCACCTTGAGACCACAACCATAGTAGTAAAGATGGCCAATGGGTCTATTGTTAAACCTATTGGGATGCTAGAAGATCTCAAGATCAAGGTCTTTGGACATCAAGATCAAGGTCTTTGGACATAAAATAAGAATTACCTTCATTGTTATGGATTTCTCCAAGCACACTATGGCATCTGAGATGATCTTAGGACGTCCTTTCATGAGGGAAGCAAAAATGGTGCATGACTGGTCTTCTACTTGCAGTTCCAAGATTCCGTCATTCGAGTGGATCTTGTAATTGGTCGAGCACATCCTCTAGGAAACAGGTTTATAATTGATCATAGATCTGACACCACAGTTCACTTAGCCCCATTGCTGTATTGTTACACGTGTAAAGCGGACATTGATGTTGAGGAAGATTATCCTTATATGGATGTACTACCTGGGATGAGTGAGTCGGACAATGTGGATTGGGTCCACCTGGTGGAAACCATAGAAACTTGGGGAAATAAGGGGATGACCTGGGTAACACCTGAGGGGGATGAAATGCCACCACTCGTACCCTTAAATATGCTAGAAGGAATGCATATATCTTCTGACAAGACTCATCCTCATATAACAAAGAAAACATACAAGTGGGTCCCTAAATCTTCTTTAACGACCATGGTTTGATGCTTAAAAACAGAAGCCTTGTAAGAAACATCCGACTCGCTCCAAGAAATGTAAGGAAACGTGGTGTTGGATTCCTAAACGGCTATTGGAAGCCCAAGGCTATTATCAAGAAAATGATCAAATCTAGGTGCCAAAATGTAGATTGTGTTCTTACATGTCACCTGACCCATGTGAGTCAAACCCTGTGACGACAAAGCCGATGAAGATCGTGGGAAAGGAAAAATCACATAACACTATATACCGGATCCGGAGCTAGTATGGGTTCCCAAGCAAGAAAGGCTTGTTTTGCTCAACTCAACCATAGAAAAAATGAATAAAGCTTCTAGCCCCTCATGTAATGCATCCATAGAGGTAAAAGATTCTACACAACCTCCACCTACACAGCCTCCATGAAGTTACAAAAGATTTGACACCTTCCATTGTTCAATTATTACCTGATGCGATACTTCAAGTTTGTTCATGGAAGAGTACTTTACCACCCTTGCAACTCGATGAGGCACCCAAGGTAATAGAGAACTATTGGCTAAAATTCTCACCTATTACCAATTGGAATAACTGGTTGCAAAAGGTGATAACATCCTTTTAAAGTATGATCTACCCAAGGAAGGGTGGAGTCTTCATTCACGTCAGCCTATTGATTTATTTCCCTCTTACCCTTCTTTCCCCGACCCTTGAGCTTTTCGATCTTAGGGAATGTATATATAAAGCCTTATACTCACAAAAAACAAAAAATAGTAAAGAGCAAGAGCAATTAGCAAACGAGTGTGCACAATAAAAGTCAAAACATTGACCCAGACACATCCGGTACACTGAAACAGAAACCTATGTCATTATACACCTTTGATCCTCATCACTCGAGTGATGGAGGGTAGGTAGGATTAATACAATAGGAGTGTTTTTGTTTTAGAGTTTAGTGATTAGCAAAGTTCTTTGTTCCCACTGATGTGCCTCCTAGAGGTATTCTTGTGTTTCATAGTGTGTATAGGAACGTGTTGCTATGGTTAGGATTTGGACCTTCATGGAATCTTTCTCTCGTTCACTCTTCAAACCAAGCGCGATCATCAACACAAACAAGTGTTTCTTGTTCATTAGCATCGTCCCTTATCTTTTATGTTTGTCTGCTTTAATTGTGATTGATAGCATAATATTCAACGCATTTTCTTAGTACCAAACATTAAATTCAATGTAATTTTTTGTCATAATCACTTATCTAGGTTTAAAAAGCAACTAGTCTGACTAAGCTAGTTTGACCAAGCTAGGCGTTAGAGATCTTCTCTTAATACCATGGGGAATGCAACTGAGGTTCTTAATCCGATTTAGACATCATTGTGTGCAATGTACTAGGGATTTCTAGTGGGCTTAGTCCCTATTGACCTTTAGCTTAAGTATTATAAAGAGAGTTTACTAGTGTGATGAGCCTGGGGGGGGGGGGGGGGGGGGGGGGGGCGGTAAACAATGTTGTATGTTGGCAAAGCAATGGTTGAAGCTATGCAGCAGGAAGCTAGCCAGGGGGTTGGGCAACCTTGCCCTACTGATCGTGTTGAAGAGCGGCAGTGCATTCCAGAAGGTGTTGGTGATGTCGACCTACTAGAAGATGAGGTAATAGATCATGGCTTTCCCTTTTTCTTAGCAGATGATATGGTCATAGAAGAAGTCCTTAAAGAGCAGACAAAGTTAATCGAGCAATCCGATTTGCTCTCGCATGAAGTGGTTGAAGATGAAGTATCAAAGGCTATGGCAGATAAAGACTTGCATGGTGAGTGTCATAATAATCAATATCTAATTCTCCTAAATGATTTTCTCATGTTAAACTGATCATTTAATATGGGGAAGTGCCAGGGGAGAAAAAGCTAGAATATTGGTTAAGCTAGCAGATCGGCCACAGTAGGGATCCAAAGGAGGAAATAGGGATCCAAAGGGGGGGGGCCATCTGCAAAAGAGCCATGTGCAACAATGGGCTAAAAAGACCCTAAGGTTCAGCCCATTAAGACTTCCAAAATGCTAAGGTTCCAAAATTCAAAGGTTGTGTCCAAAGGTCAACCATAGGGGAATTGGATGCTTTGTATGTGTACAAAAAAGTCTTTACAATCCCGACTTAGGAGGGGGTGAGCCTTGCATGTAGGGGATGAGAGAGAAAGCCACACACACACACACACACACACACACACACACACACACACACACACACACACACACACACACACACACACACACACACACACACACACACAAGCTCTCTTTACACAAAGGGAATGAGGGACACGTGTCAGCTCCCTAGGCCAGATGCCCACAAGGTGTACCCAATTCCTATTGGATGGCCTTGGAGGTGGACCAATGAGAATTAGGCTAGAGTAAATCTAGTTTAATTAATTAAAAACACTTAATAAAAGAACCAATGAGAATTAAGTCCTCTAGAAGACTATTGGACAGTCTCCTAAGGGGTCCAATGAGCATTCAGCAGCCCAACGGCTTGCTTGATTCCTATTGGCCAGGAGGCAAAGGGGTCCAATGAGAGTTTAGTTAAAATTATTAAATTACCTAAAGCTCTCACAAAAGGGGAAAGGGGGACACATGTCAGAAGGCTATCACTTATGCTGCTTAATTGTCATTGGCTAGCCCTAGGGAGGTCCAATGAGAGGATAGCAAGAGCAATTAGCAAGAGGGGTCGCCCAAGAGAGAGAGGGGGCTGATTTTTATTATCACACACACACTCACACAATCTCATGTGTGAAGTAAAGAAGACTCTCTCTCCTCCTCAAGCTTAAATGGAAAGCTTATCACCTACTCCAAGCTTGTGAGAAGGGAGGCCTACACCAACAACTCTTGGCTTTGTGATGCAAATCCAACCAAGAGCCAAGCTTCAATGCATGCTCATCTCCTCTACCATGCTAATTACTAAGCTAATATGAGTGATTATGTGAGGAGATGTACATATTTCTCGTAAGATACTCCTTCTTCCTCTCAATCTACTCTCATACCCTGCTAGCTCTCACCATCTTTGAAGGTGTGTGAGGTCTTGGGTCTGAGACCGGGGATAATTGATGTTGTGTTTGCTAAGTGTTTTGCTTAGTGCATGAAGCTTTCATCTTCATTGCACTAGCTAGTCTTGAAGGAACACAAAGAATTGTATTGTACAATGTCTCTCTTGATGGGAGAAACCATAATACAAAGCCTTTTGGAGGGGGGACCGGCTCCATGCAAATCCGGTCCTCAAATGTTGTCAATAGCTTAATTTCTCTCTCTTTTGAAAGTATTGTTCATGCTATCTAACTAGGTGTTATGCTTTTTGTTTCTCTCTCCACCCAAGCACTCTTGTAATTCTCATTAGGAATCTATTCTAATGAAATGCCCACTATGTTCATGCTAATTTCCGCTACACACAAGTTTTTAGGCCATTAAATGTTACATTGGTATCAGAGCACAAGGTTTCTCTTTTCTTGCTCAAGAAGGGAGGTCCTCAAGCTAGCTATAAATGGTTGGTATTATTAATTGCTTGTGAGTAAGTAGAATAGGGATTTTTCAGCCTTGCAGTGCGCCTGCCTTCGTGCAGTTAACGGGGCATCACCGTCGAGAGCTATGGTCTTAATAGTGGAGTCCTACGAGGCTTGCCTATGGATTAACCACTATTGAGCTATTAGAAGCTTGACGAGAGCCAGTGCTGTTTTGGTGTTGAACGACCCTCTCTTCTATTCCTTGCAATTAATGGTATTCGAGCCACGGGTACAGTAGCTTGAGTGCTTTTTCTAAAGGGGTAAAGAGGGGAAGCAACTAGGGCTTGAAGTGCCAAAGTACACCTAAAAAGTTTACACCTAAAAGTTGTTAGAATGGTTGACAATAGTAAAGAGAGTGAAATTAATGTTGATAACTTTGATTTTGCTAATGAGCAAGCTACTAATGATGCTCCGATGCTTGTTAACTATTTTGTTTCTAGGCTTCAACAAGCCATGGGCAATCCATCTCTCCAAAGTGAAGTGCAACTGCAGCTCCGTGCTCACGGGATTCTCCAAGCTCACCACCATGACGAGAGAACACCTAGGAAGCCTCCTGGTGAGACTTCCAAAAGAGGTCTCTCTCCTATTCGGGAAGAAGAAGAGAATCCATACAAAGGGTTTAAGAATTTACTTCTTGATGATACATTTCCTTCCCAAAGGAGAACTCAAGAGCCTCCACCAAAGGAACGAGAAAGAAGTGAGTCTCCCGCCACCTCGATGGAGATGGCTCCACGAAGACGGCGGGCTAAACGCTCTCCATCACCACCAAAGCGGAGAAGACCATCGCACTCTTCTCCACACCATAATTCAAAGAGGGATGATAAAAAGCAAGAGAAGAAAAAGGCGAGAAAGAGGACACCCTCTTCTCCATCTTCCTAATCCTCTTCCTCTTATGAAAGTGATTGTGAAGATGACGAAGATCAAGACAAGAAAAAGGCGAGAAAAAGGTCACCCTCTTCTCCACCTTCTTCAAATTCTTCACCTTTTGAAGAAAGTGATGGTGCAATCTTTGAACCATCAAAAAGAAAAGGCCATAGGAAATCCTATGCCGCATGGAAGAGGTCATCCAAGCTGAAGAAGTTCAAAGAGGGAGGGAAGAGCATCTCTTTCCTTACCTATGATGGAACCTTTGGTGCTACAGACAAAGTCTTGGCCTTTATCCAACAGTTTGATGCGGCGTTTGGAGATGAGGGGTTTACGGAGTCCTCTAAGCTACGCCATGTAGCTATGCACTTTTAGAAGTCCGCCAGGCAATGGTGGTCTAGCCTACGAGCCAACGGTGAAGCTCCGCGAACATGGAAAGCTCTAAGAGCTTCCATTATGAAGCAATTTTTGGCCACCGATGCCAAAGACAAAGTACTCACCGAATGGCGAAGCTTAAAGCTCTCTCCCTATGAATCCATCCACAAATATGTAGACAAGTTTTGGGACCTACAACTCAAAGCCACAATCTTCAAAAAGTTGGATTTTGGAGAGAAAAATCAACAATTTTGTGCGGGCTTAACCGAAGAAATGGCGGAGTATGTCAACTCCCAAAGGCCACGTACCATATCGGCGGTAATACACCATACTATGGTGGCCTCTCAAATCAATTTCCAAACGGGGGCTAAAAGAAATAATAAGCCCATGGAAAACAAGGGTTCCAACGAGCCTAAGGGGAAGGACAATGTCCAAAAGTCTCCTAAGGGCAACTCCAACAAAGCTAAAGAGAAAGGACAAAGGTAAAAACAAACTCTCTCCTGAAGAGCTTGAGCGTTATCACAAGGATAACCGGTGTTTCAAGTGCGGCGAACAAGGGCATGCGTACCGCGCTTGTCCCCAAAAGAACAACCGCCAAGATCCTCCTAGAGCTACCTTGGTTGAAATCCAAGAGGAGGAGACTCACCAAACTCACCACAAAGGATCTCCTCTATGCCATGCTTGGGGAAAGGTAAGAGAGCATGATGCTTTTATTCTCTTTGACCCTGGTTCTACTCACAATTTTATATCTATAGAGTTGGACACCAAGCTAGGCATACAAGCCTACGAGATGGGAGATGTCCTACCGCAGATAGTGCTTTCAAGGGGCAAGAAGCTTCAGTCACTCCCTTAATCGGGAAATTGAGGCTTCACGTCCAAAGCTATGTGGACAAAGAGGACTTCTTTATCTCTCCTCTCAAGCATGAGGTACAATGTAATCCTAGGGGCACCATGGTTTGATCGCCTGGCTGCCAATGTTAAATTCCCTGAAAGGAGAATCTCCTTTAAGTTCAGGGAAAAAGACATGTATATAGATGCTAAGGAAATAGGTAACACTATCCCCATTGTACATACACCAGCTTTCAACAAGTCAATAAAGAGCTCTATTTCCGTGTACATGATTTTTGTTAAAGATTCTCAAAATGAACGTAATGCTTTAGCAAAAGAAAATAAAAGCAACCAAAAGGAATTAGAGTTATCCAATTTTCTCAAGGGGTTTCAAGATGTTTTTATTGACGACACCCCTTGTGAGCTACCTCCTAAACGAGGTAATGATGACCATGCAATTGAACTTCTTCCAGGAAGTTCACCGCCTAACAAACCTCCTTATAGAGTTTCTCAAGCTCAACAAGAGGAGGTTATGCGGCAATTGCATGAGTTAGTTGAGAAGGGCATGGTTAGGCCTAGCTCATCTCCATTTTGCTCACCTGTGCTATTAGTGCAAAAGAAAGACGACACATATCGTATGTGTGTTGACTATAGAGCACTAAATAGGATCACTAGCAAGAATAGGTTTCCCGTTCCACGGGTAGAAGACCTATTTGATAAGCTACAAGGATCGACCTACTTCAGTAGGATTGACCTAAAAAGTGGCTATCACCAAATAAGGATAGTTGATCAAGATATTGTAAAGACCGCATTTCGCACCACATTTGGTCTTTACGAATACATTGTCATGCCTTTTGGCTTGACCAATGCACCATCCACATTCAACCGCTTGATGGAGAAGCTGTTCAGGCCTCATCGAACCTTCACTGGAGTCTTCTTTGATGATATTATCATCTACTCTAATTCAGTAGACGAACACAAGCAACATCTCCAGGTAATATTTCAAGTTTTAAGAGAGAATAAACTTTATGTTAAAATCGAAAGAAAAGTGAATTTTTCTTGCAAGAGATTCAGTATTTAGGTCACATTATCTCTCAAGATGGCATCCAAATGGATCCATCAAAGTTAGAGGTAATAAAAGGATGGCCTAAACCAAAGAATCTTCATGAACAAAGAAGATTTATAGGTATGTGTGCATACTATAGGCGCTTCATAGAAAAGTTCTCACAAATTGCGGGACCATTACATGACCTAAGAAAGAAAAGCGTTAGGTACACATGGTCTGCTAAGGAGAGCAATGCTTTCGAAAATCTTATCTCTCAACCTGTGCTTACACTACCGGATCTCTCAAAACCATTTGAGGTCCAATGTGATGCTTGTGGTGATTGCCTTGGAGCTGTTTTGCTCCAAGAAGGGCACGCCATAGGCTATGAAAGTCGAAGGCTCGACCTTGTTGAGCAAGCTTTAGGCATATATGAAAACAGTTCTACATGCCTTTGTTACCATATACATGTGGTAGTGATGTGTGTGAACACACTCGGACCGACGGGGCATTTTTTTCCTCTTTAGGAGGTTTTTTCCCCCGTGCATTGTATATACGCCCATCACTCTAGGGCTATCTATCTTTCCATTGCACACTAAGTAACACACTCTCTATTGTGTGCCTTGAGCTTCCTTCATCTTCTCCAAGCTGTGTGTGTTTCTCTGCAACCCTAATTCCAACAATTGGTATCAGAGCAGGTCACGTCCTCCCGGGCTTAGTCGCGAGCTGCTCCAACACACGCCTGCTCACTTTCTCCGATTTCAGTGAGCTTTGGCGAGCGTTCGCAAGTCGACAAAATTTTGATTTGGGCTCATTTCAGCTTCCGTTTCCACTACATGCAGTACTGCACAGGCTATTTCATCATTTTGTGCAGAATTTTTGTCAGTGCCGTTTTCTGCATTACAGATGCCTTATCGTCTTCTACGGTTTGTGCTATATAGCACAGGTTGTTCCCGCTCCATTTCTCCTATTTTCGGGCAGTTTTCACATCAAGTGCAACATTTACCATGGCTGACAACAACAACACAGATGTGTTCAAGATGTTTGCTGCTGAGGACAGGTTGGATGGGGAAAACTACCCTATGTGGGCTTATATGATGCAACATGTTCTTGTGTCAAAGGGTGTCTGGAACATTGTGCAGGGCATTGCTGTACGTCCTGGTTCTGATGATGTAGGCGATGTTGAGGATGTTGCAGGTCTTGCTGCAAGGATTGCATCTATTAGAGTTGTTTTGCCTACGGCAGAACAAGCTAGTTGGGATGTTAAGGATGCGCAGGCTCATGCATTGATTGCGTTGTCTGTGAAGTGCACCATTGTTCCTCACATCTGTTCAGCAAAATCTGCAAAATAGGCTTGGGATATTTTAGTAGGTCTTTATGCAAGCCGCAATGAGGCTAAAATTGCTTTGCTGCGTAAAGAGCTGGAGTCGAAGATTATGCATGAGGAAGATGATATGGACACTTTCCTTGCTAGTGTCAAGGATAACAATGAGCAGCTTATTTCTGCAGGTGAAGTCATTTCAGACAGTTCCCTTGTGCAGACTATTCTTGATGCCTTACCAGATTCCTACTAGACTTTTGCTAGTACTTGGAGACTTATGACCCAAGGAAATCCTGAAGTTGTCAAGTTTGATGCATTATGCACATTGCTGTTGCAAGACTCACTTTCCAGAAAAAATAGGACTAGGCAGCGTGCAGTTGAACAGGCTTTTATTGCTTCTCAAAGAAAGGGTGGTAACAGTAATGCAACCACTTCTTATGGTTCTACTTCGAGTGGCAAAAATTTTGTTCCTAATGCTTCTGCTGGCAGTACTTCGTTTGGAAATTCTGGTGATAAGGGCAAAAAGAAGATGTGTTACCATTATTGTAAAGCCAATGATCACTTGATCAAGTCGTGTCCTAAGTTGAAGGCCAAAGAGGCTAAGAAGAAAGAGGGCGGTTCCACTGCAAATGCTGGTTCCACTGCAAATGCAGCCATTGTTGAGTCTTTTGTGAAAGGAGACTGTAATGCTGATGTTGATGAAGAATGGGCTTTTAGTGCAGAGTGCACTTACAATCCTGCTGTCCATGATGCATGCTTGTCAGTTGCTGCAGATTCACATGTGTGGTATTTTGACAGTGGTGCTACAAAGCACATTACCTCACATCGTGAATTGTTTACCTCTCTTGAGTCTGTCCCTCATGGGAATTCAGTCACTTGTGCCAACAACGCCTCTTATCCAGTTCAGGGAGTTGGAAAGATTGTGTGCACTGCTGCTAATGGCAGTTCCTTCACACTTGTTGATGCACTTTATGTACCTGGGATCAAGAAGAATCTCTTGTCTGTATCCGCACTTGCTAGACTTGGACTTGTAGTCAAATTTGTGGATGACAGATGTACAATTTATGATCTCAGTTTTGGTGATGAAATTGTTGCATCTGGGCTTTTGTGCCGTGGGTTGTATAAGCTCACTTTGTATGACAAATGTGGACAAAATTTTGCAAATGCTGTTGTAGATTCAAGGGCTATTTCAGATGCAAAACTTTGGCATGCACATTTTGGTCATCTGAATTTTGCCAGTTTGTTGCGTTTGCAGAAATATGATATGGTTGCTTCTTTGCCACCTCTTGAAGCACCTGTCAAACATGTTTGTGAAGGTTGTATTTTGGGTAAGATGCAGCGTTCTAAGTTTCCAAAGGATGGTTCAGTTCGGGCCACATGCAGGTTGCAGCTTGTGCATAGTGATGTTTGTGGGCCCATGCAAACTCCGTCCTTGGGCAATTACCTGTACTTCGTGACTTTCATTGATGATTACTCCAGGCATGCATGGGTATTTCTGCTTAAAGCGAAGTCCGAAGTTTTTATGTGCTTCAAACAATTTTTGGCTATGCCTGAAAATGTCTCGAAATGTACTATGGGCACCCTCCGTTCTGATCGAGGGGGGGAGTATATGTCTCATGAATTTAATGCTTTTCTGGCTAGTCGTGGGATAAAACACCAATGTACAGTGCCTTATACACCTCACCAAAATGGTGTTGCTGAGAGGAGAAACAGGTCACTGATGGAAATGGCACGATGTATGGTCAAAAGTCAAGCTTTGCCGCATTCTTTTTGGCTTGAGGCCATTATGTGTGCCACTTATGTACTTAATAGGTGTCCTACGAAATCTTTGCAGTCTATTACTCCATATGAAGCATGGCATGATAGAAAGCATTCTATTGAGCACACGCGTGTTTTTGGCTGTTTGGCATATGCTTTGGTGCCACAAGTGCAACGCAAAAAATTGGATGATAAGGCTCTCAAATGTATTTTTGTTGGTTATAGTGCTGAAAGCAAAGGTTACAGGTTGTATCATCTACAAACAAAACGTATTCTGGTTTCTCGGGATGTAGTGTTTGTGGAAGATTCTGTTCAACCCTTGCTGTCATGTACTAGGGACAGTAATGTAAGCTCATAGGACATTTATGACACTTTGTTGCCTCTTTTCAGTGGTGGAAATACGAATGTAAGTTCCAATGAGGCAAATGTACAGCCTATGGGGGTTTCTGAAAATGTTTTAGATCAGCCTATTACATGATGTACTTGATGTCTAGTCGTACTCGTTCAGGCTCTCTCCATGCATCTTATGCATCTTACGACTCGGGTACCTTTATGGTTGTGCATGCTATAGATAAGAACTCATCTATATAACTCAACAATGTATACTAATTTAAACTATAGTAGCTAACACCATATTTGTTGTATTACAAGATGTTATTGCAGTGGATGCTTGGTCTCAACTTGGTTTGGTGTCAAGTGGAAAGTGCGACTTCTCCAATCAGAAGATCATTCTAAACAGTCTTTGTTTGGTGTGTATACTTGTGGATATGGAGATCCATGGAGTTATCAATGATGAGACAAGCCTTGCTAAGAGAATAGGAATTGCCTCGGTCTATATTCCATTCAATTTATTTGATCTAGTACATAACATCCCAAGCTATTATTGTAGCCAAGCTACAAACTTTGTAATGAAACTACTTGAACAGAAAGCACTCTTGTTTCATTACATTTTTGTCCACTCTAGTTAATCTTCAACTATATGATGTTGTGCTTGTGATCAATTTTTGTTTCATCTAATCTTGTATGGGTATTGTGCTTCCTGCAAAATTTTTGGTGCTCATAAGTGAATTGATCAAGTAAATTGATTTTTTGGTAGCATGTACACCTTTGCAATGTGCCTGCATGTAGATCTAGTAAGCCATCTAACCTCAAAGGTCAGGTTTGATTCATTTTGTGTTGTATGAGCACTTAGAGTTTATCTCAAAATGGTGGCAAGCTTTAAATTCTTAGAAGAATCCCATACTCAAGACTAATCTAAGCAAGATAGAGCAATCATCTTTCCTTGTGTTGCAGGCATAGACATGAACCTCCTTTGGCATTGAACAAACATTTAGTTCATGAGCACTCAGAGTTTATGTCAATATATTTGGCAGGCTTCAATTTTTGAAAGAATACACTCAAACATAATCCAAGAAAGATAGAGCAATCATATTCCCTCATGTTTTCAAGCACACATGTGAATCCCCTCTTCGTTCTACCTTTGCCATCAATAATGCAATGGCATGCTATTATGTTGTATTTGATATGAATTTGTGTAAGTTCAACCATAAGCTTGTGCTCTTTGAAAGGAACACAGACTATGAAATCAAAATAAAGAAAAGAGAGCTAACAAACAAGACAAAGATAGGGGATATATATATATATATATATATATCATACATAGATAGATGGAGGATAAACAGACAGACAGACATATAGATATAGATAAATACATTAATAGATAGATAGATGGATAGATAATTCGATAGATAGATACATAAATAGATAGATAGATACACATGTAGATAAAAAACACAAAGATAGATAAATAGATAGATAACTAGGGAGAGAGAGAGAGAGAGAGAGAGAGAGAGAGAGAGAGAGAGAGAGAGAGAGAGAGAGAGAGAGAGAGAGAGAGAGAGAGAGAGACCCTGTTGGAACTCAAGGGCATTGCCCCTTTATTGAGGATACACTCTTATGATGGATAAATGACATGATACATGGATCAAACCCAAGACAAGTTATTCCTTGGATTGCTTGCTAATTGAGTATGCATCATGCATACTTTGAGCCATCTGTAGTAGCAGAGAATGAGTAGAGAATGCATCATGCACATGGTGAGCCATCTATAGCCATTTGTAGTAGAGGATGAGTTTTCTTTTTCTAGATATATCATATGAGCTATAGTTTTGTAAAATGCTTCTTTGGATGGATGTTCATGGTTATGTTGTAGGCCCAAGGCCACCATGCCCAAAACTAACCAAGCACAAAGAGTAGGAGGCAAGGCAGGGGGTGCATAGGCCTTGGGAGGCCCAAAAAAAGCCTGCCACAAGGGAGCGCATTTGGGCCTTCCAGAGACCTATGGAAGGCCCAAATGCGCTCCCTTGTGGCAGGCTTTCTTTGGGCCTCCCAAGGCCTATGCATCCTTGCCTTGCCTTCTATTTGTGCCAGCTTGCTTTGGCATGGTTGACATGGTCCTACAGGATGTTCAAACTTCACTCAACCATGCAATAATAGTTATCTCATACCATGGCGCGTTGCAAGCCCCCATTTGATTTTCAGGATAGTGCCCCATAGTGTGTATGCTCTAGTTTTGGTCTCTAAAGAAAAAGGTGGTGCTTTGCTTGGTTGTACAAGACACTATTTAGTCTCACAAAGGCCTACTAGTGAAAAAGAGCTGAAGCAAATGGCCATAACATGCACAAAAAGGAGAGATACAGAGAGAGAGATAATTGATTCTTAAAGCAGCTACCCATAAAGGAGCCAATATTCTATTAGTACAAAACACTACTCTATAAGTTTATGCATGCATAAATAATTGATCATACATGGCTAGCTAGCTGAAAGCAAAGAGATATTTGGGGGGGGGGGGGAGAGAGAGAGAGAGAGAGAGAGAGAGAGAGAGAGAGAGAG
This sequence comes from Adiantum capillus-veneris, assembly GCF_014529385.1. Taxonomy (NCBI): domain Eukaryota; kingdom Viridiplantae; phylum Streptophyta; class Polypodiopsida; order Polypodiales; family Pteridaceae; genus Adiantum; species Adiantum capillus-veneris. The sequence continues at coordinate 27,841,120 of NC_140940.1, read as the reverse complement.
AGAGAGAGAGAGAGATAATAAAGGTTTTCTAAACCCATTCCATGCCTCTTTTCCATCCAATGCATGAATAGGCACCCTTGCATCCTCTCCTAAACTAACCAACTAGCCCCTACCTTTGAAGCATTGGTTGATATAGTTTTGCAGCCTCAGAAATGCTACCATGATGCAATTACATGGCCCGTCTTGATGCAGGCTTATGAGCGATGGGTAATCCTCCCCACTACCATAATTCTCAACATTGGCTCAATACTTTCTATATTAGTATGAACCCCTAGTATTCACCAAGAATTTACCGTATTCATGTGACACACTTGTATAAGCATCAAACCCCTCAATAAGAATCAAATCTTCAAAGAAATTTCTACATGGAAAATAATTTGCAAGATCAAAGATTTCATATATTAAAGCCATAGCGCTTGTTGTTACAAAACCATGTCCATTGCAGACCACCTCAAACATAATTTTATGAGATTACAAAGTAAAAGCTATGTTGATAGCTTTGGGCACTATGGATACATGTTCGGTATGTATAGAGTACAGATCTAAATTCTTCAAATGTTGCCTCAAATACACTCAGGTTTGAAACCAGTGCCCTTGTGTAAAGTAACATTGCCATTGCTTGACATACTTGACCTTCCTATGCTTGGGATCCATCTTTGTCTCATGGCTATGGAGTTTCCACCTGTGGTGCAGGGGCACCCTTCTGTGTCCTTCCAGCTAGAAAGTTTGTGATGTGACTCCACCTTACATGAAAATTAAATATTCTGTTCCATAGCTTGCAAGAAGTTGGGGTAGATGAAGAGGTAGTTACTGTAGATCTTGGCTTACGGTAGACTTGGTATTTTTGAGGGAGGACAGTGAACAATGGAAGAGGGTACAGGGATAGAAAGAAGAGAGGAGAGAGGAATGTGACAGTGAGAGGAAGGGTTTAGCAGGTAGATGAAGTGGCATATCTAGGAGTGTGTGAGAATGAGAGGGAGGGTTTAGCAGGTAGATGGAGAGGGAGATGCAGAATTTTGTAAGAGTGAGAAGGAGGATTTAGCATTTAGATGAAGAGGGAGATGCAGCAGGTCTTGGCTATGGTGGGCATGGCTACTTTGAGGAAGGGGAGTGAGAGAGACAAAGAGGAGACATGGAGAGAAAGGGATTTTGGAGGCAAAAAATGATGTTTTGATATTAGAATAGGTTTGGGGTCACTTTTTGGGGGGAAATGACTACTTTTGAAAATTTCAATAAATTTTAAATTTTTAGGGTTTATTTTTGGCCGAGTTTTTTCTTTTAAATGAAAGGTGGGGTTCTCTTTTTGTACAAGGGTCCCTCTCCCTCTTTATGACACCCCCTTTTCTCTAGGAGATGTTGAAAAGCTTGAGAGAGAAGGTAGCCTCCTAGTCACTACTTACCCCACCTTTTCTAGGCTTGAAGGCTAGAAAATGACCTACCAAAATAGCCCCCATCATTTCCTTTGTCTCCCTTAATCACAACATACTTCCTTAAAATTAGGGATTCTTACAAGGTCCATAGAGAGTCCATATTTTTCCTAATGAATTACTAAGCTAAGCTATGCTAATATGAGTGATTATGTGAGGAGATGTACATCTTTCTCGTAAGATACTCCTCCTTCCTCTCAATCTACTCTCATACCCTGCTAGCTCTCACCATCTTTGAAGGTGTGTGAGGTCTTGGGTCTGAGACCGGGGATAATTGATGTTGTGTTTGCTAAGTGTTTTGCTTCGTGCATGAAGCTTTCATCTTCATTGTACTAGCTAGTCTTGAAGGAACACAAAGAATTGTATTGTACAATGTCTCTCTTGATGGGAGAAACCATAATACAAAGCCTTTTGGAGGGGGGACCAGCTCCATGCAAATCCGGTCCTCAACTGTTGTCAATAGCTTAATTTCTCTCTCTTTTGAAAGTATTGTTCATGCTATCTAACTAGGAGTCTTACCAAGCACCGAGCACACACAAACACACACATTACATCACCCTCTTATATTGGGCACCCATTATATCAATGGTCACATATACCCCCACATAGTTCCAGCAAGTAACACTTCTAGATTCATTTTAGTATCTCTTTCTTGTACCGAGACATGGTATCAAACTCACCAATTTGTAATGGATTGGCCTTTTGTAGAAGTTAATATTTCATTTCATTTCATCTGTGTGTGTGTGTGTGTGCGCGCGCGCACGCGTGCGCAACAAATGATTAGGCAATGGGAGACATTCACAGAGGGAGATCACTCACTTCTTTAGAGCATAGACTTGGCAGCCAGATGAGCATGCTTCACAGCAGACTTCATAGGCCACCCATACCAAAGGTATATTACTTGGCAGAGCCATTGAGCTCGGGCAAGCTAAACGCCCATGTCTATGAGGGCGACCCGGACATCGACGGAGGCTCCATTAGAGGATTAGGATTATTCTAGAATGACATGGGAGATGCCCAATACAATAATTACGGAGGTGGACATTAACAATGGTCTTCAATGACTGATGCAATACTTTATCGAACAATGTTCGATGCCGGGCATCCTCGGGCATTGATGATGATAATGATTTTAGTCTTTCACCTTCATTTTTATTTTTATTTTTGTATCCAAATGTTCAATTAGATCCACCAAGATTGTATCAATTTGCCATTTGAAAACATTTAATATAGCATTTCATTCATTTCTCATCTCTCTCTCTCTCTCTCTCTCTCTCTCTCTCACTCACACACACACACACACACACACACACACACACACACACACACACACACACACACACACACACACACACACACACACACACACACACACACACACACACACACACACACACACACACACACACACAACCGAGGGCTAGTGCTCAACTCCTTTTCGGCTAGATATTTAAGGTCTCTTGGGATAGTTTCCTACGATATTAAAATCATTTTACTGCAGCTGCTCCTGCTCCTCCGCCTGCTGCTCCTCCTCCTCCTGCTCAATCGTTGTTGATCGTTGTTGAGCCCCGTAATGTGTTGCACTATAGAGTTGCAAGCCCATGCTAGAAACAACGACTCGTATGATCCTCTCCTCCTTCTCAAACCAAGGGGCTGCTACACGTCACAATCCATGCACAACTCCACACACTGATCCGTGAAGACACTGATCCGTGAAGAGGGTGGTCTGCGGATTACATGATTTATGATGCGGTAGAAACTGACTTGACGGTAGAGATTCATGGGTTTATCAAGAGCTTCAAGCAAGCGACGTAAATATTCCTGTAGTTGGAGTGTTGGCATGGCTACCTCAAGCGCGCTGCAAAGAAGGGGACCTGTGAGAGAAGGGTGGAGCTTGCGGCATGACGACAAACTTCAACTTCTCATATCATTGTTGCACGAGCTGCTATTATCACCTTAACGTCGCAGTCCTCCAAAGGCTCCTTCATTTCTCCATTTCTCTTGTCACATGCCTCGAAATCAGAAGAACGTAAGCGTGATTCTCTTCATGCTCTATAAGCATGGGACACTCCATGAAATGGTCCCGCATCGGCGCGGGACCATTTCATGGAGTGTCCCATTGATATTAATTTTAGAACACTTATGGATCACCTTAAAAGAAATTTGAAGATTCTCTGGTTGGGATTGCTTTCTCCGACGCGGAACCATTTCATGGAGTGTACAGTTGATATTGACTCTAGAACACCTATGGCTCACCTTTAAAAAAAATGGAAGATTCTGTGGTTGGGATTGCTTTCCGAGGTTTCTTACCATGACAACTTATAAGAACAACATAGTTGACATCAAGAGCCTTGTGTAGGCATGCAGAGGGTTAACCAGTGGGACTTCATAGGCAAAAATGTAGAGATGGCGCCAAGGGCCTTTGGTAGGCATGCAAAGCGACAACCACTAGCTTTGTAGGGATCTCATGACATACTAAGAGATATACAAAGGAGGATGAAAGGAGAGGGACGTGGCAAAAGTCAAAGTGGAGGACATTCAATCTATAGCGCCATCAAAAACCGATATTTTGTAGGTTAAATCATTAAAAATAAAACTCATTTCATCTCTCCTGCACTTCCAAAGGCTTCATCCCTTGCTTGAAACGGTCTCGTGTCGACGTGGAACGGTTTCAAGCAAGGGTCGAGGACCTTGGGGATGAAGGGTGTGGCTGTTAACTTTTGTGTCCAACATGACATAGGAAGTGTCATGAGAGCTCAATCATGCTCACGAGCGTGGAGAGCCAAGACAATGAACCTCGTAGGGTGTAAGTGGCTCGAGGCTCCTACCCTTGTCCTCTTTCGTGTCCTTGAGTTGGACTCTATAGCTCATCGTCTATGAGAATCACGCTACACTAGCAAAAGTAGAGTTGTTCCAAGGACTAGGTGGGGCTAGAGTTTTGGCATAGTGCCAGCTTCACGAGGTGAGATCTTCAATCCTTTATGGATTGATAGTTTTGTTGAATTGCATGCAATTGCCATTACATTACGGCTACCTTTTATACTAGATTCCTTTTGTTAGCTTAAGTAAGCATTTTTAGCGTATCATTGGCTTCCTAAGCTGAACTTTTTAGTCCTCTATGTATTGACAGTTTGCTTGCAATTTCTAATACACTAGGGTTTCCTTTTATACTTTCTTCATTTTGTTAGCTTGTGTAACTTATTCAAGTTATCATTTTGTGCTACATTTTCACAACTTTCGCTCGGAAAAATGCCATGCTCGGTTTTTTTTGCTCGGCATATGGATTTCCTCTCTAACTAGGTGTTATGCTTTTTGTTGCTCTCTCCACCCACAGACAGATGGCTCTGCTTGATGCCATGTATTTGCCAGGTGGGGCCTACACTACGCTTGGGGAAGCTCGAGGCTTCCATTTGATCTGGGGGGTTCATGCAGTTGATAAGATCTCCCTCTCTATCTATCTACATATAGCTTCTTTTTAGGCTATCATGTTCTCGCTTCTTATGCAGTTTTCTAATACCTAAATAATACTATGGTTGAGCATGAATGCTCAATGAGGGGTTGGGCAATGATGGTACACCAAGAAAATGTCGACCCAGGAAAGTGATAACAGCAGGTGTATGGCAGTATGCAGTAAGGTGTTAGAGTGCTTGGCCATGTGCTAGATGCAGATTGGAACAAATGCGACCAGGATGTGTATGCCAAATGTGGCTTCTAGCAGAGTGAGGATGGCTTTCCACCATATTGTTGGAGATGCTCAAAGGTAATAGAGTTTTACGGATACCTCTATCAGATTGTGCCGTAGTGTGTACAAAATGGTGGCTCCAATTTGTCAACGGTCATGATAGTCATGCCATTCCCGGTGGGATGGTTTTTGTTTGGGACACATTGAGCGGAAAGCGTTATATCTAGTTGCGGTCATAAGGTCATCCATGCAAGAAATATTATGTTTATAAGGCTTCGTGCTGAGCATAGCTTGAAGCGGGGACGATGAGGAGCAAATGATAATTTTTCTTGACCTCGGAAGTCAGGGTTGATTCTGAGCGCGGGACAGGTCGGCAAGCAAGAGTTTTTTTAAAGGTAAGCTAGAAATAGCTTTGAGCTTTAAAAAAAAAGGAGGACGACTACTCTACTGTATGCAGGAAGCTGACGCCACCTATATGGAAAGCATGGTGGCCAGGAATAGAAGGGGTGGCGTGCCAGGAAGAGAGGGAGACTCAAGGACGTGACCTGGGGGAGGTTTTGGGGGGCTGCATGAATGGGCAGGTGAGGGCGCCATCCATAGAGAGAGGGTGGCATGAGAAGTGCAACTAGGGAGCGCCTGCAAAGGAAAAAACTGAGGGTTGCAGTTGATGGGGAGCTCAGGGGCCGCCACGGACAACAAAAGGAGGGCGTGAGCATTGGAAGAAAGGGATCGACAGAGAGGTGAGAGAAAAAGCTGCCATGCGTTGCTAGGAGAGCGCCAAAAAGGATCTGGAGGAGAAGAGCCCGTTATCCAGGAGGGGGGCCAGCTCGTGGAGCAAGCACAACCAAGGAGGGCGCCATCTGCGGCATGAAGGAAGGATGAGCAGGGAGAGTTGGACGCGAGGGGTGGTGGACTGGATGGTTTTGGGGGGACCAGTTGGGGGCCCAACAGGGGCGGCAACCTGTTATATAGTGAAGCAAGTGCTGCTTGGGGAGCGGCACCAGAGGTGGCGGGTCCGGATACGGCAGTAGACAGGCCACCAGGAGGTTGTCCAGGCAAGGGAGTGACAAGAGGGTGGGTCAGCTGCTGCAGGTCAGGGCCACAAAAAATATGATGAGGTCGCATGGGCCAATTGCATGCAAAGGGGGAACTGCTTGCAAGGTGGTGGTGCTACAGTAACCTAGGGTTTAAGAGCTTCAAGAATCACAAGTTGAAGGCCCAACAAAGGCCCCACACATTCCTCTTTGATTAAGTCTCCACAATCAGATGCTCCACACATCCAGACATGTGATTTCGTTTGTAACCACGCAGGTATTTCTTTTCCATTCACTGTGGTTGAATCAAATTCTTGCACTGGTGTTTTTGCAACGTCTCTATAGCTATGATCCTTCATGTTGATTTTCGTTATTAGCTCCTCATGCCTTAGGTAAATTTGGTCGTACCCCTAATCTTGTATCATTTTGAGTTGACGCATAAAAGGTCGCCCCAAAATAATGTCAAAGTTGTTCGTTTTTTTGAAATCTACCATGGCAAAGGTGTGCTCATAGTTAATTCCACACGAAGTTACAACTATTTGGTCCAGGACTCCCAATGGTCTCTCTACATACCCATCTGTGAGTTGCAGTTTCATTTTCGTCTTTCTGAGAGCTGGACGGCCCCATCTCTCCCAAATTTGCTTTGTAGCAATCGCAACTCCTGCTCCACTGTCTAGGATAGCTATCGTCTTTATATCCTGATATTCAACAGGTAAGGTTGTATTACCTTCCTCGCCTTCACTGTAATCTCCGACCTTGTTTATGGGCACAGGTTGGGCTTTGGGTTCACCTTTCCGTTTGTTTTCTTCTACCGTAGGGTTTGTCTGAAGAGGAATCTTTATTCCTTTGCTTTCCAAATGTTTCCCCATGTCTTCCCATAAGTGTGGTCTAACTCTCAAGAGTTCTGACAGTGTGATTGTGCATGTTATAGGTGTTGACAACATCTCTTGAAGACTTTTTGAGTCAATCATTTGTGGAATAGCTTTCATCTGGGATGGAACTAATCTTATCTCCGATTGTGCCTCGTGTTCACCTATAAATGAAGGCAGGGTTTTCAAGGATTGTTCTTTGCTTTCCATCAAAACCTCCGTTCCTGCATCTCCATACAGCGATTGTATATCTCTTGGATAAAATTCGTTGTCCATGTTAACCTCAAGAATTGATGCAAACTGTAACGTCGCGCTTCCGTTCTTTCTATTTCTAATGGTTTCCCATAAATGTTGTGGCCATGGTTCTTCCACTTCTGGAATTGGCATTATAGTCATTGACTTAGTATCATCAGTGCTGTTCGGCACCACTCGGTGATCCAATGACAATATAGTTTCAGGCATGGGTCCGTTTACTTGTTCTGATTCATCGATCTTCAATTTTTCTCACTCTTTGTGAATCAGCACTTCTTGTTCTGGGGTTCTAATCGCATTAGGTTCCATCAATGCCTGGGCTGTTTCAATAAGGTGTTTACACATTTCCAAATGCTTCGTTTCCACTTCAGGTTGAGGATAAGTCAACCATCTCTGGTCTAAGGCTTGGTTTGTTTTTAGCCTTGCTTCATACGCTTGTAATAGAGCATCTAAAGGCTCTAGCACTTTCTCGACCAAGACTGATCCCCCTGAGGATGCTTTCCTTGGCTTGTTGTTGTCCTCAGTAGTTTTACTATTTCTCTCTTGTTTCAGTTTCTCTTTTGTTTCATGTAATTCATTTTGCATGGCAATTTGGATTTTTATCCTTCTTGCTTTCATTCTGTCTCGTTTCGCCTTCTAGGATTTCCACCGTGTTCTCACAGATAGACTCTCATTTTCTGTGGGTATTGGCAACTCGACCTTTTCTTCCAATGGCTTGTTTTTCTCTAAGTCCTTGGCTTGGGCTCTGGTTACCGCATTGATTTGGATCATGGGTTCGGTTTCTGATCCACTCCTTGCACTTGGTAACACTCCCACAATATTCATAGTTGCTTTTCCCTTGTTGTCCGGATTCCTTGGGCAATCTGGTAGTATGTGATTCACACCACACCCGTCACAAAACCCAAAAATTTTCACTCTTTCGCCTTTGAAAGGCAACTACGCTCCCAATGATCTGTACTTCCACAGTTATAGCACGGTCCAGTTGGTGGTTGATTTTGAGGAGGTGGTCCCATAGGTTGTCCCTCCCTATTCGGATATCCTCTTGGTTTGTAGTTCTGGTTCACAATGAACATTAACGTTCTTTCATCCACCAAATATTGATCCCTCAAAGGTTGTGCTACATACGTTGGTGGTGCCATACCCTCATTATTTCCCCATGGTTGATAGGCTTCGTCTGCGTATATGTGTGGTTCAGGTTCAGTTACGTAAGGCTCATTCGGTTCCTCGTAATAAGAAATTTGAGGTGTATTATTTGTTCGTGGTGATGCTTCGTAAGGTTGAGCATACCTAATCATGGCCCTATTTTCATGTGGTAAAGGAGGTTGTTGACCCAACACATGTTGAGGCATGTCTGCTGCTACCATATTCACATTTGGCCCAACTTGATATCTTGGAGGAGGTGGCTGGGGTGGTCCTGCTGGAAGTCCATACGGCCTTTCCCTCACATAGTTTTTGTTGTAAAAACACTCATCCGTGCCATGGTTCATCCATTTTTGCTCTATGGCGCACCATTTCAATACTCGTCCATTCACAGTTGGTGCTTTCGGCTGTTGTGTGCACCACGACTTCGGGTGATCCCTCCCACATATGTCACATTTCCTCGTCTGAGATTGTCTCATCACCGGATTTGATCTCATATGTTGCTGCATTCTCTTCGTTACTTCCTCTATCATTTGTCAGCTGTCGGCATCAAAGAAGCCCGAGCATCTTTCTTGGTAGAGGGTTCACTCTTAATAGATGAAGAGCCACTGGTTACTAAATCAGTATCCTCTGACACTTCCCCATATGCTTTGTAGTTATCCACATGATATAACGCTTCCCTTGTAACCTTTTCAAATGTGCTACAGGCTTTCAAGTGAAGGTTCTTTTTCAAGGTTTCATTTCTAAGTCCTTCAATGAAGAGCACAGACAATCTCTTGTCCTGCGGTAATTCTCTCCTTGGGCACCTCTCAATGTATTGCTTGAATCTCAAGGATGCTTCCTTCACTTTTTCGTTCTCCTTTTGTTTAAAAGCATATATCTGTGATACAGTATTATGCTTTATACCCCGTTTTGAGAATTCTTCCGCCAACTCCCGCAATACATGTTCAATATTCGGACAAGTTTCAGGGTTCAAAGGTTGAAACCACGTTAAGGCCGTCCCTTCCAAGGTCAGCCCGAATCCCTCATATTGAGTATGGAAATCAGTGATCTGCTCTGCTCTTAAGACTTGCTTGAAGAGAGACACATGGGCATATGGATCCCCTGATCCGCTATACTTCTTTGGCATGCACTTCGCTACCTGGGATGGCCTCATCCGTCTATGGTCTGCGACCAATCTCAATGCTCCCGTGTCTCGACTTAATAGTTCTCGTACATCATGGATGTCGTGGGTTGCTCTCGTTGGCTCCCCTGCCACGAATCTACTACTAGGAGGCAAATGTGATGGTGTGGCTGCAAATGTCGGACCTACTTAGGTATATGTAGAGATAGGAACTGCACTACCTCGATTCGTAGCCATTGACTCTCTGAGATGTAATGTTCCCATGGGGGTTGGCATAGAATACTGAGGTTGACTGAAAGAATCAGCTACATGAGTCCTCTCTCCACCTGTTGCCATCGGGTTTGGCATGACATTTGTAGGTGCTGGTCTCTATGGGCTTGGAGTGACATAATACTGGTGGAGTGGTCCCCCAAAGTACGTATATCCTTCCAACTTCTTTTTATCGATTGTTGCATATCGTCTTCCATATTTGTCGTATGCGACGATTTTTGTTTCTGATCCCTCTGTGTAGGTGAAGACATAAAGTCTTTTCCGCTCTGTCCATTAGGAGAAATATGAACCTTGCATGGGCCTTGTAAGGAATCCTAATTTTTAGGGATTAAGGCTAATGTTGTGTAGGGTTAAGGGGACAAGGGCATTCAAGAAGCTAGTTTTGAGTAGACTTTTCTAGCCTTTTTTTAGACACATGTAGGATGTGGACGTAGGAGGTCACTTTCTCTCTTTAGCTTTTCGAAAGTGAAGGGAGTAAAAGGGTGTGGCCACATCAGCAAAAACGTGGGTCACTAAGAGCCAAAATTTGACTTTTTTTCAAAAAAGTTATTTTTACTTATTTTTGACTTAAAATTCCCTCCCAACATATATACACATCAAAAAATCAATTTTTGACATTTTTTTAAACCTACAAACACTAAAAGTCCACTTTTTCAAAAAAAAAAAATCCCCCCCCAAAAAAAAACCTTTGTTCTCTCCTCCTCCTTCCTCCTCTCTCCCTCTCCTCTCCCTCCCTATCCCCTTCTCTCCTCTTCCTCCCCTCTCTCTCCCTCTCCCCCCTCTGCCCCCTTCTCTCCTCCCATGTTCCTCTCCTCTCCCTCCCTACCCCCTTCTCTCCTCCTCCTCCCCTCTCTCTCCCTCTCCCCCTCTGCCCCCTTCTCTCCTCCCATCTTCCTCTTTCTCCCTCCCCCCTCTTTCTTTTCATTCTTTGCTTCCTCACGCAACAACTGCCATGGTGCTCACGGACATCACAAATCGTATCCCTCCACCACCATGTACTCCGCACAACAAAAGTGTACATAGTGCTTGTCCGCAGTGTTTGCACTGAAGGGCGCACGTGAGGGTGAGCAGAGGTTATCCCAAGATTGTCATACTGTCGATGAGACGAATGTGTATGGTTCTTCAATATCTTGGGAGGGAATAAGTAGGCTTGTTAGGCTATTGCAATTGGTTGTGTATGGGTGCAGGTGCTTCTTTGCATTCGTGGATGCATGAATGTCAAGCTCTTCAGCTCAAAACAGTGGCATTACAAGAAACAATGGGTGCAGGTTAGAGAGGTCAAGTGTCACCACTTTTCCTCTAAAACAGCCTTCTTTGTTACATGTTGCAGGTAGGTGCTTCAAATCCATCCTTATTAGAGGTGGGTAATCTCATCCTAATGCAAGAATGGCTCAAGGAACTAGCATAACATGAAGCTTTTACGGTGGCACAAAGCTCTCCTCAAGCAATGTGGCTCCCACTACACCAAAAATCACTATGCTAACATGGAGAGATCCCTAGTAGGACAATACAACAACTTTTCATCAGCAGCACACCCTTTCCTAACATGAGGGCACCCCCACCAGAGATATTTTTATATGATAGGTCACCCCATGAGCATACCATGTCATGGAATGGATGTAAGAACTATGACTGCACTACCCCTTGGAAGTTGTTCACGAATGTATGTTAATCAAAGTTAATGAGAAGAAGTTTGGACTTTTTTGTTTGTTGATGTGTAAGAGCACTCTTGGTCTACCATATTTTAAATTGTTTGATAAGTTAAATAAGATTTGTAGTCATTTGAAGTGCCATTTTTTTTTGGTAAGATTGTACATGAGAAGACATGATTTATTACAAGAGATCTTGACGGAATAAACCTCGATGAGATTCCCACCATACACTTGTGACACCATACCTCTCCTTGAACCCTTTGACTTCTATCGTTGTGGGGAGTCCAATGGGGGGCTATTTTCAAATTTTTAGCATAACTTTTTTTTTGAAGGAAATTTTGGTTATTCTAAAGTTTATACACAGTCTAGGAGTTCATTCTGATTGTTTTTCTTCAGTTTCAAATTTTGACCGAGTACACTCCTTGGAAACCACTTTTGAAGGTGTTAGGGCGAGATTTTGGGAAAGTTTTGTATGTAGGAAATACAGTCCTTAACACAATAAAAAACAATGGTTCTTTGAGTATTTTCAGATTCCATGGTTTTAATGCTCGTTGGAGCCCGTAGATTAAGAAAAAAGTTAAAAATGTATGTTTTACATCATTTTTAAATAAATTGTCAACTTGCACGTTGATTTCTAGAGAATGCGAGCAAGATATGATTTTTTCTCATCACATGATGGTCGAAGAATGCGATGAGATGAACAAATTCATGTGAGACAAGCCCAGACAGATTTGGAGCCGATTGAAATCTAGAAGCTGTTGAAAACAACCGAAAAGTTCAACACTTAAAAAAAAAAAAAAAAAAAACCGTAACATTTGAATGATGGCCATGCATCAAAAATATGCTCACACGGTGAAGGAGGTGCTTCAAAGCTATGGAAATCAGTATAAAATGCAAGCAATAGCGTTGGAGGCTATTCAGGAAGTTGTAGAGGTTCACATCATTTCAGATGACTTTGCAATGACAAAATGATTAAGAGTTGTGTCTACTGTCTCCATAGTGATTTGGCTTTTCGGTTTATCCATGTGTTTTAAGTTAAGTGGTCTTGGCCATGAAGAGTTAAATTTAAATCAAATATTAACATTTTTGCCATCCTAAGGGACAAACAAAGCTAGAAAATGCAAAAAAAAGGGTGGCCACAAGGGCGCGCAGATGGCCCATCCAGCAGTTTTGGATGGCTCATCTGCGCGTCCTTGTGGCCACCTTTTTTTTTGCATTTTCTAGCTTTGTTTGCCCCTTAGGATAGCAAAAATGTTAATAGTTGATGAAACCAGATGTTTATGTAGCATGAGACTAGATTTTTATATTGTCCAATGTGATTTGGCCTTTTGGTGTAGGGAACTAGTAAGTTGAGTTGAAGGAAGGCATAATGTGCTTGAAAAATTAAATTTTACATTCATCTCACCTTTTCCAAGGTCCTGGAGTGCAACAATAGCCTAATTATGCAAAAAAAAGGGTGGCCACAAGGGCGCGCAGATGGCCCATCCAACATTTTTGGATGGCTCACCTGCGCGCCCTTGTGGCCACCCTTTTTTTTGCATTATATGGCCTTGTCTGCCCCTTATAATAGCAAGAATGTTAATATTTGATGAAACCATATGTTTATGCAGCATGAGACTAGATTTTTATACTGTCCAATGTGATTTGCCCTTTTGGTGCAGGGAACTAGTAAGTTGAGTTGAAGGAAGGCATAATGTGCTTGAAAAGTTCAATTTTAGGTTCATCTCATCTTTTCCAGGGTTCTGGAGTGCAGCAATAGCCTAATTATGCAAAAAAAGGGTGGCCACAAGGGCCCACATATGGCCCATCCAGCAGTTTTGGATGGCTCACTACGCGCGCTTGTGGCCACCCCTTTTTTTGCACTATATGGCCTTGTCTGCACCCCAGGATACCAATTTTTTTTTAGATTAAGTGAAAGAAAATCTTTATGCAACATGACAGTACAAATTCCACTTCTTTTCACTCAGATGTAATTAGAGCTCCCCCCCCCCCCCCCCTTCTTTGTGTTCAAAGGTCCGGAGCATTCACTATGTAAAATTTTCCTATATCACATGCGTTCACTAGAATGGATTAAAAGTACCCCTTATAGGCCTTATCTACACATGTTTGTGCAACTTTACAAGAATATAAAATCCCTTCTGTTGAACACATGTGCTATGTTACATATACTTTAGTGAACTCCCCATGTCAACGGCCTCACAAATCCTGTGCACTAAACATTAAACACTAGAAATCGATCAAACAAGGAGCCAATTTTTACTTCCTTGTGTCCACCTAGTGTTCTTGTGAAACATTGCTAATGATATATATTCAACATCCCCAAATGAGGACATCGTGAAAAAGTTTATGATCCACTTTAATAAGAATAACCATTAATGATTAAACTGAAATCAAAATATTGCTTGAATTTCTTCAAGGTGGAGTGATTAAGACTTGCGACTTGAATCATCGTATAGGCAAATCAAAATATCCATAAAAGTAAACAATATTTCTCAGATCTGTATGAAACTTCAGTAATCTAAATTAAATACTCTCACTCAATGCGACACCATTTAACAAAAAAACATATTTATATTGCATTTATAGAGGAATCCAGCCTCATGAAAAATATTTACAAATGGAGACAATGTTGTTGCTGTTAGGCTTATCTTATAAGTATTTGTCTTCCTCATCTAGAGATTCATATACACTTGAGTATTTGTGTGTCTATGACACTAGGGAAGATAGTAGTACTATATGGATGACTTCTATGAGAGCTCCTAGAGAGTCCCTATTGGTTCAAGATTCTAAAAAACACCCACTATTCTTATCAAAATCTTTTAACATGGTAGTGAAAGGTTCCTCAAGGAACAAAAATAGAGTGATTTCCATCTCTGCACATGGTTGCTTTCTCATGTCCTCTTAAAACAAGTTGAATCTGTAAGTAAACAAAAGATTATGTGAGCACAAAGTTATAAAGTACAAAATGATATCATTCCAATTATCTAATGACAATTATACGAAGAATAAATTACAAGAAATATCTTTGACGACTCTCCATAGATAACACAACTTACTTACATTGTGAGATTCAAATCACATGCTACACAACTATAGATGGTGCACCAAAGTCATCAACAAAATAGCACCACCCAGTGTTATGAGGTGTGAAGCCTAAACACTGAAATCCATAAAGAGGTTAATTCTCTCTAGCATGATAAACTTAAAGATGGAGATGATGTTAAGCTCTGAATGTAAGCTACAAGGGTAGTTTTCTTACCATTCTATCTTTATGTTGGAGATGAACCCTTGCAATGCCCACGCGATATTCACACCTCCTATTGTTGTGGTATGCAACTCATGTGAGCTCATACTTTTGCCACCTTCGGGAGTAGAGGTTTCCATGTAGTGTGAGTGAATGAAAGTAGAAGGAGTAGAATCTTGTTTCATGTTGTAATGGAGATGAGAGAAGGGAGAGGAGCTAGCTTGGTGTGAAACTATGTGGTGGGTAAGGGGAAGAGATGGAGGAGGAGCTTGCTTGCTGCTACAATGGAGGTGGGAGAAAGCTAGCAGAGAGATAATGATGGACTATAGGGGGTGCATGTGGTTGTTGTAGCAATGGAGAGCTTGGAAAAAGGTTTGTAGAGAGAGAAAAACACTTTTTAGCTATAGAATAGGTTTGAAAAGACTTTGGAGGGTGAAAATGATGTTTTGATTTGTTTTTTAAAAAAATCAATTTTTTGGATTTTTTAGTGCACGTTTTTAACTTTTGAAGGTCAAAAATACTTTTTTGACCATGAAATAGGTTTGGGGACCTTTTAAGGAGGGAAAACTTGAAATTTGAAATTTTTTGAAAATTTCATGAAATTTGAATTTTTTTGAAAATTTCATGAAATTTGAAATTTTTTGAAAATTTCATGAAATTTGAAATTTTTTGAAAATTTGAAATTTTTAGTGTATTTTTAAATCCGGGCCAAAAAGTGGGGGAAAAGAGGTCAAAGTGGTCCCCCCCCCCCCCCCCCCCCCCCCCTCTTTCCCCTAGCCACCTCCCTTACCTTCTCACTAGGTAAGAGACAATTAAGAGGTGTAAGGCTACCTTGTCCCCCTACTTTTTTGAGGGTATAGAGTGTGTCCACCACCCTCTTCCTATTGGCTGACCTCTAATTAACCTTAATCCCAAAGGGCCCCTAGAGGGTTCATATTTTTTCTAATGCAACTCTCCGACGTAGGGTTCCTCGCATCTATAATAGAGATCTTGCTCTCCATTATTATACTTGTATAACCCCACGTAGACGTTGTCTGTGTTGACTCTCAAAGTTTTGTTTTATCGCTTTAACGTCGCATCAAGGAAGCTCATTGTTGGTGCTTTCTCCTCAGGTTCCTCATCTACTTTGGCTTTCGTGCCCATCAATCCCCACTTGTCCACAATGTTAGGATTCAGGACTACCAAGTTTATGATACCTTCGTCATCTAGGTACCTATCTCCGCTATAGCTCACAAGCACTAAGTCCTGGAACTCACTTGGTCTATCTTCTATTTTCACACAGTAGCGGTCCATACCATCTTTGTAGATCTTGGCACCTTGCTTGTTGTCATACTGATACTTGATGAACAATAGCTTCATTGTGGCCGAAGGGTTTGATGGTCCTGCTGCCATGTTTTCTCTTTCGTTTAGGTTTAAATCTCCCAAGTGTTCCATGAAATACTCGTAAGATCTCTCTGAAGAAGTATCGAAAATACTTCCTTCAAGGATCGGCTCTAACTGTCATACTACACCTTGGTTTACACTCTCCTCCGTTGATAAAACACTTACTTGATCCGCTAAATTTCGGTGTTGGTTGTTGATTTGTTTTCTCGATCTCAAAAACATGAAGAAAGTGGAATTTACCGATTGAATCCAAACCTCTTACCTGGAGATGGAGTGATCTTCCAACTCTCACGACTGCATGGATTGTTACTTGATCGGTCTCTGCAAATGAATACACTTGATGGCTATGAGATCACTGTATCATTCCAACTGTCAGCAGATTCAACAACTTCACAATGACTTCACCACAATTTTGCTTGCAGATTATTGACAGTATGTCCAATTTGGGTTTTGACAACTCCTGATATCTTAAATAGTCTAGGTCTACGAACATGTCAAAAATGAGTCAATTCTGGCATAGAGGTACACCGATCACGATCGTAGTACAGTGCCCAATTTTGATGGAACTTCACCGGCTGGTTCACTAGGCTATTTTAAGGCTACCCACCAAATACTTTTGTATTCAAACCCCAAAAAGTCAAGCTTTTACCAGTTCTTGGTTGGAAGTGTCTGTTTTCTCGAATCTGTCAGTTTGACTTGATTTTGGTGTTTGTTTTGGGATATGAAAGCTATCTGGGGTTGTCCTGTGTACAGGCTATCCCTCTGTATAGTCTATACCCAATTTGATGTATATGATCCTGATGAAAATCAATTTCTATGTCAGTATATCAATTTCCGACTTGGATCAATACTCAGATGGTTTGACAGGTATTTTGAGGTTTCTGGCTCTTGGTCCTGTATAATTTTATGTTTATATACACCTGAGGATCCCACATATGAAATCTGGTCAAAATCTGGTACTTAATACACCGATCGCTATCGTAGTACAAAGGCCAAATCAGACCAATTTCGGTGTGCTTGTTGGCAAAGGTGTTCTGAGGCTATTTCCCCATTCACTTAGCATTTGGATCACTAAAAGCCAAGATTTTGCACTTTTTGGGTTTGTTAGGCTAGTTTTGCCCAAGTAGCCTAATTTTCTTGATTTTTGATGTTTCTGGGTGTGGTTGCTTTAGACAAACTTGTTTAGAATCTTATCAGGAAGGCACACAACAATTCTTGTCCAATTTTGGAACAGAGGTACACCGATTGCGATCGTAGTACATGAGCCAAATCTGATGAAATTTAGTCTGCTCCCTCTGACAAGTGTTTTACAATGTTTTGTACTACCACTTGGTGATTTGAATCAATATCAACCTTGTTTGGTCAGATTTTTTAAATTTTAGAGTCTTATGGCCTTTTTGCCAAAGTTATGGTTTCCTGGTTTCTCGACTCTAACTTTTGTCCCAAATCTGATACGAATGCGAATTATTTATCATACTCCTAAGTACATAAATAAAAGAACATAAAGAAATGAATCAAACAAAACAAACAAGACGGATTTCGGGTGAGATTTCAGTACTCAATCGAATTAGAGAAATTGAAGAGAAAAAAAATGCTTTGAACACTCTCATCACAGCTCCCTAAATCTCCTAATAGAGGATCTAGCCGGTCCATTGACTCTAGACTCCACTAAGCTCTAAACCCTTGTCTAGCAGCCTAACTGAGGTGTAAAATGGATTTGTGGATTTATCTTCTTTTAAGGAAGCTAACTGTGCACTCGGTCACTCATCACCTAAGGTGCATTCCCCGGTAACAACGCCAATGTTTGCGGGTTGCCGCGATGGATGTCCATAGCATAGCTCTCACACATCAACATAAAATATCAATACAAGGGAAGTGACTAGGATGAGGCATGGAAACTTACTAGGGTGTCATTTTTAATGAAGTGAACTCGATGAGATGCAACTACTAACTCTGCAAGCAAATCATACGCACTAAAGCCAAGTAATCTGCTTATTTCCTTCTACATAGCTCTACAGTCATCACACCCGTTTACCATGCAAATCATATCGGATTCGCACGAAACTTGAAGGGAAGCTACAAGGGACTATTTAGAATCTATTCTATCACTGTCACATCATTCTTGAGAGGTACATGATCGCGATCGTTCCTCCCCAAGTCAGCAAAAACAATGAACAGATGATCCCAAAGGGTCGTTTTAGGGTCCCTGAAGTCTCTCCTAGGGTCAAAACAACATAAAATACACATTTAAACACTCAAAATAGCGATTTAAAGTCTCAAACGCATAGTTGAACACCTACACCGAATCTTGAATGCTTACACTTGAATGGAAGAGCAAAGTAAGAGGAACACAATGCAATAAACGAATCTGAATTTGGATTACCATAGCCACAGTAGCAAAGATTACAAGTTGGAGCAAGAGGAAGCTCTCATATGTACGCTGTCTTCTTCAAAACTTGTGATAAAAGATGATAATGTTCAAACTTACAAAACTGACCTTTATAGTTTAGGTCTTTACAAATGGCTTGTCCGGCCAAAAAGTCCTAAACTTCTAATTGGATCTCCACTATAAAAATGCTCTCGGAAAAATAATCAAAAATTTCTTTACAAGTTCTCGGCTTAGAGAAGCTCTTTTACAAAAGGATGAGATTTCCGCAAAAATGTAGATTCCCTGAAAAATGTGACTCTTTCTCTGGAGACCATTGCTTCGTCTGCCAAACAGTATCAATTTTTCATGTAGCGGCGTGTAGAATCAATTTTGATATTCTTCAGAACGCCATGTCTTCCAAAACCTGTAAACCGAAGATAACTTGAAGTGATTCCTCAGTGGCGGGCACCAAAACAATGTTGAAAAACAAGCAAACTGGAACACCTCTATAGCGATGTCACCCAAGAGCGTAGAAAGATCAATACAAGAACATGAAAAGCTTTGGGAAACCCCTTTGAAACACCACTATTCCAACAAGAGTAGTCCCCTTAGGAATTTATTGGACGTCGCCCACCCAAGAGATTATGTCACATAGAAGCAAAACCCTATCAAAGCATGGATTTACAACACACGCCGACCAATGCATATGAATACAAGGGCCTCCCCTTTCACAATTGAACATCACAAACCCACAATTTCAACATCAATTCCACAATTCATAGATACATGCCCTCCCAATCTGTCTGCACACAATTTTCCACTAGGCTGCCATAGCCATAACCCTACAGAGAACTAGTCATAACTTGAAGAGCACAACTCCAATTGGGGTACTTTAAAGATTGAGAGAAAGCTTAAAAAATGACTCGCGAGAAAGATGAAGATGATCAAAATTGATTCTACATGCTGTTACATGCAAAATTGATGTGAACAGAGAGCTGTCCCGGCACGTCTATATGTAGAGTAGGCAAGGCGAGGGCAAAAACTACAACAGAAACCATTAGTACGGAGACACAACAAGCTCAAACCTGCAATTTTCTGGAATTTTGATGAATTTTTTTAAGTTTGTACATGAGTTTTAGTTATATACAAGTCTCTCTTCAAAAAACTCACTCACGGGCACTTACAATAACCTAATAGCTGTCATCACTAGCCTAGCGACTTGCAGTGCATGTACATGTGCTTGTTAAAGCAAGCTAAAAATCCCACAAAAAGAAATCCCACACACACTTTTGACATCGGGCGTCATGTATGTATGTACAAATTTACAAAAAATGGGGTGTCAAAAATGCGCCCAACAACGTCAAGCAGGGCCACATCAGTTCTTAATAAGGTTTTTGAAAAATGAGGACCCCACACCATGCCATCAAAATCCGCATGCAGATACACCTAGATTTTGCATGCTTTTCAAAAAATACCTTTGCATTCAACATGATAGTTCCCTCTATCTCCCTTTTGCACATTTGAAAAACAATAAAGTTCCCTCCTTCTAGGTGCTATTGGTGAAACCACCAAAAGGTGCAACAAGGGGTACCACCTATACATGCTTAGAGAGAGAGAGAGAGAGAGAGAGAGAGAGAGAGAGAGAGAGAGAGAGAACATCTTAATATTTAACGACATGGAAAAGATATATCCAACGAGTTTTGAACTCAAACTTGCTGTGCAAGAAAGAAGCGTAATGCACGCAAGCATCCATGACACAAAAGCTAGTCCAATGGAATTTAATTTGTACTCTCTTGCAATAGTCTTTAGCATGTGTCCTGTTTGATCACTAAAGTGTGATGCATTTGCCAAATGAGTTTTCCTTCTTTCAATCTTTACTCCATAATACCTTCTATTATCTTGGGCCTCTCATATATCTTGGCACCACCATGAGCCATAATACCTTCTTTTATCTTGGGCCTCTCATATATCTTGACACCATCATGAGCCACATATTTTTTTATTACAAAGGAGATTAAAGAATAGGATCATTCTAGTTGACAGCTCCCCATGTTTCAAATGGTGTATCATGTGAGTGATAGACACACCAAACAGTGATGGAAATTGACATGCATTTTAAGCCATCTCCTATTTTTCTTTATCAAGGCAATTGTAAGTAGTGGTGAATAAACAACTACCTTCTTGCAAGGATAGCTAGGGACATATGCCTTGAATGTTGTCAACAACAAGGGACAATAGATTTGGTGCATGTTTTTTGGGCTTGGTAGGTCGGGCTCTATGATTAAATATCAAGTAACTCTCTCTATATTGCATATTAATGATTACAAATAGATTAGCCTCAAGGATGAGTAGAGAGGTAGCCTATGGATATGATTTTCTTCTTACATTAAACTTGAGTAAGTTGTAAGTTTTCTTTATCTAAAATGTGCATGCAAAACTGTAGAGGGGTAAGAAGTGCCACAATGGTTGAGACTAGGGAGTGACTTTGTTGCCATTGATAGACATACAACTGTCTTTGTGTAGAGTAGAAAAGCCATTTGGCCAAATTAATAGTGGTCATCAAAGCATATCAATGCTAAAATAGGTAGAACCAAGGAAGGCTGTCATATGAGCATCCCTACAAACATGATACAAACATTCATTTAGCCCTTCCATGTAGAGCACACAATTATTATACTTGAAATCACAATTTTCTTTCATTTTTTTCTGAAATCCATTCAAAGCTTTGCTTCGACTAGTTTTACGGGATTGCGCCCACTCACCCACACCCTCATGTTTCAAGGGTTGAACCATGGTGGGTATGCTTAAAGCCCTCACCTTTACCACTAGGCGAACTTCCTTTCATATTTCCTAACGAAAAATAAAAACAATGTTACCACAAATTAGTTTTAGGATACATGGTACAGAGCTTGTTGAAACACAACAAAAAAATATATCAAGGAATACATTCTCTTTTTGTACACAAGGCCTCAGAAACCTGCATCACGCTTTGTGACACCAAGTTTTGGGGAGAGAAACACCAACAAAGCTTGAAACTAGAGGTGTGGAGCTTCCATTCAAGCACTAGTTTGCCTCCAACAGTGCATCTCACATCTCAGTAGATAATTTTTTGCTTCGTTGTCATTAATATGGGGCCTTCACCCTTAAAATTCTTAATCTACAAAACATTGGTTCCTACAATATGCAAAACTTCATGCCTCCATTATTTATATTACCATTTTCTATCTCTCTAATTGGTGTGGGGGTAGAGGTGGCGTGAATTACCGCGGGTCAGACACTGCATTTGTCCGCCCAATCTTTCTCCGTATTCATTGTACATATACATGAAATAAAGAGCACTCTTCCCCCTTCTTCTGAGAGGTTGCTCCTCCCAATCCGTATGTAATCTCTCCTCTTTCCCTTCTTGCTCCACACACACACACACACACACACACACACACACACACACACACACACACACACACACACACACACACACACATGCAATGTGCACTCACAATTGGTATAAGAGCCAAAAATTAAGGCTAACATTGAAGTGTGGAAAAATGCATGGAAGTATTTTGTGTGCACACACACACACACACAAAAGCCACAAACAGGTTTGGCATACATTAGAAAAAATATAAACTTTGCATGGGCCTTGTGAGGAAGCTTAATTTTTAGGGATTAAGGCTAATGGTGTGTAGGGTTAAGGGGACATGTCATTCAAAGCTAGTTTTGAATAGGTTTTTCTAGCCGTTTTTTTAGGCACATATAGGATGTGGATCCAAGAGGTCCCTTTCTCTCTCTAGGATTTTGAAAGTGAAGGGAGTAAAGGAGTGTGGCCATATCATCAAAAACATGCATAAATAAGGATAAAAATTTGACTTTTAATTTGTTTTTTTCATTTTTTTGACTGAATTACTCCCCTTACTGGTAGGCTTGATATTAAACTACCTCGATACCTGGCAAGATTTCGTGCTGCTTAGCACTTAGGAGATTGTGGTCATTTCCTCATAAAAGGAAGACACGAGAGACGGTGGATTCGAACCCACCATCGTCATCAAATAACCTTATGATGGCATCACGTACCAACCAAGCAACCATGTCGGGAACTCATGTATTAAGAAAATCTTGCAAGTGGTCCTCCTTGTGCTCTACCCACAACACGTCCCATGCTCATCTCCTTGCGCGTCCTGTGCTGGTCTATCCGCCTCCTTGCTCTCACGCCCACCTTTTTGACTGCCACACTGCCATCTCGGTGCTTGTCCCACATTTCTAGGCTGCTACGCCACTTGCGACCAGTATTTTATGAGATTTGGCTTATTAAGCCTTTTTCCAAAATGGGTACAACATACTTGTTTTTAACTTAAAACCCCTCCCTACTATATATGCATATAAAAAAGAACCATTTTTTTGACCTTTTTCTTGACCTACAAGCACTGAAAGTCTACTTTTTCAACCCTCCTCCCCCCCAAAAAAAAGAAAAAAACTTTTTTCTCTCCTCTTCCTCCCTCCCTTCTCTCTCTCCCCCTCCCTCTTTTCATCCTTTGCTAGATCACACATCAGCTGCCATGGTGCTCACTGATATCACAAATCGTGTTCCTCCACCACCATTGTACTCTCCACACCACAAGCATACATATTCACTTGCCCACGGAGTTTGCATCGAAGGCCGGATGCGTAGATGAGCAGAGATCATCACAAGAACAAATTGGCAAATGTGATTAGTGAAGATGATGTGCTAGTATCGACACTAAAGCCTACAAGGCTATTTGTCAACTCCTAAAGGATGCCCGCGGTGGGAGCAGGGCATCATGGAGAACCTGTTTCCCATTTTGCACAAGGTCAACCTTGCAAATAAGGCCACAAACGAAGATGCGTTCTCTTGCATTGGGGCATATCTACACATTAAGGACACAATTCCTGCTTCACTTTATGCTTCATGCATGCCAAAGACAAGGAAAAAAGCTGGGAAAAACTCCATAAGATCTTCAGAGAATGGCTTCCCTTACACAATGTGGGACAATATATCTATGTACCTCAAAAGAATTCAACAAGCTATGCTTAGATTCCTAGGTTACCTCAAGAAGGTGACACAATATGCTTCTTACTTTTGGTTGTGTTCTTGCTATCATAGACTGAGATGTCTAAGGTCTTGGCTCTACTTGTTTTGTAGTGCTTGGCATAAAGGTCGCTTTTATGTTGAAACTCAATGAGTGTCAAATAGTGAAAGGTCAAAGGTTAGAGAGATTAAGTGTCACTCTAATGAATGAAGTTCTATTGTAAACAAAATAAAGGGATTCAATCCATCCATCTCCCACCCCGTCTTTGAGTGTGCAATCAGAGAAAGAAATTTGGTGGCTAGGTGTTATTGAGGTGCCCAAAGAGACCAATGGAGTACTTTCATGGATTTTTGAGAGAACTCCATGGATTATAGAATTAATATACTCCCAACTTGTAGGTGAGAAGTTGGAGATTGAGGATTTATGGAGCTTTGATATGGAGTGGCACTTGGGTGGGGACTTAAAGACCATAAAGTGTTTGCTTGGCTGCAAACAAGAGGCTTCTTCACTCTATCCTTGTCTATTTTTCACTCAGGGTCATAACAAAAAATAATCACAAAAGTACTTTGCAAAGGTAGTTCAATGCTCCATGTCAAGAGGATGGAGAGGAATCATTGGACATTTTTGATGTCGGAGATGAAGGCAAGGAATGGAACGCGTCTCTTTTGAGATGCCCCATGCTCAATGCCCCAAATTATGCACTAAAGGACAATGCCTAGAATCCCATCTTTCCATTCTCTATCTAATGTATGTTTTTGTGTATTACACGCATGCATGCACATTTTCTATAAGCTATTCAAGCTCCACATTGATTATACTTTCACAATGAAGCCATTGCAAAAGTCCTAGGAGGGGATCATTACGGTGGAGGCACTTCTCAATTCCATTGACTATCACGGTGGAAATGTGTCAATTGATGCTGCAAAGAACACAGGGGAGGCCCATGAGATCACCCAACAAGTGTTAACGAGTGGACAAAAAGCTAGACACTTCTTGAAGAAAGAAATGCAAGGAAACCCATGCCAAGATGTCACTCAAAATAGCTCCAACCACAAGGCAACTAACCTTTAGGAGCTCGGGAAGGAATTATGCAAAGCTACAGTGACCCAAATGGTGAGCTTGCAAACAAGCTAAGCAAGTTTGGAAAACTTTTGATATAATTGGTTAGTCTTATGGGTATTACCAACACAACAAGGAGCAAAGCCAATCATTTCAAGTGGAGTTGGAAGATTTCACCAAGGTCTTCACCCTTGCTTCGGGTGAGAATAACATCACACACTACATGGTAACCCATGTCACATGTTGAACTTATTGTAAGAGATTGTTTCATTTCATAATTTGCATCATTTTCTCGTGTGAATAGAATATCTTATTTGCACATGGAGCATTTTTATGCATAAATATGGTCCGCTTGAGATTTTTAGCACTCAAGGCATGGAGAAGTCCCATTATTGAGCTGGGGGGGTGTACTTTAAAAATACTTGACATGATGATGGTGTGGTACAGTCTAATTATTTGAAAGAGATGTTCAACTGGTTCTTTCGCACGACATTTTCTCGTAAGCTCACCATGGAGCATGCATGACAATCCAAGATTTCAAGGGAAGTGTGCAAGCTAAGTTGTCAAGAGCACATCGACAAGTGGCGAATGTCACAAGCATGCAGCATGGTGCCAACGCACGGTCCAGTGCTAGTAACTACTCCACAACGATGCAAGGTCTGACAAGGGTCAAGGTGGATTCAAAGCTAATAACTACTCTTATGGATATTTACATTTATTAAAGTTTGAGAGTACCCTTTTGAAAAATAATAGCTTTTTAAAGAAAATTATAGTGTGGCAGGGCCCTTCTAAAATGGACCATTATAAATATAAGATCCACTCACTTGTCACTTGGTTCTTCTCCACAAGTGAGCTCCCAACATACCCCATCGAACGCACCAAACTAACCACCAAAGAGCTTGCCTGCTAACAAAAACACTCTCCAAGGTTGCGAGAAGCTGATGTGGCTTAAAAACACAAGAAAATTCCTGCGAACACCTGTCCATTCTTAGTGCTCCTCAAGCTCTACGCAAGGTAGTCGGAGAGCGAACTCATCTCGGACTCATGAGCGGAAATCATATGAGAAATAATTGTAGCAGCAGCAAGCACAACAGACATCATATCAAAGATTCAAGAAATGTGTCAAACGAGGGTCAAAAGAAGAAGAGGAATCATCATCCTCAAGTGATAGGGAACATCCGCCATGATAGCAAGCGCAAGCAAGAGGGTCTTGAGCTTGAGTGGTGCATCCAAAGATAGAGCCACCATGGCAACATGTTGAGATACCATGCACACATCGGGTGCCAGTGGCACTACCCCATGGGCAAGGAGCTCTCCCTACATCACAAGATCGGGAGGCAAGGAGAGAGGAGGACAATGAGAAGCCAAAGGAGGTAGCACACCAATGGAAAACCATGTGAATCATCACTAATATAAGTGCCACCCACTAGCAAATGTGCAAGTGTGCCCCAGATAACCCCAATGTCATCGTAAAATTGCAAGGGCATTTGCAAAAATCTAACACTACTAGAAGACAATCAAACTGCTCATTCAACAAGCTGCCTTTGCTTGCACGATGAAGGAGATGCTCCAAAGATATGGAAATCAAAATAGAATCCAAGCAATGGTGTTGGACATGATTCAAGAAGCTACGGAGGCCCACATCATTCTTGTGCTGGAGGATACCAACCTCTATGCCATACATGCATAGAGAGTGACTATACAACCAAAGGACATGCAACTTGCACGCCGATTGAGCTGAGACTTTGAGCATTAGCCAAAGTGAAACTTGTCTTTTTTATATTACCCACCCTACTTTTGTATCCAAAGATTTTGTTAACGATTAAAGGATTTAGAGTTTTATATCTTTTATGTCCAAAATCGTTTAAGTTCTTTATCTTTTTGATGATTTTAAGTTAAATGATATTTGTCTATTGTACAACCTCTGGGTCCACTAGTGGCAGGAAGGAAGGGGGTGTATTTATGCATGGATACTTGAATTCAAGAAAATATGTGCTTTTCTAGTGTCCAAGAGTGCACACAAGGCCAAAAAAAAGAAAACAGGGGGGTGGCCACAAGGACGCACAGATTAGTCAAACAGGGTCCCTGTTTGACTGATCTGCGCACCCTTGTGGCCACCCCCTTTTTTTCTTTTCTTTTGGCCTTTTGTGCACTCCAAGACACTAGAAAAGCACATATTTTGCTTGACTCTCAAGTGTCCATGCACCCATTCAACTTTGGCTCCAAGTGTGTCGGGGAAGGGGGGGGGGGGGGGGGGGGGGGGGTGAAGTAATATGTGGATAGTTAAGTTTCAGTTGGATTTGAGCCTTTCTAGTGTCTTGGGGTGCACACAAGGCCAAAAGTGCAAAAAGGTGGGTGGACACAAGGGCACGTAGAACAACCAAACAGGAAGTGTCCATGCTTCCGTTCTTTCCCTCCCCCCTGAGTGTGGCACTAGTATGTACAAGATAGAGAGGCAACTATATATATTTCATTAGTACTTTGAAGGAAGGATGTTACATCATTCCTTTGAGGTGCCCATAATTTTCTTAGCCATTTCTTGGCATCTCTCCTGTGCATAAGGTAACTCTTGATGGGAATAAGATTGTGCCAGCTAGGGTGGACGAAAGAGAAACATCGTGCACACAAGTGAGTGTGTGTAGACTAGATTATCACTTATTAAGCGAATTAAGTTGCAAGATGAATTAACTTGGACTCATCAACACGATCTTGAGTAGTTTCTAAGCCATCACAAGCTCACCATAAACAAGAGAGATGTAATGCAAACTTGGAATGGTTTTGTTTATTCATGAAATGATCTTAAAGTAGCTTTATAGCCTTGCATCACTACATGTGGGATGATTCCACCTTTTCCCTCCTTGACTCATACTCTAGTACTCTAGGACAAAACTCACAACTTACAATCCTCCCCTGGAGGTTTGGACTAGGAAGAAACTGACATCTCCGGTACGCTCCAATCCAAGAGCAAAAAGAACATCTCTAGGAGACCATCCCCAATCCAGGAGACAAACTATCTCTAATCCAAGAGATACTCAACACCTCCCCTCAAATAGATGTATAAAACTAAGACCAAGCTATCTCCACACAAATACAACTGAATGGGAAAGGCCAAAACAAAATCTAGAGAATGATGTCGTAGGCTAGAAGGCTACTACTGCCTTCTTCTTTGTCTTCTTCATCTTTGTCTTCTTCATCTTTGTCTTCTTCCGCCAGATAGACTTTGGGCCTTGGATTTCTACTGCTGCTGCCTTTGTCTATTTTGAAACCCTTGGAAGGAAGGTGGCCCTTCTTCCCACAAATGCTGCAAGTTTTTGATGCTAGACAGTCCTTTGCTATGTGACCTTCTTTGCCACACTTGAAACAAGCTTTTTTACTAGAGCTAATTGAAAAAGCTCCTCCCCCTAAAGTAGCAATCCTCCCTTGCTTCTTCTCCTCAGACATTAAAGAGTTGATTACATCTTGGAAATCTAGTGTTGGATCCTTCTCCTCAATGACGGTCATGATCTGGTCAAAACTAGGTGGTAAGGCTGTTAAAGAACTGCAATTTTGTCCTCCTCTGGTACTGCACTATTTACATAATCTAGTTGTGTGGTCATGCTTTTATGGTGATTGACAAAGCTTGCAATATCTTTGTTATGTTCCATTTTTAATTTATATAGATCCTTCTTTAAGCTCACTTTGCTCTTCTTTTTCCTAGCTCCAAAGTTTTTTTCTAGTGCTTCCCATATAGCTGATGAGGTTTCACAATCATTAGTAAAGTGTACATAAATGTCATGTAGTGTAGTGATTATGATTCCAAATACCTACTTGTCCTTCGCTTGATTTTGTGTGCTCATAGCTCATGTTTGTATGTATGATCCATCAATGGATGACGGATCAACGATCGTTGGCTTGACTACTCCCCATAAGTGCTTTTTCATTAAGTAGAATTTCAACTTGGTTTGCCAAGTGTGAAAGCCCTCCCCGTTAAATTTCCTAAGCTCCTTCTCTTCCATTGCATTAATAGAGGGGTCTTAGCTTAGGAGACTCTCCTAGCCAGTGTCTACCTCTTTACACAAGCATGGTTAAAGATTCATCTCGTGAATGTAGATTATGATATACATTGCAAATGGTACTTGGTTGCAAAAAATTTAGAGTTTAATTGCAAGAGAGAGAGAGAGAGAGAGAGAGAGAGAGAGAGAGAGAGAGAGAGAGAGAGAGAGAGAGAGAGAGAGAGTTCCTTTGAACTTTGTGAAGCTCTTCTTCACTAAGTTGAAGCCCTTCTTCACAATAGTCTTTGAGGTTTTGAAATTTCTTCTTGGAGAAACCCTCTTGAAGGTTGATGAAGACTTGGGTTTCTGCTTTGAATGGCTTTGAAGCTCTTTTAAAGTGCTTTGTTGGAGCTCGATGGGAATGAGATCTCTTAGGGGTTTGTCTCAGTGCAACACGACAGTGGGAAGTCATCCCTGGTTGGGCTTCTGGTGGCAATAGGCCCATGGGAAGTGGGGGCTAAAGACAAGAGCCACGAGGGTATCCCCGACGGTGTGCAACAATGCAAGACAAGCCGCCTATGGACCCAAAATCATTAATAGGGTGATTTGCAATCTCCTTTTGATGTCTGGGTGTAGGCAAAGAAGTTGTGGTGCGGGACTGGCAACTAATGGACACACCCATAGTTCGGAGTTGAATTTGGTCGTTTGGAGTCCGCCTGAGTTGCTTCGTTTGCCAAAATCGGGATATTGACCCCATGACATCGTAGAGGCAGAAATAGCCTTTCCAAACGTTGTTGGCCAACAAAGCTCATGTATTTTCACATAAAGGTCTCCAAAACAAATTATGTTATTCCGACCTTTACAATGGGCTTACACAATAATACCCCCCCCCCCCCCCCAAAAAAAAAAAAAGGTAAAAATTGGAGATGGAGATTGGAGGGGTTTCCGAGCTCAGACTGCAGAGCTAGAAGGCTCTATGGAAAGCTAGTGAGAAGCACTTCAAGATGAGGTGAGCAATGCATGGTGATTGTGAAATCAGAGAAAGTAATTGATGATGCAATCTACTAGAAAATTGATATAAAAAATGACTAAAATGCGATAATGGGTGCTACTCCTCTCCCTAATCAAGCCTACCTAGCCATGGAGGGTAGTGGCCTCTTGGGTGTGCCAAGGACATGCCCACACATAGTTAGATTAGGGCTTAATTACTGAGAGATGCAACTAGTTATGAAAATGCCGTAAGGATAATTAAGAAATGCTAATCAATTTAATGAAGATGCTTATCATTAGCACACTAATGCATAATGACAAACCTAGCTAGCATAACCTAGAGCTCTAATACCACTTGATGGGAATGGTGTCGTGCTAGCTAGGGTGGATGAAAGAGAAACATCGTGCACACAAGTGAGTGTGTGTAAGCTAGATTATCACTCAAGAAAATTAGGTCCCAAGATTAATTGACTTGGACTCAAAAACACAATCTTGAGTAGTTGCTAAGCCATCACAAGCTCCCCATAAACAAGAGAGATGTAACACAAACTTGGAATGTAGCTCTACAACCTTGCACCACTGGGATAATTCAACCTTTTTCCTCCTTGACTCATACTCTAGTACTCTAGGGTAAAGCTCACACCTTACAGCTCCCCAGCCAAGACGGAGTGCACTATCGCCTTATGGTCAATTGAGCCAACACAGGCGTGTATCTCTATATGGGCAAGCACCTTGCCATGGAAGCCAGTGCCAAATGTAGTGCATACAAGGGACCTACGCACTAGGAATAGAAGATGAGCAGTTTAGGCAATGGTGCTTAACAACAAAAATTTGCTCAGTGCTTTCAAAGACCATGTCATGAAATGACCTTGGGGAGTGCTCATTGTGTACAATGGCAACATAGCTAGGGGGAAGGTTTCCTATGTAATAGGATTGTGGTCCGAAGGTTGTCCACTTGCCATCGGTCCGCGTTGAAAACTCATCAATCTCTAGCCTCTATAACATCCTATTATCATAAACCAATCAAGGGTAAGAAAAAGATAATTAAGGTGAGAACAAATAACTTTGAAAGCATGATAGAATTTGCCTCTTGTTCCTTGTCCTCCTCCTCTCTATTTCCCTTCGCATCCAAGTTGATGCATGACTTCATTGCATCCACGAACTTTGGCTCATCAGAGAGGGGGGTTGCACTAGAATAGGCATCCTTGCAGCCACAACCTTGGCTTACATGGCTTGGAAATATATCTATGCCATGTGGAAATGCTCTGATGCTAGAACCTCTACACACACAAGTGCAATAGTGTCAGTGATAGAGTCACCGAGTGGCAGGAGCTTGTTTTCAAGGGCATGTAGCATAGTCTAGGATAATTTGGACATTAGTGCATAACACACTCATGTACTCATCCATGCGTAGGCTGAATGCTTCTTCAAGCCATGCAAAAAAAGAAACTCCTCCTCATCCACTACCACTAACAATAAGTGGCTGATCTCTACTTCTAGGATTGCCTCGTGTGTTGGCATCCTCTAGAGTGACACTAGTGCTAGCCACAATGATGAGTTTTTCAAATACTTCCACAAACCCCCTAGGGAATTCAAGATGAACTGCCTATCCTTTTGCCAAAGGGTTCCTGGGGACACCCTACTGCTGCTTGGCATCCTTGATGATGGAGCCAACCTAAAGGTGCGGGAATCGCACCTCCTCCAAATTGGGTTCCTCCACTGACAAATAAGATGAAAGTAGCCAAGCAAGAAAGGTATTCCACCCCCAATTTGTGCTTCTTCAGCACTAGCACCCCTAGGGTGCTTGCTCGTCCCAAAAATTGTCTACATCGACAACAATTTCTTCGAAGTGTCTCAACCGCTTAGAGAATGGGAAATCTCCTTGTGGATGTAGCATAGGAGATTGGAAGGCACATATGTGGGGGGATAGTTACGGATATTTGATGATGTGCTCCTCCATCAATGTTGAAATCTCTGCAAATGCATCCATGTGGAGGACAACTATGGCATCAAGGTCGGGGAGATGAGTGAGAAAGGTGTGAAGTTTCAACTTTCCCTTGTAGTTGGTGTCCTCAAGGAAGAGGGTGAAGCATGACAAAGGGGTGGATGTGGGCATAAAAGCAAAGATTGTGGATGCATTCAAATATGGTTCAAAGTGTCGATAGAACATGGAAGAGCTCAAGGGTTGCGAAAGAGAAAAGTGAGAATGAATTATCAAGCCCCCCCTTTTATAATGGTGGTCCTTTTGAAATAAGACACTTTTTTCAAAAATAGCTCAATAAAATGCCTTTTTTAAATGGGACAGTCAAATCACACTATAAAAATGGACTTTCGTCTCATTGTGACTCATAGACTTAAATAATACATAAAAATGATACTGAAACAAATTGCACACAAGTCCGCTATTTTTGAAATAAAATTATATTCAAATTTCAAAATTTGCCAAAGCTAAGCAAATTGGTTACAGAGGGTTTTTTTTCAAAAATGTAAGAGTTACAAAGCTATAACAACGATATCATAGTTCCATCCGTACCCCAATCTTCATTTTGTCTTCCATTCTCTTTCCAATCTACAAACATTCAACAATAACTCAAGCAATGAACAATGACCTTGAAGCTTTAGAATATTTCAAGGAGTTTTGGACATCTAATACCATCTTTTGTGTGAAAGATGATATAGACCATAAATCTGGTTGTGGCCACTCCATACTTAATAAGGAAGATACCTTGATGGATTCAAGCTTCCCATAACCTTGCGTAGTAGTAGGTACAATATAGGAGTGTGGAATAGAAGAAAATTATTCTTTGAACCAATTCGCATGGGCAAAGGTGTGCAAAAATTATTGCTCCAATATCCGCATGCATAGCATTGAATGTGCCGGAGAGGCTATGAAGTGGCTACTCCTCCACCAATGTAGATGGAAATATGACTGCAAAATCAATCCAAAACATAATTATGAAGCCATAAAAACATTCCACTGTGACTTCAAACCTAGCTTTGTATTTTCAAAACATGTACTTACAATGTGCTGGGAATCAAGTAGGTTGTTGCAATTGCATGCTTGACAGTGGAAATACATGTTTCACAATGGCTATGGTCCCCTTGTCATTGCGATTCTTGAAGCCAAGGAGCTTTCCTTTCCAATGATAATTCAAGTTTACATGGTTTCAAACAGGGTGAGGGCCAATAGTAGATGGCTACATGTATACCCAAGCACCTTTGGTGCATTCTTGCGACACCCACTCACCATATATACCTCTTGTGTTGTGGCATGCAAGTCCAATGACCTCATCCTTTGGCCGTCTTTGTGGAGTAAAGTTTGCCATGGGTGAGTAATGGGAATTAGGAGGAGGAGGAGGACCTTGCTTGTTGCTACAATGCAGGTGGGAGAAAGGAAATGAGTTTGCTTGGTGTGTCAATGGGAGGTGGGGGAGGAGCATGGTTGGTGCCGCAATGGAGATAGGAGAAGGTGAATGACCCTTGCTTGGTGCTCCAATGGGAGGTGGAAGGGAAAGAGAGAGAAGCTTCCTTGTTGCTGCAATGGAGGTGACAATAAAGATAAAGAGTTGGAGTAGAGGGTGAGTGTGGTGGTTGCAACCAAGGAGGGCTTGGAAAATGGGTTCTAGAGAGAGAAAATCACTTTTCAGGTATGGGATAGTTTTGGGGGTTCTTTGGAGAATACAAAATGATGCTTAAAAGTTTTTGAAAAATTTCAAATTTTAAGGTTTTTTGGTGCACGTTTTGACTTTTGGAGGTCAAAAAATGTTTTTTTTGACCATAAAATAGGCTTAGGGGATTTTAAGAAGATAAGATTTAAAATTTTGAATATTTTTTAAGATTTTAAATTTTGGGGGTTTTTTCAAAACCGGGTCAAAAAAGAAGGAAACTTGGAGGTCTAAGTGGGCGTCCCTTTCTCACTAGGTAAGAGGCCATTAAGTAGTGTAAGATTACTTAATACAGGTTGATGTGCACTATACCAGCCAAGTGAGTAGCCGCAACGCCATCAATTAAAGCGTGACAGAGTACTGACATCTGCTCAAGCACTACTTTTATCAGTGCAGTCTCTATCTCTAGTAAGCACGCTGATTTGTTGGTGGCAATGACCTCCAACCGTGTTGTAGTCTGTGCATGTGGCGTCTGAATGCTCTGTGGGTGAATGGCAAGCGACACATCATGACA
This sequence comes from Adiantum capillus-veneris, assembly GCF_014529385.1. Classification (NCBI taxonomy): domain Eukaryota; kingdom Viridiplantae; phylum Streptophyta; class Polypodiopsida; order Polypodiales; family Pteridaceae; genus Adiantum; species Adiantum capillus-veneris. The sequence goes on along the minus strand of NC_140940.1, from coordinate 27,807,432 downwards.
CCCAAGGTACCCCATTGTAGTATGGAAAGATTGTGATCCAGGGAGCTTTAGTGGTAAAGCCAATGCATCTTACAATGGAGGGGTGAAGTGTTTGCATCCCTTGCTCTGTCTGAAAGTTGTTAAATTTTGCCTCACTCCCTCCCTTGTAGCATTTTTCCACATATGTAATGTGCTCTGGAAAGAAAGAGATACCTTTAATGGTGTATAATGTGCACACACCAAAAGAGCATGCTCCAACCACTAAGGCCTCGTGGGGAATGCGAATCAGATGAGCACACTTGGCATTCAATGCTGTGCGCATGATTGTGCCAGTACCGTGGGCATCTGATAGGCCACCACAGCCGCTTGTGCATGTTGGGATACCTTCAATCTCTTGGGTAAGGAAGATTGGTCCTGAGCTTTCACCCGATTCATCTTGACCTTATGTTCCTCCCATAATTTGTCCCAAAGCTCTAATTTTGCCATGTCGCAGGTGGGAGGGTTATCTTCCTTCAAGTCTCTGCAACAGACTTTCATATTGCCCAACACTGTCCTAACCTTGTCGTGGGGGTCAAATTCTTGAATCCCTGTTGGAATCAGCAACTCATATTGGTCTTCACCCCGGAGCCTACACTTTGTGTTCTCCCATATAGTGCTAGTGAGGTCTTTAATGAAGATGTCGCTTTTCCTAATCTGCTGTATGCGACCATCTGCACATAATGATATTACCAAAATACATTCTTTTTGAATGGCACGCATAATAATTTTCTTTTGATATGGCGTCATTTTAGCACTGGACAATAAAAAACAACATATCAAATACAATTTAATGGGTGCACATTGTACTAACTGTAATGAAAATGGCCTATGAACTTTGAGTAGCGGAATTAAGAGAATTAGGGTAAGCATTTATGTGAGATCACTTTGAGAACATAGAGGGTGAACTTAATTGATGGTAGCAACATAAACATAGTACTTAATTAACTTGGCATGAACAATACTTTTGCAATAGAGAGAGGATTAGAGAACATGACAATAGTTGAGGACTGGATTTACTTGGAGCCGCGGTCCCCCCTCCAAAAGATGTTTGTATTATAGATTCTCCCATCAAGAGAGACTTGGTACAATACAATCTTTGTGCTCCTTGTGACCTTGGTGATGCTATGAAGATGGAAAGCTTCATGCATCACGAGCATAACAAAGCCTTAACTATCCCAAGCCTTAGTACCAAGTCCTCAAACACCTTCGAAGGTGGAGAGAGCTATTGGGGAATGAGGGTCGGGAAGAGGAAGAAGAATCATCCATAGGAGAAAGAATTAGTCCCTCACTTATCATCACTCTTCTTGCTTAGCATATCATAATAGCATAGTAATGAAGATGAAGAAGATGGCAAGATTAAGCATTGAAGCATGGCTCTTGGTTGGATTTGCATTCCATAGCCAAGAGTGTTGGTGTAGGCTCTCCACTTCTCAACAAGCTTGGAGAAGGAGATGGAGGTCTTGCAATTTGCACTTCACATAGAGAGAGAGAGAGAGAGAGAGAGAGAGAGAGAGAGAGAGAGAGAGAGAGAGGGAGAGTATACCCCCTCCTCTCAAGCTTGGTCCACTTCTCTCTCTCTCTCTCTCTCATATTATTTAATTATATCATTTGGACATGTGTACTCTTTTTTCTCTTTGACAGAAAGAACTTTATTTTTATGCATCAAAATTCTCATTGGACCCCTTTAAAGCCTATCCAATAGGATTCAAGCATATCATGAGGGCCACATGTGGAGGATTTTGACATGTGTCTTTTATGCTTCTTAAGTCATTTCGTTTGAATTGAACACTTCAAACACTTAGTCAATTAAGCATGGAAACCATTTATGCCTCTTGAGAGTTTATCTTTGAATTGAACACTTCAAGAACCTTAGTCATTTAAGCATGAGAATCACCTCAAGCTTGAGCAAGGTTCCCACAAACACTTTAAGCACTTTAGCTAGCAAGTCGACAAGCACCTCATGCTTGGGTAGGATTACCACCTCAAGGTCAGCCCTAGCTTGCCTAAGGTTGTCATAATAATCAATATCTAATTCTCATAAATGATTTTCTCATGTTAAACTGATCATTTAATATGGGGAAGTGCCAGGGGAGAAAAAGCTAGAATATTGGTTAAGCTAGCAGACCGACCACAGTAGGGATCCAAAGGAGGGAAAATAGGAATCCAAAGGGGGGGCCATCTGCAAAAGAGCCATGTGCAACAATGGGCTAAAAAGACCCTAAGGTTTAGCGCATTAAGACTTCCAAAATGCTAAGGTTCCAAAATTCAAAGGTTGTGTCCAAAGGTCAACCATGGGGGGAATTGGATGCTTTGTGTGTGTCCCAAAAGTCTTTACAAATCCCTACATAGGAGGGGGCGAGCCTTGATTGTAGGGGATGAAAGAGAAAGTCACACACACACAAACAAGCTTCCTTTACACAAAGGGAATGAGGGACACATGTCTGCTCCCTAGCCCAGATGCCCACAAGGTGTACCCAATTCCTATTGGATGGCCTTGGAGGTGGACCAATGAGAATTAAGCTAGAGTAAATCTAGTTTAATTAATTTAAAAACACTTAATAAAAGAACCAATGAGAATTAAGTCCTCTAGAAGACTATTGGACAGTCTCCCAGGGGGTCCAATGAGCATTCAGTAGCCCAATGGCTTGCCTGATTCCTATTGGCCAGGAGGCAAAGGGGTCCAATGAGGGTTTAGTTGAATTACTAAATTACCTAAAGCTCTCACAAAAGGGGAAAGGGGGACACATGTCAGAAGGATATTGCTGCTTAATTGTCATTGGCTAGCCCTAGGGAGGACCAATGAGAGGGTAGCATGAGAAAATAGCAAGGGAGGTCGACCAAGAGAGAGAGGGGGCTGATTTTTGCAAGGCATTATCACACACACACTCACACAATCTCATGTGTGAAGTAAAGAAGACTCTCTCTGCTTCTCAAGCTTTAATGCAAAGCTTACCACCTACTTCAAGCTTGTGAGAAGGGAGGCCTACACCAACAACTCTTGGATTTGTGATGCAAATCCAACCAAGAGCCAAGCTTCAATGCATGCTCATTTCCTCTGCCATGCTAATTACTAAGCTAATATATGCTAATATGAGTGATTATGTGAGGAGATGTACATCTTTCTCGTAAGAATACTCCTACTTCCTCCCAATCTACTCTCACCATCTTTGAAGGTGTGTGAGGTCTTGGGTCTGAGACCGGGGAGAATTGATGTTGTGTTTGATAAGTGTTTTGCTTAGTGCATGAAGCTTTCATCTTCATTGCATTAGCTAGTCTTGAAGGAACACAAAGAATTGTATTGTACAATGTATCTCTTGATGGGAGAAACCATAATACAAAGCCTTTTGGAGGGGGGACCGTCTCCATGAAAATCCGGTTCTCAAGTGTTGTCAATAGCTTAGTTTCTCTGTCTTTTGAAAGTATTGTTCATGCTATCTAACTAGGTGTTATGCTTTTTGTTTCTCTCTCCACCCAAGCACTCTTGTAATTCTCATTAGGAATCTATTCTAATGAAATGCCCACTATGTTCATGCTAATTTTCGCTACACACAAGTTTTTAGGCCGTTAAATGTTACATTGGTATCAGAGCACAAGGTTTCTCTTTTCTTGCTCAATAAGGGAGGTCCTCAAGATAGCTATAAATGGTTTATGTTACATTGCTATCAGAGCACAAGGTTTCTCTTTTCTTGCTCAAGAAGGGAGGTCCTCAAGCTAGCTATAAATGGTTGGTATTATTAATTGCCTGTGAGTAAGTAGAATAGGGATTTTTCAGCCTTGCAGTGCGCTTGCCTTCGTGCACTTAATGGGGCATCACCGTCGAGAGCTATGGTCTTAATAGTGGAGTCCTAATGGGCTTGCCTACGGCTTAACCACTATTGAGCTATTAGAAGCTTGACAGGAGCTGGTGCTGTTTTGGTGTTGAACGACCCTCTCTTCTATTCCTTGCAATTAATGGTATTTGAGCCACGGGTATAGTACCTTGAGTGCTTTTTCTAAAGGGGTAAAGAGGAGTAGAAACTAGGGCTTGAAGTGCCAAAGTACACCTAAAAAGTTTACACCTAAAAGTTGTTAGAATGGCTGACAATAGTAAAGAGAGTGAAATTAATGTTGATAACTTTGATTTTGCTAATGAGCAAGCTACTAATGATGCTCCGATGCTTGTTAACTATCTTGTTTCTAGGCTTCAACAAGCCATGTGCAATCCATCTCTCCAAAGTGAAGTGGAACGGCAGCTCTGTGCTCATGGGATTCTCCAAGCTCACATGACGAGAGAGCACCTAGGAAGCCTCCTGGTGAGACTTCCAAAAGAGGTCTCTCTCCGATTCGGGAAGAAGAAGAGAATCAATATGAAGGGCTCAAGAATTTACTTCTTGATGATGCATATCCTTCCCAAAGGAGAACTCAAGAGCCTTCACCGAAGGAACGAGAAAGAAGTGAGTCTCCCGCCACCTCGACGGAGATGGCTCCACGAAGACGGCGGGCTAAACGCTCTCCATCACCACCAAAGCGGAGAAGAACATCGCACCCTTCTCCACACCATAATTCAAAGAGGGATGATAAAAAGCAAGAGAAGAAAAAGGCGAGAAAGAGGACACCCTCTTCTCCATCTTCTTCATCCTTTTCCTCTTATGAAAGTGATGGTGAAGACAACGAAGATCAAGACAAGAAAAAGGCGAGAAAGAGATCACCCTCTTCTCCACCTTCTTCAAATTCTTCACCTTATGAAGAAAGTGATGGTGCAACCTTTGAACCATAAAAAAGGAGAGGCCATAGGAAATCCTATGCTGCATGGAAGAGGTCATCCAAGCTGAAGAAGTTCAAAGAGGGAGGGAAGAGCATCTCTTTCCTTACCTATGATGGCACCTTTGGTGCTACAGACAAAGTCTTGGCCTTTATCCAACAATTTGATGCGGCATTTGGAGATGAGGGCTTCACGGAGTCCTCTAAGCTACACCATGTAGCTATGCACTTTCAAAAGTCCGCCAGGCAATGGTGGTCTAGCCTACGAGCCAACGGTGAAGCTCCGCAAACATGGAAAGCTTTAAGAGCTTCCATTATGAAGCAGTTTTTGGCCACCGATGCCAAAGACAAAGTACTCACCGAATGGCGAAGCTTAAAGCTCTCTCCCTATGAATCCATCCACAAATATGTAGACAAGTTTTGGGACCTACAACTCAAAGCCACTGTCTTCAAAAAGTTGGATTTTATAGAGAAAAAGCAACAATTTTGTGTGGGCTTAACCGAAGAACTGGCGGAGTATGTCAACTCCCAAAGGCCACGTACCATATCGGCGGTAATACACCATACTATGGTGGCCTCTCGAATCAATTTCCAAACGGGGGCTAAAAGAAATAATAAGCCCACGAAAAACAAGGGTTCCAACGAGCCTAAGGGGAAGGACAATTTCCAAAAGTCTCCTAAGGGCAACTCGAACAAAGCTAAAGAGAAGGGAGTTTACAAAGGTAAAAGCAAACTCTCTCCTGAAGAGCTTGAGCGTTATCGCAAGGATAACTGGTGTTTCAAGTGCGACGAACAAGAGCATACGTATAGCGCTTGTCCCCAAAAGAACAACTGCCAAGATCCTCCTAGAGCTACCTTGGTTGAAATCCAAGAGGAGGAGACTCACCAAAATCACCACAAAGGATCTCCTCTATGCCATGCTTGGGGAAAGGTAAGACAACATGATGCTTTTATTCTCTTTCACCCTGGTTCTACTCACAATTTTATATCTATAGAGTTGGACACCAAGCTAGGCATACAAGCCTACGAGATGGGAGATGTCCTACCCGCGCAGACAGTGCTTTCAAGGGGCAAGAAGCTTCAGTCACTCCCTTAATTGGGAAATTGAGGGTTCACGTCCAAAGCTATGTGGACAAAGAGGACTTTTTTATCGCTGCTCTCAAGCATGAGGATGTAATCCTAGGGGCACCATGGTTTGATCGCCTGGCTGTCAATGTTAAATTCCCTGAAAGGAGAATCTCCTTTAAGTTTAGGGAAAAAGACATGTATATAGATGCTAAGGAAATGGGTAACACTATTCCCATTGTACATGCACCAGCTTTCAACAAGTGAACAAAGAGCTCTATTTCCATGTACATGATTTTTGTTAAAGATTCTCAAAATGAACCTAATGCTTTAGCAAAAGAAAATAAAAGCAACCAAAAGGAATTAGAGTTATCCAATTTTCTCAAGGGGTTTCAAGATGTCTTTATTGACGATATCCCTTGTGAGCTACCTCCTAAACGAGGTAATGATGACCATGCAATTGAACTTCTGTTGTGTTGAGCACACCCACCAAATCCCGTATCATTTGGACATATAGATTGAGAGTTAAGGGGATTTTACTCTTTCAAGGGATTTCCTTGTAAAATTGATGATTTTGTGCACTTTTGACATCCAAAATTGATGTGAGCACATTTTCTTGTTCCACACACTGAGGGCACCTCTGGTAGAAATAGAACTGAAATATGAGCAAAAGATATCATACGCGTATGATGTCTTTGAGGCCAGATCTGAGGTCAAAAGTTACATTTGAGTGCACCCTTGTGATCTACAACATTTAGGAAGCTTATACGCCGAATTTCATCAAATTTGAAGCATTTTTGAGCTTCCAAAGACCATAAGACGCATCTAGGCAAGTGAATGTGTGTATTGGCCATAATTTGCACAAAAAGTATCAAAATTCGGTTTTGAAACTTGCTGTGAGTTACTAGTATAGAGAGGAATCTCTGGAGTGAAATTCACTTCAAATTAATTAGTTAGTCATTATAGACATATGATGTCTAAAGAGAACTTTTAGAGATCGAAATTGAGATCTGAGCTTACCAGGGTGTTAAGCACCCCAAGACAAGCTCATATACCAGAATTTGTCAAAATCTGAGCACATAGACATTATACATGTATAATGTCTCATGCCAAGATCTGAAAGTCAAATTTCACTTTTGACCACATAGGAGGGTTAGAAATGATGTTTTAAGATGTCATTCTGAGCCAAAAGACTTTATATGCATATAATGTCTCATAGGCCAGATCTGGATCAAAACAGACATTTGAGTATACCTCAGTGTCCTAGAGAATAAAAGAAGTCCCTAGCCAAAATTTCATAGGATTTGGAGGTAATTTGGGCTTGCAAAGAGAAAAAGTCAGAAAACTGCAGATTCAAGCTTGTATTGGTCTTAACTTGCTCAAAATGTTACCACATACATGTGGTAGTGATGTGTGTGAACACACTAGGACCGCCGGGACATTTTTTCCCTCTTTAGGAGGTTTTTCCCCCCTAGCATTGTATATACGCCCATCGCTCTAGGGCTATCTATCCTTCCATTGCATACTAAGTAACACACTCTCTATTGTGTGCCTTGAGCTCCCTTCGTCTTCTGCAAGCTGTGTGCGTTTCTCTGCAACCCTAATTCCGACAATTGGTATAAGAGCAGGTTGCGTCCTCTTGGGCTCAGTCGCCAGCAGCTCCAGTACATGCCTGCTCACTTTCTCCGATTTCAGTGAGCTTTGGCGAGCATTCACAGGTCAACAAATATTTTGGGATTGCTCGTAGAGCTCAGTCTGCTCAAATTTTTGATTCGGGCTCATTTTGGTCTCCGTTTCCACTACAAACAGGTCTGCACAGACAATTTCATCATTTTGTGTAGAAATTCTGTCCGTGCCGTTTTCTGCATAACAGGTGCCTTATAGTCTTCTACGGTTTGTGCTATATAGCACGTGTTGTTCCCGCTTCATTTCTCCTATTTTCGGGCAATTTTCACATCAGATCAGCATTTACCATGGCTGACAACAACAACACAGATGTGTTCAAGATGTTTGCTGCTGAGGACAAGTTGGATGGGGATAATTACCCTGTGTGGGCTTATATGATGCAACACGTTCTTGTGTCGAAGGGCATCAGGAATATTGTGCGGGGCATTGATGTACGTCCTGGTTCTGAGGATGTAGGCAATGTTGAGGATGTTGCACTTCTTGCTGCAAGGATTGCTGCTATTAGATTTGTTTTGCCTACGACAGAACAACCTCGTTGGGATGTAAAGGATGCGCAGGCTCATGCATTGATTGCGTTGTCTCTGAAGTGCACCATTGTTCCTCACATCCGTTCAACAAAATCTGCAAAACAGGCTTGGGATATATTGGCTGGTCTTTATGCAAGTCGCAATGAGGCTAAAATTGCTTTGCTGCGTAAAGAGCCGGAGTCGAAGATTATGCATGAGGAAGATGATATGGAAACTTTCCTTTCTGGTGTCAAGGATATCAATGAGCAACTTATTTCTGCAGGTGAAGTCATTTCAAACAGTTCCCTTGTGCAGTCTGTTCTTGATGCCTTACCAGATTCCTACCAGACTTTTGCTAGTACTTGGAGACTGATGACCCAAGGAAATCCTGAAGATGTCAAGTTTAATGCAATATGCACATTGCTATTGCAAAAGTCACTTTCTAGAAAAAACAGGACTAGGCAGCGTGCAGTTGAACAGGCTTTTATTGCTTCTCAAAGAAAGGGTGGTAATAGCAATGCAGCCACTTCTTATGGTTCTGCTACGAGTGACAAAAATTATGTTCCTAATGCTTCTGCTGGTAGCAATTCGTCTGGAAACTCTGGTGATAAGGGCAAAAAGAAAATGCGTTGCCATTATTGTAAAGCTAATGATCACTTGATCAAGTCGTGTCCTAAGTTGAAGGTCAAAGAGGCTAAGATGAAAGAGGGTGGTTCCACTGCAAATGCTGGCTCCACTACAAATGCAGCCATTGTTGAGTCTTCTGTAAAAGGAGACTGTGATGCTGATGCTGACGCAGAATGGGCTTTTAGCGCAGAGTGCACTTACAATCCTGCTGTCCAAGATGCATGCTTGTCAGTTGCTACAAATTCACATGCGTGGTATTTCGACAGTGGTGCTACAAAGCACATTACCTCACATCGTGAATTGTTCACCTCTCTCGAGTCTGTCTCTCATAGTAATTTAGTCACTTGTGCCAACAATGCCTCTGATCCGGTTCAGGGAGTTGGAAAGATTGTGCTTACTGCTGCAAATGGCAGTTCTTTCACACTTGTTGATGCACTTTATATACCTGGGATCAAGAAGAATCTCTTGTCTGTATCTGCACTTGCTAGACTTGGACTTGTAGTCAAATTTGTGGATGACAGATGTACAATTCATGATCTCAGTTTTGGTGATGAAATTGTTACATCTGGCCTTTTGTGTTGTGGGTTGTATAAGCTCACTTTGTATGACAAGTGTGGACAATATTTTGCAAATGCTGTTGCAGATTCAAGGTCTATTTCAGATGCAAAACTTTGGCATGCACGTTTTGGTCATCTGAATTCTGCCAGTTTGCTGCGTTTGCAGAAGTCTGATATGGTTGCTTCTCTCCCGCCTCTTGAAGCACCTGTCAAACATGTTTGTGAAGGCTGTATTTTGGGTAAGATGCAACATTCTACGTTTCTAAAGGATGGTTTAGTTCGGGCCACATGTAGGTTGCAGCTTGTGCATAGTGATGTTTGTGGGCCCATGCAAACTCCGTCCTTGGGCAATTACCTTTACTTCCTGACTTTCATTGATGGTTACTCCAGGCATGCATGGGTATTTCCGCTTAAAGAGAAGTCCGAAGTTTTTATGTGCTTCAAACAATTTCTAGCTATGACTGAAAATGTCTCGAAATGTACTATGGGCACCCTCCGTTCCGATCGAGGGGGGGAGCATATGTCTCATGAATTTAATGCATTTATGGCTAGTCGTGGGATAAAACACCAATGTACAATGCCTTATACACCTCAGCAAAATGGTGTTGATGAGAGGAAAAACAGGTCACTGACAGAAATGGCACGATGTATGGTCAAAAGTCAAGCTTTGCCGCATACTTTTTGGCTTGAGGCCATCATGTGTGCCACTTATGTACTTAACATGTGTCCTACGAAAGCTTTGCACTATATTACTCCATATGAAGCATTGCATGATAGAAAGCCTTCTATTGAGCACATGCGTGTTTTTGGTTGTTTGGCATATGCTTTGGTGCCACAAACACAGCGCAGAAAATTGGATGATAAGGCTGTCAAATGTATTTTTGTTGGTTATAGTGCTGAAAGCAAAGGTTACAGGTTGTATCATCCGCAAACAAAACGTATTCTGGTTTCACAGGATGTAGTGTTTGTGGAAGATTCTGTTCAACCCTAGCTGTCATGTACTAGAGACAATAATGTAAGCTCACAGGACATTTATGACACTTTGTTGCCTCTTTTCAGTGGTGGAAATACGAATGTAAGTTCCAATGAGGCAAATGTACAGCCTATGGGGTTTCTAAAAATGTTACAGATCAGTCTATTACTGATGTAGATGTACATGATGTACTTGATGAGGAAAGGGCTGAAAATGAGTAGGCTAGAGGTATGCCAAAATGGATGGTGCACACTTTGCGTGACAGTAAATTGGTTGCACCTTTGTCTAGTCGTACTCGTTCAGGCTCTCGCTATGCATCTTATGCATCAGATTGTTATGCTTTCACTACAAGAGGCTATTCATATTAGCGACGCTCACACAGCGACGCTCAAAAAAAAAGTCCCGGCGTCGCTATGAGCGTCGCAAATTTACTTGTAAATTTGCGACGCTCATAGCGACGCCGGCTGGGCTAAAAAGAATAACAGAGAGCGCCCAAAAACTCAGATCTCAGATCTGAGTTTTTCGGCGCCCTCAAGCAAAGAGCAGGTAACGCTCTCCCTCTCTCTCTCTCTCTTTCTTCTCCACACACACACACACACACACACACACTCTCTCTCTCTCTCTCTCTCTCCCCCTCTCTCTGTCCCTCTCTCTCCCTCTCTCTCTCTCTCTCTCTCTTCTCCACACACACACACACACACACACACACACACACACACACACACACACACACACACACACGAGGAGAGGAAGGAGAGCCAGGTATGCTCCTTCCCTCTCCTCACTCTCATGTTCCCTTCCCCTCTTTCTCTCTCCCTCTCTCTCTCTCACACACACACACACACACACACACACACACACACATAGTGTTTTTGAGAGAGAGAGAGAGAGAGAGAGAGAGAGAGAGAGAGAGAGAAAGAGTACAAACATAAACAAAAACGCACACACACATACATAAACAAAGAATGCACACACACATTGAGAGAGGAAAAGAGAGAGAGAGAGCATGTATAAAAAAAAAACACACACATTGAGAGGAGAAAAGAGAGAGAGAACATGCATAAACAAAAAACGCACACATTGAGAGAGGAAAAGAGAGAGAAAACATGCATAAACAAAAAAATGCACACACATTGAGAGAGAAAGAGAGAGAAACTAATTTAACGTCGTAGGAAACTAATTAAAATTAAAAGACCTAAAGATCTAGCTGACGAGGAGTTGAACTCAAGACCTATTATTCAAAAGGGAAATGGCATAACCAATCTATCATACTTGGCATGGGTGATAGAAAGGCTATACCATTTATCTCTTTTTATTGGCACACACATCCACACACGCGCACACACACAAGAAGAAGAGAGTTATAACGTCGTAGGAAACTATCCTAAAAGACGTTAAAGATTAGGTTAGATGTAGACTTACGTTAAATTAGATTTAGGTTTATTTAAGTTAAATTATATTAGATTTAGGTTTATTTTTAGTTAGATTTACGTTTATTTACGCTAGATTTAGATTTACGTTATATTAGATTAGATTTAGGTCTCCATAGACTGTGATGCCTGCATGAAGCGGGTGAAGAAAGCCCCCAATGGAATATAGGGTATTGCTGCCTTCACTCATGGTGGGCTCCGTCGATCCAAAAGTACTGGTGAAATGTCTTCAGAAGATAGGGAAGAAGGTGGATCTTCAGGGCGGCAAGAGTCACTACATCCCCGACAATGACCATCTAGACAACCTCTAGTCATTCAACAGCAACTTCAAAGTTAGTAACAAGAGCAAGAACGGTCCAAAGGGCCAATTGCTGTCGTCAGATGTGGATGGAGATGAGGCAGCGTCACCGCCGGAAGTTAACTCTCACATCTTTAGTGATGAGAATGCCAACTCTTGCCGAGTTATGTGAAAAATTATGTGTTAAATCAGTTTTAAGGTTCTTATAATCCCTGTTAGTTTAGTTCTTTGTTTTTAATATAACATAATTTACGTTGGATTTAGATTTATGTTATATTAGATTAGACTTAGGTTTATTTAGGTTTACCCACCCACACACACACACACACACACACACACACACACACACACACACACACACAAAGAAGAGAGTTTTAACGTCGTAGGAAACTATCCCAAAAGACGTTAAAGATTAGGTTAGATGTAGACTTACGTTAAATTAGATTTAGGTTTATTTTTAGTTAGATTTACGTTTATTTAGATTTACGCTTATTTACGTTAGATCGAGTCCACGCAAGAATTACTTACGGTTTAGGGTTTAGAGTTAGACGAACAGTGAAAAGATCTACTGTGAAAGGATGTTAAGATACTGTGAAGTGCTACAGCTAGAGAAGAGGCAAAGGGGTTTTGTCCACTACATGCAGTATCATGTAGACGTGGGTCTGTAGATTTCTTGTACCCACAAATATAGGTATTGACCAATAAAGACGAGATTATAACCCGGTGGTTCTGATCTCCGTGCACCTCTAGACCGAGGTGTGCGGGGATTGGACATGACTAGAGAATGTGAGGTAGAGAGAGAGAGAGAGAGAGAGAGAGAGAGAGAGAGAGAGAGAGAGAGAGAGAGAGATAAGACGAAGAATGCCAATAGAATATTAAATTTGTTGTCCAGGTTATAAGATTTTTATCCTCATTATGAGTGGTGACGAGGATGTGGGACCGTCCAACCGAAACACCTATCTCTCAACGAGGGTCTTATATCCTTGTAATCAATGCAACCATGCTGTGCGACGGAAAAGACGTGTTTCTTTGCAGCATGTTCGCGAATTTGACGAGTTCGATCCATCTATTATAGATCGAGTTGTTGCCAATTATAACTCGTCGGACTCTGATGCTAGCCAACAAGCAGCAATCTTGCAACCCAATAGACGTGTTCGCAGGCGCTTTGGTCAAGCAGCATATGTGAGGCCACAAGATGTAGCCTCTGACAGCTCGGGGGATGATCATGCAGAGCACATTCCCAACGAGGCAATGTTTGATGAAATGATCGAGACGATCATGGATTCAGAAAGGCTTATCTATGATGATATGAAAAGTGAAGCCGATACGCCATTGTATAATGGAGCACGTATGTCTAGATTGAAAGCACTCCTGGTTCTTCTCAACATGTAGGCAAAGTTTGGATGGAGTGACACTAGCGTCACAGCGCTTTTCAGGTTATCTATTACAATTAGTTTACTTTAATAAAACTCTAAATGTATAATGATCTGATAGATTTTTACACGACTGTATCGTATTTTTATGTTGTGTAGATTGCTTAAAGAGCACATACTACCAGCTGACAATGTGATGCCAGATTCCCGAGATGAAGCAAGAAAGATTTTGCGAAACTTGGGGATGGATTACAATTCTATCCACGCTTGTCCTAATGACTGCATTCTTTTCAGAGGGGAATACATAGACATGGAGAAGTGTCCAAAATGTGATTCCGAAAGATATCGAGTAGATCTCCACGGGACAAAAATTCCACAAAAGGTTTTGCGACATTTTCCTCTGCTTCCTCGCATCAAGTATCTAAGATACAGCATATCTGGGATTGTCATGTACAATCTCGGTGTTGAGAAGAAGATGACGGAAGATCTAGAGGCTAAAATCAACCGATTTTGCATGCTTCACAATCCAGTGATGCAAAAGTGGATTTCACAATATGAGGATGCAAAGCAAGAGCGACAGAGGGCACGAATCGAGTGGAGACGGGGAAGACGACCACCGATGGACTATCCGACGGGTCTGGAGAGCCTACCAACATTCATGAGCTTAAGATGGTTGCACAACCAATTGAAAAGCGCACAACAATGCGGTGACGAAGTGACTGAGGAAGAGTGGGAGTACTCTCGGGGTTGCGCGACCAAGGTAAGTTTGCAATGTACAACTAGCTAGTGACTTTATTTCTAAATGTTTGAACGGCCACTCATAATCTTTGTTCGTTGTAGTATAAGTCATACATAGCAGCATGGTGTAAAGGTCGACATTTTAGGGTGGAACGGATCGACAAAAAGCGTTTTACTCAAGATTGTGGAATCATGGCAAAATTTGAACAGTCTAGTCGACGACGTTCCTCTGATGCAGATCCTGTGGTGGCGGAACTCACTTACTTCGGCACGCTACAAGAGATTTTGAGGATCGATTACAGAGGATTTTTTGTCGACTTGTTCGACGTGCAATGGTTCAAGATAATCATGGAGGGTCGCAACGCTACTGTGCGTAGAGGAGAGTGTGGTTTTCTTGAGGTGGATTCTACTAAGAAATGGACTGACCTAAGAGACACTTTCGTACTACCCGAGCATTGTGAACAAGTAAGTATGTAAATAGTTAACATCCCTCTTTTACAAGTTATGTGCTTGAAAGCTCTCATGTAAGTTATGTGGGTCTGGCAGGTAATATATCATCCTACAAAGTCTACATTAAACTAGTGGTACATCATAGAGGTAGCCCCTCGTAGTGCAAGGACGTATGAAGGCTACCATGTGCCAATCACAACGGCATCAATGGAGGAGATCAGAGAAGATGCTCAATCAGAAGCCGCTGCGATGGTGCCAGACAAGCATCAAGATGCTACTACTCTATATGGGGTGCATGCAGAGGAGCTACAAAATGAAACAGAGGATATGTGTTTAAACGGAGAGCTCTATATAGATATAGGAAGTTATGCTGAGTTATGCGAGGATGAGAGAGAGATCTCTTAAAGCCACAAATATTGTATTTGAACAATTTTGCTCCGTGTTGTAAAAGCTCTGGCTCTCTAAGTACCTTTCATGGTGTATAACGCTCTTTTCTACTCGCGCTCACATCTTTTGATTGAAAATTCTGAGTTTTCGACTTGCCTCTTCTATCACTCAATTCATTGCGTCATTGTATTTATATGCGTCATTACGTCATTGTATTTAATGGTCTTTGCGTCATTGTCTACTCTATTCATTCAATATTAAGTTTAAATATTCGTGTGTTTAATGCAGGTATGGATGATGAGGAGTTTCTTTCTTCTTTGTCACCGCAGCAGAGACAGTGGTACGTGGAGCGTCATCGCTCTGGCGCATCATCGCGCGTTCCTACTCCATCCGCATCTCCCTCTCTTTCGGAGCATTCGGCGCGCTCCGAAGCTTCGGCGTTGACGAGACGATCTTCACACTCGTCTAGACACCGGCGCTCTAGTGGTGGCGGTGGCGGTTGTTGTGGGGATTCCGCCGTCGATGCCTCCACACCGCCTCGTGTTCGACGAGGCTCTTTACCCTCCCCTTCTTTGCCCGCCCCCACACCAGCCACAACATCGCCATCTACGCCAGGTTTTGCGCGGCTGACTGTTCCTAGCAGCTACACACCTCTACCTACTCCGCCAGGAGCCACCCCACTCGACACTCCTCGCTTCAGGGCCCAGACGCCGGTGGAGACACCTGACGTCCGTACCCCCATCGACACGCCGCTAGAGACCCCTGCCGGGACACCCAGGTTCACGCGTTACCAACCAGAGGGCTTGCCTTACTCCGTCGACTTCAGCGGCGGCATCATCATGGATGATGACGGCAAGAAGGTGATCTCGCGCATGCGTGGTCTTTGCTCTCAGCTGTTTAGACACTACATACTAAACAAATGGAGTGAAGTACCAAGTGATTTAAAAAACAGAGTCATCAACATACTTCATGATGAGTTTCCCGTTCCAACACGGGATCAGCGCTTCAATGAAGACCTGATGAAGATTCGAATGCGCGAATACTGCAAACACAAGCGTTGATCCGAAGTGCAAAAAGCAATCAAGAATGGGTGGAATAGGCCAGATTGGCTGGCCAAAGAAGATTGGAAGAATGCGAAGAAAGTAGCGCGCGAGAATCCCGACAAGTGGAAGCAACAAAAGGATGCAGCCAGAGCGCGAGTAGAGGCAGGGAGCTCGCACCACTTGGGGAGCGGTGGATGGGCATCATTTGAGGCCGATTTTGTAAGTCTTTTCACATTGCTCTTTATGCATGTTCGATAGTTTAGGGTTTATGAGTTTTTTAGTTCTAACATAATGAAATCTTTGTATGTTTTGACAGTGGTCGATGACAGGACGTGATCCCACACCGTACGAGCGCGAGTACGCAGGCAGGAAGGGCTTAAACGCCCTGATGGACATTCTCAGTTCTCGCGGCGGCATGGTTAGTATTAGGGTTTACTCTTTTTTATTTTTTGTATTGTTTTATAAATGTCGTTATATGTTTATATTTACTGAAAACTGTCTTATTGTCTTTTTTTGCAGAATCCGACAGATACGCCGCTTGGACGCGATGAGACGTCTGACTAGACGACGTCAGTTTAGCCGTAGCTAGATAGCATTAGTTTAGGGTTTCTCATAGCTTATGTATCATGAGACGGATTTTATACGTCTTTTTGAACCATGTATATTATTACATTTGTCACCGCAGTTCCTTTTGCCAATCAATTCTTTATGCCTATGATGTTGTACAATTGTCATTATTACATTTGCCAATCAATTCATTTTGCTTATGATGTGTACAATTGTCAATTTTACGTTTGTCAATTTTGCAAACAATGCGTCTTGTGGGTGACTATTTTGGGTCTATTATCTACCCTTGCACTTTTTTTAAAAAGTGAATCAAGTACAATATGGTTGATGGGTGGCAGGGCATTCAATGCCCTGCCATCAAATTTTTTTTCTCTCGGGCGTTGCTATAATCGTCGCTATTTATGGCTCTGGAGCGTCGCTATAAGCGTCGCTATAGACTTCTGTGTAAACGTCTCTATAACCGTCGCTATGACCGTCGCTATGAGCGTCTCTATATAGCGACGCCTATAGCGTCGCATATAGCGACGCTATTAGCGACGGTTTTAGCAACACCGGGGGTTATAAAAACCCAGTGTATTTCCGTCGCTAACAGCGTCACAAGAGCACACAACCTCTTGTAGTGTTTGGCTGTGTCTAGCTTACATGATGTTGAGGAGCCTCTGTCTTTTGATGAAGCACAGAATTCAGAAAATTGGATGGCTGCCATGCAATCAGAATATGATGTACTTATAGAAAATGACACATGGACTTTATGTGATTTGCCTCCTGGTAAAAAGGCCATTGGTACGAAGTGGGTTTACAAGTTGAAACGCAAGCCGGATGGTGAGATCGATCGCCATAAGGCTCGACTTGTTGCAAAGGGTTATGCACAACAAAAAGGCATAGATTATGAAGAGGCCTTTGCTCGCACTTGTTGTATGACTACTGTGCATTTTCTATGTGCATTGGCAGCTCATTTTGGTTGGGATGTACATCAATCAGACATTGTTCCTGCTTTCTTGAATGGTGACATATTTGAGAAAGTTGATGTAACAGAGCCTCACGGTTTTGTCATAAAAGGACAACAGAACAAAGTGTGCAGATGTAAGAAGGCTTTGTATGGGTTGAAGCAATCTCCTCGTGCTTGGTATGAGAAAGCTGACACTCATTTGGTCAAACGAGGCTTTTGTAACAGTCCAACAGAGAGCACGTTCTCTGTAAAGCGTGAGGGTGATGTACTTCTCATTGTGGTTCTTTATGTCGATGATTTGCTGATCACTGGACCAAATGAGAGACATGTTGCTGAATTTAAGGCTGATTTGAATGCTACTTTCAAGATGAAAGATTTGGGGTTGTTGCATCATTACTTGGGTATACAGTTTAAGCAGTGTGATGGTGGTATTGCCTTGTATCAAAAAAGTTACATAGAGACATTGCTATGTAAGTTTGGACTTGAGGATTGCAAACCTGTTGCCACTCCCATGGAAACAAATTTGAAGTTGAGTCTACATGATGTGGCGATCCTGCTGATGTCACTCTTTACCAAACTGTTGTTGGCTGCCTCATTTATGTATGCAACACGAGGCCAGATATTCAGTTTGCAGTCTCACAAGTCAGCAGATTTATGCATAGCCCAAGTTCTAAGCATTGGCAGGCTGTCAAGAGGATTTTCTGCTACCTTAGTGGCACTTTACATCTTGGCTTGTTTTATCCCAAGGGGGGATCATTGCCGCCAGACTTACATGATTTTTCGTACTCAGATTGGGCTAGTTGTTTTGACACGCGAGTGTCCACAAGTGGTTTTTGTTTCATGCTTGGCAGTTCATGTATACCATGGTTGAGCAAGAAGTAACCTACTGTGGCCCCTTCGAGTTGTGAGGCTAAGTACAGGGCAGTCTTCATAGCTACGGTTGAGTGTGTATGGCTCAGACGCTATATGTGGCTGATTTGGGTGTTGGATAGGACACTGCCAACACTATCTACACTGACAGTCAGAGCGCATTGGCAGTTACGAGGAACCCAGTTTTTCATGCTCGCACAAAGCACGTTGAGGTGCATTACCACTATGTCAGGGAGAGGCTCTTAGCAGGAGAGATCAGCTTGGCTTATGTGCCAACACAGGACAACCTTGCAAATCTTTTTACAAAGGCATTGTCTTGTGAGAAGGTTGAAGCTTTTTGCAAATCTTTGGGCTTACTCCCCTTTGTGGACTGATCATGTCCTCAAGGCATGGCACTTCCCTTTACTCATGTGCCAGCTCTCGTTCACCGCATCACTCGAGGGGGGATTTGTTACCATATATATGTGGTAGTGATGTGTGTGAACACACTAGGACCGCCGGGGTATTTTTTCCCTCTTTAGGAGGTTTTTCCCCCTGAGCATTGTATATACACCCCTCACTCTAGGGCTATCTATCCTTCCATTGCATGCTAAGTAACACACTCTCTATTGTGTGCCTTGAGCTTCCTTCGTCTTCTCCAAGCTGTGTGCGTTTGTATGCAACCCTAATTCCAATACAAAAAATGTCCAAATTGAATTTTGAAAAACTTGTTGAGGCTTGCTTGAGTGATAAGGAATCAGTGGAACAAAAGTCTCCTCATTCTTCCACAAAAGACATTATATGCGTATAATGTCTCAAGTGTCAAGATAAAGGTTAAATTCACAAATTGAAACTTGCAATGGGTAGAGGATATCAAGGAGAGCTCACATACCAAATTTTGTCAAATTTTAAGCTCATAGACATAATACGTGTATGATGGCTCAAGTGCGAAATTAGAGGTCAAAAGTTATATCTGAGCTCATAGAAGTGTTTGCCAGCATAAAGTAAGCTTAGTAACCAAGTTTTACCAAATTTGACTCACATTTGGTCAAGATACAAGCAAAAATCCTTGATCTTGAAACTATTTTGAGTGTTGTTTCAAGTGCAGTTCACCAAAACTGCTCTAACTTTTGATAGACAACTCCAAATTGAGTTAGGTATAGCCAGGAGAAAAGCTTGCGGGCAATAGGTTTTAGAGCTGATTTTTTTCAGCTTTCCTGAATCCAAAAGAGTCACAAAGTCCTGAATTTTGACAGACCTGATCAAGGGAAAAAAAGAATAAGTTTCACTAAGCCAAGGTGCTAATTAAGGACTACCTTGAGAGTATTGAGTGGGCCTGACATTAAGAAAGCTAAGATCATCAAAATGGAGCTGTGATGGGCTCCATCGTTTATCCAGTACTCTCTCTCTCGCCTCCTCTCACGTGCTTGCCGAAGATGTGAGCCACCAGAGTGAAGGGCGCGCAGGCAAAATATCGGCCCGGCTCGACAATGATCTCTATCTTCTCAGCAGACGTCATGCTATTATTGCCAAAATATCGGCCCGGCTCGGCAATGATCTCTATCTTCTCAACAGACGTCATGCTGATGGTGCTTTCCCGGAAGTACTCATACAAAGCCTTGCTGATCATTGGCGGCAGATCTCGAGCACTTATCCCTCCCCCTGTGCTCCCTTCCTTCAGCTCCTCCCCTGATGAGCAGAACCCTCCCCCTATATCCAGCATATACATTAATATTGGCTTCTTGAGCAGCTGCTTCCCTAGCTCGAACACACTCCGCACGTTGGCTATGGCCTCCTCGAATGCATTTGGGTTCGTGGCCCCGCTTCCAATGTGGAAAGCCACCCCTACCACCGCAAGCCCTGCCTCCCTTGCGCTGCGTTGAAGGGTGGGTACTTCCTCCATATGAGCTCCATACTTGGAGCTCAAGCGGATTGTGGTGCCTCATCGTTGGTCCAAATTCTAAGCAGCAGCTTAACCTTGTCCGGGGCCATTAATTTCTTGATCTTGTGCGGCTCCGCCTCGCTATCGAACGTGGTCAAGTGAACTCCAGCCGCCATGGCGAACTCCATGTGGGATTGGAGCTTGCAGGCATTGGCGAAGACAATGCGCTCGGAGGAGACACCAAGGGAGGCCACCTGAGGGACAGAAAATTAAAATAACACATGAGGCAAGCAAAGGAAAACAACTTGTGTGTTATCTATATGTGTGTGTGTGTTGCTATTGACAATTGAGGAGATATGTACTTGCTGGAGCTCTTTGCTGCTAGCGTAGTCGAAGCTTGCTTGCGCCGAGGCTAGGGTGCGTAGGAAAAGAGGGTGATTGTTACACTTGACGGCGTAGAAGGGGTGCACACGCGGGAAGGCAGCTGTCCACTCGGCCATGAGCTGCTGGGTGCGCCCCACGTCATTAAGCAGCCAAAAGGGGATATTTTCGCTGTGCAGAATATGGTGCTTGACAGAGCTGGGGATGTAACGACGCAGAAGCGTATGCAGCACAGCGCACACCATTGCTGCTGCTGCCCCTCTTAATCACCACATTCGGCCACGCCCAGCTCCTGCCCGATTGTAGCAGGCAGGTGGTCAACATGGCCATTCTTGGCAGCTGCCGCTCACGCAAGCTGCTGCTGCTCGTCTTTGTCGTGATGAGCGCTGATCTGAAGCTGGATGCTGGTGGGTGCAATTCTTATATATTTTCCCTTTCACTATATTAGAAGTGTTTCGCACGCGTGTTGGGGGGTAGAGTTGACGCCTCCAAAGTTGTGGGCGTTTTGTGTAACCTCGCCTCTTTTAGCAAGCAGGATGACGTAGCAAGCAGGGTTGAGATGGCTAAGCAAATGTTGTTGATGGGGTGTAACTCTTATCGATTTTGGCAAAGTTATGAAGTGCTCTCTCTACCCGCACCACTCTCTCAAGCGAACAAACCTACAAACTAGCACAATGCAACATCCGAACAAATTGCTACCAAATGACGTGTAAAACCTTTCTCATTCCTCATTTAGATGGCCTTTTAAATCTACATTGGACGTGCTTTTAAGATGCGCATCACATTTAATGGATCCTGGAAGGTTTATAAGAGAACACATTTTTCAATTTGAAAGGTCCTATAAAACCTACAACCATGACAATCTTGTATGTGGTTACCCTCTAAGAGAGCTCCCCCATAGACCCTCTAAAGGGTGTTTGTAGAGGGTACTCTAGAAAATCTGTAGGTGCCTTATAAGAGGGTTCCCTCATACCTTCTAAAAGTCTTTGTATAGGGTACTCAAAACTACAATTATGTGCCCCATAGCTTTTCCTAGTTTTATGGCACCCTCATCCTAGTTTCATGGCACCCTTATCCACAAACCTTGGGGTTTACCTCTAAGGACTCCCACATTTCAAGAAGAAGTTTGTGGGTTTACCTCTAAGGACCGCCACATTTTAAGAAGGAGGTGCTTCAACCACCCCCCCACATCAAAAGAAGCACCATTTGTATAGGCTACAAGAGGTGAAAAGGGTAGGGATGCAAGAAATAAAAGGAAGAAAAGGGCTATAGTAGGTCAAGTTTGGGCGGGGTATGGGGGACATGAGGGGTATGGGCACTCTATGTCATTTTTAAGGGAACCTCCAAAAGATAATGGGCCCCTAAACTTCAAAGCCCTTTGGAGGGCCTATGGGGCAGGGCTAGAAAAATACGTTTTTCCTACGGTTTTTAGGTCAAAATTTGAAGCTTTTGCCGATATTTACACTAAAACTTGTGTAAATATGATGGTTTTCTTCAAGGCAAGCTCAAAATCTAACCGGGAGTTTATAATATTGGCCATGTAAAATACATTGTACCCCGGTTTTTTTCTAATGCTGCTGTCATAATAACTAATATCTAATTCTCCTAAATGATTTTCTCATGTTAAATTGATCATTTAATATGGGGAAGTGCCAGGGGAGAAAAAGTTAGAATATTGGTTAAGCTGGCCACAGTAGGGATCTAAGGTGAAAAAATATGCAAAAGAGCAAGGTGCAACAATGGGCTTTAAAGACCCTAAGGTTCATCCCATTAAGACTTCCAAATGCTAAGGTTCCAAAAATCAAAGGTTGTGTCCAATGGCTAAGCTTAGGAAAATTGGATGCTTTGTGTGTGTGTAAAAAAGTCTTCACAAATCCTACAAAGGAGGGGGCGAGCCTTGCAAGTAGGGGATGAGAGAGAAGCGCGCGCGCACGCACACACACACACACACACACACACTCTCACAAGCCTCTTTTACACAAAGGGAATGAGGGACACATGTCAGCTCCCTAGCCCAGATGCCCACAAGGTGTACTCAAATCCTATTGGATGGCCATGGAGGTGAACCAATAAGATTTAGGCTAGAGTAAATCTAGTTTAATTAATTTAAAAACACTTAATAAAAGAACCAATAAGAATTAAGCTCTTTAAGAAGACTATTGGACAGTCTCCCAAGGGGTCCAATGAGCATTCAACAGCCCAATGGCTTGCCTGATTCCTATTGGCCAGGAGACAAAGGGGTCCAATGAGAGTTTAGTTGTATTAATTAATTACCTAAAGCTCTCACAAAAGGGGAAAGGGGGACACATGTCAGAAGGCGATCAGTTATGCTCCTTAAATCCCATTGGCTAAGATTGGAGAGGTCCAATGCAATGGGGTGGTAGCATGAGCAAATAGCAAGAGGGCTCGACCAAGAGAGAGAGTGGGCTGAATTTTCAAAGGCATTATCACACACACTCACACACAAGCTCATGTGTGAAGCAAGAAGATTCTCTCTCCCTTCTCAAGCTTTAATGGAAAGCTTATCACGTACTCCAAGCTTGTGAGAAGGGAGGCCTACACCAACAACTCTTGGCTTTGTGATGCAAATCCAACCAAGAGCCAAGCTTCATTGCATGCTCATCTCCTCTACCATGCTAATTACTAAGCTATGCTATGCTAATGTGAGTGATTATGTGAGGAGATGTATATCTTTTCGTAAGACTACTCCTTCTTCCTCTCTATCTACTCTGGTACCCTACTAGCTCTCACCATCTTCGAAGGTGTGTGAGGTCTTGGGTCTGAGACCGTGAGGGAATTGATGTTGTGTTTTATAAGCGTTTTGCTTAGTGTTTGAAGCTTCCATCTTCATTGCACTAGCTAGTATTGAAGGAACACAAAGAATTGTATTGTAAAATGTCTCTCTTGATGAAGGAAACCTATAATACAAAGCCTTTTGGAGGGGGGACCGGCTCTATGTAAAACCGGTCCTCAAGTGTTGTCAAAAGCTTAATTTCTCTCTATTTTGAAGTATTGTTCATGCTATCTAACTAGGTGTTATGCCTTTTGTTGCTCTCTCCACCCAAGCACTCTTATTATGCTCATTAGGAACTTATTCTAATGAAATGCTCACTATGTTCATGTTATTTTCCGCTACAGACAAGTTTATAGGCCATTAAATGTTACATCGGTATCAGAGCACAAGGTTTCTCTTTTCTTGCTCGAGAAGGGAGGTCCTCAAGCTAGCTATTAATGGTTGGTACTATTAGTTGCAATTGAGTAAGTAGAATAGGGATTTTTCAGCCTTGCAGTGCGCCTGCCTTCGTGCAGATAACGGTCGAGAGCTATGGTCTTAATAGTGGAGTCCTATGGGGCTTGCCTATGGCTTAGCCTATGGCTTAACCACTATTGAGCTATTAGAAGCTTAACAGGAGCCAATACTGTTTTGGTGTTGAACAACCCTCTCTTCTATTCCTTGCAATTAATGGTATTCAAGCCACGGGTATAGTAGCTTGAGTGCTTTTTCTAAAGGGGTAAAAGAGGAGTAGCAACTAGGGCTTGAAGTGCCAAAGTGCACCTAAAATGTTTACACCTAAAAGTTGTTAGAATGGCTGACAATAGTAAAGAGAGTGAAATTAATGTTGATAGATTTGATTTTGCTAATGAGCAGTCTACTAATGATGCCCTAATGCTTGTTAACTACCTTGTTTCTAGGCTTCAACAAGCCATGGGCAATCCATCCCTCCAAAGTGAAGTGCAACGGTAGGTTCGTGCTCATGTGATTCTCCAAACTCCCCACCATGACGAGAGAGTACCTAGAAAGCCTCCTTGCGAGACTCCCAAGAGAGGCCTTTCTCCAATTCGGGAACAAGAAGAGGATCCATACGAAGATGTCCTACCCACAGATGGTGCTTTCAAGGGGCAAGAAGCTTCAGTCACTCCCTTAATCGGGAAATTGAGGCTCCATGTCGAAAGCTATGTGGACAAAGAGGACTTGTTTATCTCTCCTCTCAAGCATGAGGATGTAATCCTAGGGGCACCATGGTTTGATCGCATGGCTGCCAATGTTAAATTCCCTGAAAGGAGAATCTACTTTAGGTTCAAGGAAAAAGATATGTTCTTATTGACGACATCCCTTGTGAACTACCTCCTAAAAGAGGCAATGATGACCATGCAATTGAACTTCTTCCAAGAAGTTCACCACCTAATAAACCTCCTTATAGAGTTTCTCAAGCTCAACAAGAGGAGATTATGCGGCAAGTTCATGAGTTAGTTGAGAAGGGCATGGTTAGGCCTAGCTCATCTCCATTTTGCTCACCTGTGCTATTAATGCAAAATAAAGACGGCACATATCGTATGTGCGTCGACTATAGAGCACTAAATAGGATCGAAAGAAAAGTGATTTTTTCTTACAAGACATTCAATATTTAGGTCACATTATCTCTCAAGATGGCATCCAAATGGATCCATCAAAATTAGAGGTAATAAAAGGATGGCCTAAACCAAGGAATCTTCATGAACTAAGAAGCTTTATAGGTATGTGTGCATACTATAGACGCTTCATAGAAAAGTTCTCACAAATTGCAGGACCATTACATGACCTAACAAAGAAAAACGTTAGGTGTACATGGTCTACCAAGGAGAACAATGCTTTCAAAAAGCTTAAAGGAAATCTTATCTCTCAACCTGTGCTTACACTACCAGATCTCTCAAAGCCATTTGAGGTCCAATGTGACGCTTGTGGTGATTGCCTTGGACCTGTTTTGCTCCAAGAAGGGCACGCCATAGCCTATGAAAGTCGAAGTCTCGACCCTATTGATCAAGCTCTAAGCATACATGAAAAGGAACTCCTCACAGTTCTACATGCCTTGGACTCATGGAAGCACTATTTATTGGGGACTCCTTTCATTCTGCGAACGGATCACCAAAGTCTTAAGTACTTCATGATGCAGGCCAAGCTCTCCAACAAACAAATGAGGTGGGCAAGTTTTCTTTTGAAATTTCATTTCCATATTGCTCACATTGGTGGCAAGCATAATCAAGTAGTCGTTGCACTCTCAAGACGACCGAGAGTGAATGCGGCTTCCATAGAAACTCACAATGATCTATCTTCTATGATAGATGAGTATGCTATTGATCCCAATTTTAGAGATGTGATTTTAGCCCTTGCACTTGCACTAGGGAAGAAAGAGGAACCATTTACTTTACAAGATGGTTATTTTCTCTATGGCAATAGACTATATGTTATTAACTCACTACGTGAGAAATTAATGTATGAATCTCATTTTCTGCTTATGCGGGGCATAGAGGGATTTAGTCTACCCTAAAGGGGATTGAAACATATTTCTATTGGCCTACCATGAAAGAAAACATACAAGAGTATGTTTCTAAATGTGTGGTATGCCAAAAGACGAAGTTTGATAGAGGGAAGCAACATGGATTGCTTCAACCTTTTCCAATCCCTAATTCACCATGGGAGAGCATATCCATGGATTTCAACTTGATTTGATAGGCCATCTCATTGATTGGCCTAAGAATCTCATAACTGATTTTCTCATGTTCAATTGATCATTTAATATGGGGAAGTGCCAGGGGACAAAAAGTTAGAATATTGGTTAAGCTGGCAGACTGGCCACAATAGGGATCCAAAGGAGCAAAAATAGGGATCCAAAGGGTGGGGCCATCTGCAAAAGAGCAAGGTGCAACAATGGGCTTTAAAGACCCTAAGGTTCAGCCCATTAAGACTTCCAAAATGCTAAGGTTCCAAAAATCAAAGGTTGTGTCCAATGGCTAAGCTTAGGAAAATTGGCTAAGCTTAGGAAAATTGGATGCTTTGTGTGTGTGTAAAAAAGTCTTCACAAATCCTACAAAGGAAGGGGATAGCCTTGAAAGTAGGGGATGAAAGAGAAACACACACACACTCACACTCACAAGCCTCCTTTACACAAAGGGAATGAGGGACACATGTCAGCTGCCTAGCCCAGATGCCCACAAGGTGTACTCAAATCCTATTGAATGGCCATGGAGGTGGACAAATGAGAATTAGGCTAGAGTAAATCTAGTTTAATTAATTTAAAAACACTTAATAAAAGAACCAATAAGAATTAAGCTCTCTAGAAGACTATTGGACAGTCTCCCAAGGGTCCAATGGCTTGCCTGATTCCTATTGGCCAGGAGACAAAGGGGTCCAATGAGAGTTTAGTTGTATTAATTAATTACCTAAAGCTCTCACAAAAGGGGAAAGGGGGACACATGTCAAAAGGCGATCAGTTATGCTCCTTAAATCCCATTGGCTAAGATTGGAGAGGTCCAACGCAATGGGGTGGTAGCATGAGCAAATAGCAAGAGGGCTCGACCAAGAGAGAGAGTGGGCTGAATTTTCAAAGGCATTATCACACACACTCACACTCAAGCTCATGTGTGAAGCAAGAAGATTCTCTCTCCCTTCTCAAGCTTTAATGGAAATCTTATCACGTACTCCAAGCTTGTGAGAAGGGAGGCCTACACCAACAACTCTTGGCTTTGTGATGCAAATCCAACCAAGAGCCAAGCTTCAATGCATGCTCATCTCCTCTACCATGCTAATTACTAAGCTATGATATGCTAATATGAGTGATTATGTGAGGAGATGTACATCTTTCTCGTAAGACTAATCCTTCTTTCTCTCTATCTACTCTCATACCTTGCTAGCTCTCACCATCTTCGAAGGTGTGTGAGGTCTTGGGTCTGACACCGTGAGGGAATTGATGTTGTGTTTTATAAGTGTTTTGCTTAGTGTTTGAATCTTCCATCTTCATTGCACTAGCTAGTATTGAAGGAACACAAAGAATTGTATTGTAAAATGTCTCTCTTGATGAAGGAAACCTATAATACAAAGCCTTTTGGAGGGGGGACCGGCTCCATGTAAATCCGGTCCTCAACTGTTGTCAAAAGCTTAATTTCTCTCTATTTTGAAGTATTGTTCATGCTATCTAACTAGGTGTTATGCCTTTTGTTGCTCTCTCCACCCAAGCACTCTTATTATGCTCATTAGGAACTTATTCTAATGAAATGCTCACTATGTTCATGTTATTTTCCGCTACACACAAGTTTATAGGCCATTAAATGTTACATCGGTATCAGAGCACAAGCTTTCTCTTTTCTTGCTCAAGAAGGGAGGTCCTCAAGCTAGCTATTAATGGTTGGTACTATTAGTTGCAATTGAGTAAGTAGAATAGGGGTTTTTCAGCCTTGCAGTGCGCCTGCCTTCGTGCAGATAATGGGGTATCACCGTCGAGACCTATGGTCTTAAGAGTGGAGTCCTATGGGCTTGACTACGGCTTAACCACTATTGAGCTATTAGAAGTTTTACAGGAGATGGTGCTATTTTGGTGCTGAACAACCCTCTGTTCTATTCCTTGCAATTAATGGTATTCAAGCCACGGGTACAGTAGCTTGAGTGCTTTTTCTAAAGGGGTAAAAGAGGAGTAGCAACTAGGGCTTGAAGTGCCAAAGTACACCTAAAATGTTTACACCTAAAAGTTGTTAGAATGGCTGACAATAGTAAAGAGAGTGAAATTAATGTTGATAGCTTTGATTTTGCTAATGAGCAGGCTACTAATGATGCCCCTATGCTTGTTAGCTACCTTGTTTCTAGGCTTCAACAAACCATGGGCAATCCATCCCCCCAAAGTGAAGTGCAATGGCAGGTTCGTGCTCATGGGATTCTCCAAACTCCCCACCATGACGAGAGAGTACCTAGGAAGCCTCCTTGCAAGACTCCCAAAAGAGGACTCTCTCCAATTCGGGAAGAAGAAGAGGATCCATACGAAGGGCTCAAAACTTTGCTTCTTGATGATGCATCTCGTTCCCAAAGGAGAATTCAAGAGCCCCCACCAAAAGAACGAGGGAGAAGTGAGGGTCTTTAAAGCCCATTGTTACACATTTCTCTTTTGCAGATGGCCCCCCCTTTTGATCCCTATTTTTCCTCCTTTGGATCCCTATTGTGGCTGGTCTACCAGCTTAACCAATATTCTAGCTTTTTCTCCCCTGGCACTTCCCCATATTAAATGATCTGTTTAACATGAGAAAATAATTTAGGAGATTTAAATATTAGTTATTATGACATTACCTCTCTCTTGAAATCATAGTTGTCCTTGACTACGGGGTAGAGAAGATAAAGCATATTCATTAGTCCTTTTCCCAGCGGGTAGAGGATCCCTATCTTACCCTATGACATCGTTCCATAATCGATGACTAGTCCATTTGGTGCGTGAGAGCCTAAGCTACTACAAGAATGTCTGCACATTAGTCCTATCAATCTTCCATAGTAGAGTGACAAGCTCTACTTGGTGTTTGGAAGACTTCGTCTCCGCAAACTTGATTCTAAGCATGCATACTACTTCACATTTGTGCACAATAAAGAAAAAGAGAGTCTTAAATAAACTTTGTTCATTTTAAACATTTGTACATTTGCTTACTCTAGGGAAGCATTGTAAGCATTGACAAGGTTTAGGTTATCCTTTAATTGTATCCCTTGCATCCATCTAGCATCTTCAAAAGGATAATTCTTAAATTCAATAAGATATCATCGGATAGTCTTACCGCCTCTTAATACCTTGTCTTCATGTTGGAGAATGGACTCAGGTTGCAGCACCTCTTCTTGGTCCTTGATCTCCGGTGGGTCTTCAATAGTTGGTTCTTCAAGTGGCTCTCCTTTGTAAGGCTTTAGTAGGCTCACATGAAAAGCATTGTGTATGAGCCAATGGTTGGGCAACTTGAGTTGGTAGGCCATCTCATTGATTGGTGTAAGAATCTGGAAGGGACCATAGTACCTTTTTGCTAACTTAGCATAGAACTTTTGGTGCATTAGGAAAAATATGAACCCTCTAGGGGCCCTTTGGGATTAAGGTTAATTAGAAGCCAGCCAATGAGAAGAGGGTGGTGGACACTCTATGCCCTCAAAAATGTAGGGGGACAAAGTAGTCTTACACTTCTTAAATGGGTTCTTACCCAGTGAGAAGGTGGGGGGGGGGGGGGGGGGGGGGGGGGGGGGGGGGGGGGGGGGCATATGGAACCTGCAACTTCTCTCCTTTTTGATCCGGTTTTGAAAAAATCTCAAAAAATTGAAATTTTTCAAAAGTTTCAAAACTCAAATTTCATCTTCTTAACACTAGAATGGTAACCTAACAGGACATAAAAGTGTCCTTTCAGGGTCTTGGGAAAAATTCTAAAACCATAGCAGATCCACTCATTTTGAAAAATCCTTTCATGAGCTTATAGTTCAATAACTACTACATATGGAGAAAATGAGAAACTTGTAAGTTTTTCTCATCCCTTGGTCACTACCAGCCTCCAAAGTTGATGGACCAGTGCATTTTGCCCAAAACAACAATTTCTTACGGTTGATTGCATATAAATAAGACTAGGGATTTTTGAAGGACATGAGATAAAATGCCTTGTTAACTTCAATGGGTTGGTGACCAAAACATATGGTTGCTTTTACCTCACTAATTTTTTTTTGGTATAAAAAAATAGGTACAAAAAAGTTTCATTTTTGCCATTCTGCGGACCTATCATCAAAGTTTCCATAGTCACGCTCAATACAGATACTATATACATGTTTTCTTAGTTTCCTTTGGGCCTTTGGATTCAAAAGGAGCCATGGAGCATGTCAGAAGGATAATGGATCTCTTACATTTGGAACCTTGGGGGCAATGATAAAGTGCTAAATACAGTAAACATGAAAAAACTGGGTTTAGCATTATGACCTCTAGAAACCCATAAAAACTACTCAATATCTAGCCAAGTTTGAAGTCTATGATTAGATATGGTTACTACCTACAAAATACACACAATTGGCCTAAGAAACTAGCAATATTGAGAAAGTTATACTTGCTACTCTAAAATGTATCGTATTCTTCAGCAATCAAAAAACTCAACCATCATGATATACTATGCTATATAGCATATTAGGTCCCCCAAAACTCAAGGAAGATTAGCTTTATGTTATACATTACACTTACACAATCAAAATTGAATTTGGATATCAAGAAAGCCACCAAAAAAATCATAAAAGTGCTAATTTTGGCCAAAAAACAGGATTATGCAATTCTTATAAATTGGTCGTAACTTTCAATTTTAACACTTAGCTCTCCCTACAATCATCAAAACATGTTGAGCACTATGAAATCCTAACCTCTAGCCATCTAAACCTCACAAATATGAAGTTTAGAGTGGTATAGTTGCCAAAAATTGAAAAAAAGGCCAAAAACAGGACCCGTTTTTTCACACAGTTTAGGTTCAAAAATGTTATGCAAGAGTAAGGTTAATGGTGAGATCGATACTCAAAAAAAAATGCTAAGTTTTTTTCAGCTCATTAGGCAACTTTGTGGATATATAGCACCTAGAAATTCATTTTCATACTCTTCAAATAATTCAAGCAAAATGGTCACTTAACAGGACACAAAAGTGTCCAAGGACATAAAAGTGTCATATTACCATTCTAGTGTTAAAACCCCCCTAAAACTATTTTATGGTCAAAAAAGCATGTTTTGACCTCAAAAAGTCAAAACGTGCACCCAAAAACCCTAAAATTCAATTTTTTCCTCCCATTGCCACACCAAGCAAGGGTTATCCACCTTCTCGTCCCATTGCCACAAGGGTTAACCACCTTCTCATATCACTTTATCCCACCTACATTGTAGCAACAAGCAAGGTCCTTCTCCTCCTCCTAGTTTTCTTTGCTCAACCATGGCCAACTCTACTTCGCAAAGGCGGCCAAAGGATGAGGTCACAACACTTGCATGCCACAACACTAGAGGTGTAGATGATGAGTGGGTGCCACAAGAGTTCACCAAAGGTGCTTGGGTATACATGCAACCATCTGCTATTGGCCCTCATCGTGTGCGGAATTGTGCAAACTTGGATCTTCATTGTAAAGGAAAGCTCCTTGGCTTCAAGAACCGCAAAGACAAGGGGACCGTAGCGATTGTGCAACATGTTTTCTCAATGTCAACCATGCATTTACAACAACCACCTCGATTTCCAACACATTGTAAGTACATGTTTTGAGAATACAAAGCTAGGTGTGAAATCACAGTGTAATGTTATTATGGATTCATACTTAAGATTTGTCATGCATTTATAGTCATATTTCCATCCACGTTGGTGGAGGAGCAGCCACTACATAGTCTCTCCGGCACATTCAATGCTATACATGTGGATATTGGAGCAATAATGTTCCCACATCTTTGCCCAACCAAACTGGTTCAAAGAAGGACTTCTATTCTCACTCCTATATTGTCCCTACTTCTACACAAGCGTTTGGAACGCTTGAACCCATCAAAGTAACTTCCTTATTAAGTATGGAGTGGCCGGTGCGAGATTTGTGGTCGGTAGCATCTTTCAAGCAAAAGATGATAATGGATGTCTAAAACTCTTTGAAATACTCTAAAGCTTCTAGGTCTGTGGGCTTGAGTTGGTGTTTGCCTATTCATTGTTTTGTGCACATTTTTAAAGAGTTTGGATTTGTGGAGACTACCACAATGCTTGTATGTAAAGATGCGCATTACGAGGAATTAGGAAGGCTTTTAGAAGAGGACTGGGGTTTTGTGGAGGGCATGCACAACGGGGACCGGTACCGTTGTAAGGTTGGAGCTTCAGGTATTGGAATGCGCTATTTGAAATCCCGCACCTCCTTGTACATACGATTTCACTATGATCGTTGGATGTGCAAGCTTGGAATGTGGACTCCCTTATAGAGTGTACACAGCGCTATTGCAAGCTTTGACATTGCAGTGAAGATGCCCAACGATGCTTTGGAGGCAGTCCAAGTGAACAAGCATTGGACTCTCAGTAATGTTCGAGAACATTTGGTTATTATGGGTTTTGAGGCCCTTCAACAAGCACAATTTCGTTTACAAGGTCACAAGGTGAGAATCCTTCCACCACATTTTCAATACATCATGGTTTGTCGATCATTGGATGCTTATTGTAATGAATGTCCGCAGATTGGGAAGAGAATGGAAGACAAATTGAAGGTCGAGGAGGACTGGGGGATGGATGGAACTATGCTATCGATCTTATAACTTTGTAACTCTTGCAATTTTCAAACTGATCCCCGCTGTAATCAACATGATTTGCTTCAACAAATCATGCCTTTGAATATAATTTTTTGCATTGGGATGAGAAATCATTTTTTGGTGAAAGTGCCTTTTTTTTTAATGTCTTCAAAAAAGGGTCCATTATAAAAGGGGGGCCACCTAACTCATTCACTATTTTCACTTTTGCAACTCTTGAGCTCCTCCACTCTCTATCTACACCCCAGGCTAGACATGGATGCTTCCATAGCCTCTGCATCTGCAACCACATCCACCCCTTTTTCACGCTTCATCCTCTTCCTCGAGGACACCAAATACAAAGGGAAGTTCGACCTCCACACCTTTTTTACTTGTCTCCCTGACCTTGACGCCACAGTTGCCCTTCACATGGATGCATTTGCCGAGATTTTTGCGTTCATGGAGGAGAACATCATAAAATATTCTGTATCTATCCCCCCACATGTAGGGATCTGGGTGCCTTGCGATCTTTTGCGCTATATACACAAAGGTGATCGCCCATTCTCCAAGCGGTTGCAACGATTCCAAGAAATTGCAACCGATGCAGGCCATTACTTGGACGAGCAAGCCCCAGGGGTGTCAACGCTCAAGAAGTGCAAGTTGGGGGTGGAGTACCTTTCTCGGCTCGCAAGATTTATCTTCTTGGTGAGCGAGGAACCTGATTTGGAGGAGCTCCGCTTACCACACCTTCAGGTTGGGTCCTTTATCAAGGACACCAAGGAGCAGCAGGTTATCCCCATGAACCCTGCAGCGGAAGGAAAGGCACACCGGCTCGAGTACCCTAGGGGTCTTGAGGAAGTGGTTGAGAAATCCATAGTTGCGGCTGGCCCTAGTGACACTCCAGTGCCACTACCACTGACGGATGTGGCTATCTTAGAGGTAGAAATCAGCCGCTTCTCCTCAATGTTAGTGGATGGGGAGGAGTATGTGTTCCTGCATGATTTGGGAGAAAGCATTTGGCCTGCGCATGGATGAATGCTTGAGCGTGCTATGCAACAGTACCAAATGTCCCTTAGACAATACGCCAGATGCCCTAGAAAGCAAGCTCTTGCCAGATGGGGACTCTGTTGCTGACACTATTGCAGTTGTATGTGCGGAGGTCCTGGCAGTAGAGCAGTTGCACGTGGCTGATGAAGAATTCCAATCCACGCAAGCCAAGGTTGAGGCTGCTAGGATGCCTATGCCATTATGCAACTTCCCATCTGATGATCCAAAGCTCATACTTGTGGTGCATGGGAGCATTGACTTGGATGCAAAGGGCAACAGGGAGGAGGAAGACAAGGAGCAGGAGGTAAACTATCTCCTAATTTTCATGTTACTATTTTATCCTTCATTGTCTTTTTTCTCAACCTTCATCGGTATATGACAGGATATCGTGGAGCTGCAAGGACGAGTGGCAAGCGGACGGGCTTTGGACCTCAAGCTTCCCTTGCGCATTACCTAGGACAACTCCCCCCTGGCGATGTGGCCATTATCCATAATGAATTTACTTCCCAAGCCCATTTTATGACTTGGTCGTTAAAAGCTTTGAGCAAGTTTTTGTGTTTGAGCACCATTGCTCAAACTGCGCATCAAGTGTTCCTAGTGCGTAGATCCCTTGTATGCACAGCGTTTGGCATTGGCTTTCGTCGTAAAGTGCTTGCCCAGATAGGGATACATGCTTCCATTGGCTCAACCGACCCAAAGGCCATAGCGCAGTCCCTCTTGACTGGGGAGTTGCCTTACGCGCAAAATGGGTGCCAGGAAATGGTCAAAAAAATTATGAACTCCTCAGATACATGATGTAAAATCACCGTTTTGGAAGTAATAAAAAATATTTGAAATTGTCTCTCTATCTTGAAAATTCTTTTGAATGTGATTTGTCAATCTTGAAAATTGTTTCAATTGGTGATATGAAAATTGTTTTGATTGGTGACTTTGTAATTTCAAGTTCTGTACGTAATTTAAGTCAATTTCAGTAAATTTAGGTATTTTATGTTCCCTAGGGGGTAGATAAGGCTACCAAGGGCCAAAAAAAGCCTGGCCACAAGGGCGCGCAAATGGCCCATCCATCAATTTTGGATGGGCCATTTGCGCACCCTTGTGGCCAGGCTTTATTTTGCCCCTACTTGGCTTATCTACCCCCTAGGATACTTACAAAGCACAAGTTTATTGAAATGAATTGGTATGGCATCATTAATTTAGATACACCCTTTTTATGGCAATTCCAGCATATGTTCACACTCAAGGACACTAGAAAAGGTGAAATCAATTATGAAATGAAGTTTCCAACATACTATCACCTGCTTTAGCTCTACCTAGTACACCTCTGCACCAAAAAGTCCAATTACATTGGACATTTGAAAAATCCAAATTAATGTTGCATAGACACTTGGTTTCACAATATGTTATTTTTGTTGATATCCTATAGGGAATTCAAATCTTGAAATGGCCAAAAAAGGGTGTCCACAAGGATCCATGTAAAATAATGTTGCAAAACCAATAGGTTTTAGTAAAATTTGTGCTTTTTAAGTACCCTTGGGGGTAGATAAGCCTACAAGGGGCAAAAAAAAGCATGGCCACAAGGGCGCGCAAATGGCCCATCCAAAACTGTTGGATGGGCCATTTGCGCGCCCTTGTGGCCAGGCTTTTTTTTGCCCCTTGTAGGCTTATCTACCCCCAAGGGTACTTTAAAAGCACAAATTTACTGAAATTACTGAAATTACATACAGAACTTGAAATTACAAAGTCATTTCATTACAAAGATAATAGACACAGTAGACACAACTGTTGATCATATTGTCATTGGAAAGTCAAATCATTACAAAGATAAGGGTGTGCAATACAAAAAGAGGGGTAACTTCGGCTAATGCTCGAAGTCTCGTCGCAATCGACGTGCAAGCTGCATATCTTTTGGTTGTATTGTCACTCGCTTTGCATGAATGGCGGATAGGTTGGTATCTTCAAACACCGAAATGATGTGGGCCTCTGCAGCTTCTTGAATAGCCTGTAGAGCTATTGCTTGCATTCTATACTGATTTCCATAGCTTTGAAGCACCTCCTTCACAGTGCGAGCAAAGGGGGAGTGTCGAATCAATAGCTTCGTCGTCTTCTGGGAATGGCGGATTTCTGCAAATGCCCTCGCTATTTTTCGGCGCCGCTGCGGTTGTCTTGGGGGCACTTGCAGATTTGCTGGCGGGCGGCATTTAGGCTTCTTGAAAAACTTAGACTTGCACCTGTTTACATGCTTAGGGGCTGGTTCTGCAGCCTCTTCTGATTCTTCCTCTTCCCTTGGCTGCCGATCTTGTCGTGTGGGGAGAGATCCCTCGCCTCGAGGCAATGTCTTCCCCCCAACGGCCACCCGATGTGTGCGCGGTATTTTATCTCGCAGCCATGGTGGATCACTCTCTGATTCAGTGTCTGTATGGACCACCCAAGTCCTGGATGGTCTTGCTTGTGATTGGTGGCGCGACGACTGCTCCCTATCAGACTCTGTTGTTTGCTGGCCCTCTTCTTCTCTCCAACGTTGGGCACGTTGCTTCATTCTCCTTCTAGGTGTTATATCTTGAGGAGGTGGAGATTCAACAGTCTTGGATGACTCTCGTGCCCTACCACCATGCCCACTACCAGATGAGTTCCTGGAACGGCCAGGCGTTCGTGGCCATTTTCTTATGCCTTTAAGCCATGACGGCTTCTCACATCCTTGGAGGGTGTTTTTGTTGGCAGGCGGATGCTCTTTCGCGGTTTGTTTGGTGCGCGTCATTTCGTTGGTAGGAGCTCACATGTTCTTAAGAAATGAGTGGTTTATGAGAGCATGCAATATTTATAAGGGCCCATTTAAAAAGGGCCCTGTTCACACTATTTTTTTTTTTAAAGTATTATTTTTTAAATAAACATGTCGCTAAGAGTTGGACCCTCCGTTCACGTTTAGTGACTCACGCTCTACATCGCCGCCATGCAGCATGCTTGGTGGGACCTTGTGACATTTGCCACTTGTTGCTATGCTCTTGACGACTCCATTTCCGCACTTCAATAGCAATCTTGGATTGTCGCGCCAAAAAAACCAGTTGAACATCTCCTCCAAATAATCCGATTGCACCATTCCACCACCATGTCGAGTATTTTTTAAGTACACTCCCCTTGCTCGATAATGGGACTTCTCCATGCCTTGAGTGCTAAAAATTTCAAGCGATCCATACTTGTGCATAAAAAATGCACCATGCGCAAACAAGATATGCTGTTCACATGAGTAAACGATCCACATTATTAAATAAAAACAATCCCTTGTAATGAATACACCATGCAAAATGACTTACCATGTAATGTGTGATGTTATTTTCACCCCAAGAAAGGGTGAAGACCTTGGTAAAATCCGCCAAGGCTTCTTGAAATGATTGGTGTTGTTCTTCTGTTGTGCTGTTAAGGCCCATAAGCTTGACCATTTTATCAAAATGTGCCCAAACTTCACTACAAGAGGCTCTTCATATTAGCGACGCTCACACAGCGACGCTCAAAAAAAAATTTCCCGGCGTCGCTATGAGCGTCGCTATAAGCGTCGCAAATTTATTTGTAAATTTGCGACGCTCATAGCGACGCTTATAGCGACGCTCATAGCGACGCCGGCTGGGGTAAAAAAAATAACCGAGCGCGCCCAAAAACTCAGATCTCAGATCTGAGTTTTTCGGCGCCCTCAAGCAAGGAGCAGGTAACGCTCTCCCTCACTCTCTCTCTCTCTCTCTCTCTCTCTCTCTCTCTCTCTCTCTTTTTCTTCTCCACACACACACACACACACACACACACGAGGAGAGGAAGGAGAGCCAGGTATGCTCCTTCCCTCTCCTCATTCTCATGTTCCCTTCCCCTCTTTCTCTCTCCCTCTCTCTCTCTCTCACACACACACATACACACACACACATAGTGTTTTTGAGAGAGAGAGAGAGAGAGAGAGAGAGAGAGAGTACAAACAAAAACAAAAACGCACACACACATACATAAACAAAGAATGCACACACACATTGAGGGAGAAAAAGAGAGAGAGAGCATGCATAAACAAAAAATGCACGCATTGAGAGAGGAAAAGAGAAAGAGAACATGCATAAACAAAAAACGCACACATTGAGAGAGGAAAAGAGAGAGAAAACATGCATACGATCCAAAAAAACGCACACACATTGAGAGAGAAAGAGAGAGAAACTAATTTAACGTCGTAGGAAACTAATTAAAATTAAAAGACCTAAAGATCTAGCCGACGAGGAGTTGAACTGAAGACCTATTATTCAAGAGGGAAATGGCATAATCAATCTATCATACTTGGCATGGGTGATAGAAAGGTTATACCATTTATCTCTTTTTATTGGTACACACATCCACACACGCGCACACACACAAGAAGAAGAGAGTTATAACGTCGTAGGAAACTATCTTAAAAGACGTTAAAGATTAGGTTATATGTAGACTTACATTAAATTAGATTTAGGTTTATTTTTAACTAGATTTACGTTTATTTAAGCTAGATTTAGATTTACGTTATATTAGATTAGATTTAGGTCTCCATAGACTGCGATGCCTGCATGAAGCGGGTGAAGAAAGCCCTCAATGGAATATAGGGTATTGCTGCCTTCACTCATGGTGGGCTCCGTCGATCCAAAAGTACTGGTGAAATGTCTTCAGAAGATAGGAAAGAAGGTGGATCTTCAGGGCGGCAAGAGTCACTACATCCCCGACACAATGACCATCTAGACAACCTCTAGTCATTAGACTTACATTAAATTAGATTTAGCTTTATTTTTAGTAAGATTTACGTTTATTTAGATTTACGCTTATTTACGTTAGATCGAGTCCACGCCAGAATTACTTACGGTTTAGGGTTTAGAGTTAGACGAACAGTGAAAAGATCTACTGTGAAAAGATGTTAAGATGAAGTGAAGTGCTACAGCTAGAGAAGAGGCAAAGGGATTTTGTCCACTACATGCAGTATCATGTAGACGTGGGTGTGTAGATTTCTTGTACCCACAAATATAGGTATTGACCAATAAAGACGAGATTATAACCCGGTGGTTCTGATCTCCGTGCACCTCTAGACCGAGGTGTGCGGGGATTGGACATGACTAGAGAATGTGAGGTAAAGAGAAAGAGAGAGAGAGAGAGAGAGAGAGAGAGAGAGAGAGAGAGAGAGAGAGAGAGAGAGAGAGAGAGAGAGAGATAAGACGAAGAATGCCAATAGAATATTAAATTTGTTGTCCAGGTTATAAGTTTTTTATCCTCATTATGAGTAGCGACGAGGATGTGGGACCGTCCAACCGAAACACCTATCTCTCAACGAGGGTCTTATGTCCTTGTAATCAATGCAAGCATGCTGTGCGACGGACAAGACGTGTTTCTTTGCAGCACGTTCGCGAATTTGGCGAGTTCGATCCATCTATTATAGATCGAGTTGTTGCCAATTATAACTCGTCGGACTCTGACGCTGGCCAACAAGCAGCAATCTTGCAACCCAATAGACGTGTTCGCAGGCGCTTTGGTCAAGCAGCATATGTGAGGCCACAAGATGTAGCCTCTGACAGCTCGGGGGATGATCATGCAGAGCACATTCCCAACGAGGCAATGTTTGAGCCCGAGATTGATGAAATGATCGAGACGATCATGGATTCAGAAAGGCTTATCTATGATGATATGAAAAGTGAAGCCGATACGCCATTGTATAATGGAGCACGTATGTCTAGATTGAAAGCACTCCTGGTTCTTCTCAACATGCAGGCAAAGTTTGGATGGAGTGACACTAGCGTCACAGCGCTTTTCAGGTGATCTATTACAATTAGTTTACTTTAATAGAACTCTAAATGTATAATGATCTGATAGATTTTTACACGACTGTATCATATTTTTATGTTGTGTAGATTGCTGAAAGAGCACATACTACCAGCTGACAATGTGATGCCAGATTCCCGAGATGAAGCAAGAAAGATTTTGCGAAACTTGGGATGGATTACAATTCTATCCACGCTTGTCCTAATGACTGCATTCTTTTCAGAGGGGAATACACAGACATGGAGAAGTGTCCGAAATGTGATTCCGAAAGATATCGAGTAGATCTCCACGGGACAAAAATTCCACAAAAGGTTTTGCGACATTTTCCTTTGCTTCCTCGCATCAAGCATTTCTTCGAATGTAAGTCCATGGCCGCCCTAGCATCATGGCATGAGGAGAATAAATCTTCGGATGGTGTGCTACGAATTCCTGCAGATTGCGCAGCCTGGAAACATATAGATGGAACATGGTCGGATTTTGCCAGGGAAGCTCGAAATTTGCGCTTAGGCCTGGCTATGGATGGCGTAAATCCATTTGGTCAAAGATCAACATCTTACAGTGTATGGCCCGTTGTCATCGTCAACTACAACATTCCCCCGTGGTTGACTACGAAGAAGGGGCACCTATGGCTAAGCTTGATTGTGCCAGGGCGATATAAAGTGGGGAATATGGATGTGTATCTTCGTCCACTATTGGAAGAGCTACAACAATTGTGGATTGGCATAGAGGTGGTGGATATGAGCCGACACACAGGACGACGGAATGCTTTGATCAGAGGTATTCTAATGTGGACCATGCATGACTATCCCGGGCTAACAGAATGCTCAGGTGATCTATTGACACTCCTCACTCAGACACTGTAAATCTTGTTTTTTCCCATAGTTGATCTATTATCATGTGTATACATGCAGGCTTCAAACAAGCGGATACAGAGCATGTGTCACATGTGGACCTAGACTGAATGCACGTAGGGCACCCTCACTGAAGAAGCAAATCTACGAAGGTCATCAAGCGTATCTTCCAGAGAATCATGTGTTACGCGACGGCTTTTTGGGAAGAGAGCCACCAAGGATGTCTGCACAAGCATGGTTAGAGCAGAAGGAGATGTGCGATGACGGATTGCCTCCAGGGATGAAGAGACTATCTCTATGGTACGAGTTACCATACTGGCCCCGACTCGTGATCAATCACTTGCTCGATCCAATGCACATATTCAAGAATGTGGGTAATCTACTATGGGACCATTTGACCGGCAAGAAAGATACTTTGGGAGCCAGAGTTGACCTTAGAAATGTGGATCGTATGGAGCAATATTGGCCGCAAACAGCGTCTGATGGATCGATAAAACTCCCTAAAGCACCATGGATTTTCACAGGAGCCCAAGAACGCAAAGTAAAAGAGGCCATTCGATCTTTGCGGACCCCCACTGGCGTAATGCACTCGCTCCGAACGTGTTTTACTAAAGAAGGAAAGCTTACCGGTTTGAAGTCACACGATTGGCATAAAATGTGTCAGGTACGTTCATAGTGGACTTTAATATCATTGCATAAAATGTGGACTTTAATATCATTGCTACAATACTTTACAGTTTATTTTACCGGTTGCCATTGAGGGATGTTTGTCTCTCGACATCCGTAACACAAT
The DNA here is from genome assembly GCF_014529385.1 of Adiantum capillus-veneris. Classification (NCBI taxonomy): domain Eukaryota; kingdom Viridiplantae; phylum Streptophyta; class Polypodiopsida; order Polypodiales; family Pteridaceae; genus Adiantum; species Adiantum capillus-veneris. Next base: position 27,766,406 of record NC_140940.1, on the reverse strand, counting down.
CTACAAACTTGCAAAGCTGGTGCAATGGATCTCACAAAAGGAGATCGACGTAGACTCCATACCATTCGCCAAACTAAATGCTGCGGAGCTTGTGTGCATGTTTGAGAAACATTTTCCTACTACAATGCTAACCATTCAGGTGCATCTTCTTGTTCACATAGTTGATGAGGTGGAAATAGCTGGCACAGTTCATTCCAGATGGATGTTCTTCTTAGAGCGTTTCATGAAAACGCTTAAGGGATATGTGCGTCAAAAGGCACGTCCGGAGGGTAGCATGGCAGAAGGTTGGTTGGTATCAGAGTCCCTAGTGTACATTGGAGAGTGGCTAGACGGATTTGATAAATCCCGGGACACGCTATGGCGAACCATAGATGATGAGCGCATATCTGGGATTGTCATGTGCAATCTCGGTGTTGAGAAGAAGATGACGGAAGATCTAGAGGCTAAAATCAACCGATTTTGCATGCTTCACAATCCAGTGATGCAAAAGTGGATTTCACAATATGAGGATGCAAAGCAAGAGCGACAGAGGGCACGAATCGAGTGGAGACGGGGAAGACGACCACCGATGGACTATCCGACGGGTCTGGAGAGCCTACCAACATTCATGAGCTTAAGATGGTTGCACAACCAATTGAAAAGCGCACAACAATGCGGTGACGAAGTGACTGAGGAAGAGTGGGAGTACTCTCGGGGTTGCGCGACCAAGGTAAGTTTGCAATGTACAACTAGCTAGTGACTTTATTTCTAAATGTTTGAACGGCCACTCATAATCTTTGTTCGTTGTAGTATAAGTCATACATAGCAGCATGGTGTAAAGGTCGACATTTTAGGGTGGAACGGATCGACAAAAAGCGTTTTACTCAAGATTGTGGAATCATGGCAAAATTTGAACAGTCTAGTCGACGACGTTCCTCTGATGCAGATCCTGTGGTGGCGGAACTCACTTACTTCGGCACGCTGCAAGAGATTTTGAGGATCGATTACAGAGGATTTTTTGTCGACTTGTTCGACGTGCAATGGTTCAAGATAATCATGGAGGGTCGCAACGCTACTGTGCGTAGAGGAGAGTCTGGTTTTCTTGAGGTGGATTCTACTAAGAAATGGACTGACCTAAGAGACACTTTCGTACTACCCGAGCATTGTGAACAAGTAAGTATATAAATAGTTAACATCCCCCTTTTACAAGTTATGTGCTTGAAAGCTCTCATGTAAGTTATGTGGCTCTGGCAGGTAGTATTTCATCCTACAAAGTCTACATCAAACTGGTGGTACGTCATAGAGGTAGCCCCTCGTAGTGCAAGGACGTATGAAGGCTACCATGTGCCAATCACAACGACATCAATGGAGGAGATTAGAGAAGATGCTCAATCAGAAGCCGCTGCGGTGGTGCCAGACGAGCATCAAAATGCTACTACTCTATATGGGGTGCATGCAGAGGAACTACAAAATGAAACAGAGGATATGTGTTTAAACGGAGAGCTCTATATAGATATAGGAAGTTATGCTGAGTTATGCGAGGATGAGAGAGAGATCTCTTAAAGCCACAAATATTGTATTTGAACAATTTTGCTCCGTGTTGTAAAAGCTCTGGCTCTCTAAGTACCTTCCATGGTGTATAACGCTCTTTTCTACTCGTGCTCACATCTTTTGATTGAAAATTCTGAGTTTTCGACTTGCCTCTTCTATCACTCGATTCATTGCGTCATTGTATTTATATGCGTCATTACGTCATTGTATTTAATGGTCTTTGCGTCATTGTCTACTCTATTCATTCAATATTAAGTTTAAATATTCGTGTGTTTAATGCAGGTATGGATGATGAGGAGTTTCTTTCTTCTTTGTCACCGCAGCAGAGACAGTGGTACGTGGAGCGTCATCGCTCTGGCGCATCATCGCGCGTTCCTACACCATCCGCATCTCCCTCTCTTTCGGAGCATTCGGCGCGCTCCGAAGCTTCGACGTCGACGAGACGAGCGTCACACTCGTCTAGACACCGGCGCTCTAGTGGTGGCGGTGGCGGTTGTTGTGGGGATTCCGCCACCGATGCCTCCACACCGCCTCGTGTTCGACGAGGCTCTTTACCCTCCCCTTCTTTGCCCGCCCCCACACCAGCCACAGCATCGCCATCTACGCCAGGTTTTGCACGGCTGACTGTTCCTAGAAGCTACACACCTCTACCTACTCCGCCAGGAGCCACCCCACTCGACACTCCTCGCTTCGGGGCCCAGACGCCGGTGGAGACACCTGACGTCCGTATCCCCATCGACACGCCGCTAGAGACCCCTGCCGGGACACCCAGGTTCACGCGTCACCGGCCAGAGGGCTTGCCTTACTCCGTCGACATCAGCGGCGGCATCATCATGGATGATGACGGCAAGAAGGTGATCTCGCGCATGCGTGGTCTTTGCTCTCAGCTGTTTAGACACTATATACTAAACAAATGGAGTGAAGTACCAAGTGATTTAAAAAACAGAGTCATCAGCATACTTCATGATGAGTTTCCCGTTCCAACACGGGATCAGCGCTTCAATGAAGACCTGATGAAGATTCGAATGCGCGAATACTGCAAACACAAGCGTTGATCCGAAGTGCAAAAAGCAATCAAGAATGGGTGGAATAGGCCAGATTGGCTGGCCAAAGAAGATTGGAAGAATGCGAAGAAAGCAGCGCGCGAGAATCCCGACAAGTGGAAGCAACAAAAGGATGCAGCCAGAGCGCGAGTAGAGGCAGGGAGCTCGCACCACTTGGGGAGCGGTGGATGGGCATCATTTGAGGCCGATTTTGTAAGTCTTTTCACATTGCTCTTTATGCATGTTCGATAGTTTAGGGTTTATGAGTTTTTTAGTTCTAACATAATGAAATCTTTGTATGTTTTGACAGTGGTCGATGACAGGACGTGATCCCACACCGTACGAGCGCGAGTACGCAGGCAGGAAGGGCTTAAACGCCCTGATGGACATTCTCAGTTCTCGCGGCGGCATGGTTAGTATTAGGGTTTACTCTTTTTTATTTTTTGTATTGTTTTATAAATGTCGTTATATGTTTATATTTACTGAAAACTGTCTTATTGTCTTTTTTTGCAGAATCCGACAGATACGCCGCTTGGACGCGATGAGACGTCTGACTAGACGACGTCAGTTTAGCCGTAGCTAGATAGCATTAGTTTAGGGTTTCTCATAGCTTATGTATCATGAGACGGATTTTATACGTCTTTTTGAACCATGTATATTATTACATTTGTCACCGCAGTTCCTTTTGCCAATCAATTCTTTATGCCTATGATGTTGTACAATTGTCATTATTACATTTGCCAATCAATTCATTTTGCCTATGATGTGTACAATTGTCAATTTTGCAAACAATGCGTCTTGTGGGTGACTATTTTGGGTCTATTATCTACCTTTGCACTTTTTTTAAAAAGTGAATCAAGTACAATATGGTTGATGGGTGGCAGGGCATTCAATGCCCTGCCACCAAAAAAATATTCTCTCGGGCGTCGCTATAAGCGTCGCTATTTATGGCTCTGTAGCGTCGCTATGAGCGTCGCTATAGTCTTCTGTGAGAGCGTCGCATAACCGTCGCTATAGGCGTCGCTATGAGCGTCGCTATATAGCGACGCTGATAGCGACGCATATAGCGACGCCTATAGCGACGCTCGTAGCGATGCTCGTAGCGACGGTTTTTGCGACGCCGGGGGTTATAAAAACCCAATGTATTTCCGTCGCTAACAGCGTCACAAGAGCACACAACCTCTTGTAGTGCTTGCTTGAGCTTGTTTGCAAGCTCTACATTTGAATCATTGTCGGTAGTAGCTTTGCATAACACCTTCCATAGCTCCCAAAGGTTACCTGCCTGCTGGTTGGAGCTGTTTTGAGCATCATATCGACTTGGATTTCCTTGGGAAACTTTCTTCAGCAAGTGTCTAGCTTTTTGTCCACTCATTGACACTTGTTGAGAAATTTCATGGGCCTCCCCTGTGTTCTTTGCAGCAACGATAGACACATTAACACCGTGACAACCAATGGAATTCAAGAGTACCTCCACTCTTTCGATCGCTTCCTGGGACTTCTCCAACAATTTCATTGTGAAAGCATAGTCAATGTGGAGCTTCAATAGCCTATCAAAAATGCGCATGAATGCGTGTAATGTACAAAAATGTACATTCGATAGAGGAAATCAAAATATTGGATTCCAAACGTGGTCCTTTTGATCACGGTCTGGGGCATTGAGCATGGGACATCTCAGAATAGACACTTCCCATTCTCTACCTTCATCTCCGACATCACGAAAATCTAACCCTTGTTCTCCATGCCCTTGCCATGGAAGCATGGAATCGGCCTTTGCAGTGCTCTCATGTGATTTTTGTCCATTAGGTTTGTACCCTCGAGTGCAAAATGAACAAGGCATGAGAGAAGAAGCCCCTTGTTTGCAGCCAAGCAAACACTTTATGGTCTTCAAATCCCCACCTAAATGCCACTCCACATCATAACTACCAAAACCCTCAATCTCCAACTTCTGACCTGCAATTTGGGAGTGTATTACTATTGTGATCCATGGAGTTCTCTCAAAAATCCATGAAAGTACTCCATTGGTCTCTTTGGGCACCTCAATAGCACCCAACCACCAAATGTCTTTCTCTGATTGCACGCTAAAAGATGGGGTGGGAGATGGCTTGACTGAATCCCTTTGCTTGGTTTGCAGAAGGGCCTCGTTCATTAGAGTGATACTTAGCCTCTCTGACTTTTGGCCTTTCACTATTTGACACTCATCGAGTTTCAGCACAAAAGCGACTTTTGTGCCAAGCACTACAAAATAAATAGTGCTAAGACCTTAAACTTCAGAGTCTATGATAAGAATAATACCAAAGAAAAAAGTAAAGTGTGTCATCTTCTTCAGGTAACTCGTAAAATCTAAGCCTGGCTTCTTGAAGCCTTCTAAGATCCACGAAAATATTGTTCCACATTGTGTAAGGAAAGCCCTTCTCCGAAGGTCTTGTGGATTGTTTCTTACCTTTTCCCCTTGTCTTTGTTGCGTACGAAGCATAAAGGGAAGTTGGCATTGTGTTCTCAATGTGTAGGTATGTCCCAATGCGGGAGAACACATCTTCGTTTGTGGCCTTCTTTGCGAGCTTGACCTTGTGAGGAACGGGAAATAGGTTTTCCACAATGCCATGTTCTTTGAGGGCATCCTTTAGGAGTTGGAAAATAGCCTGATAGGCTTTGGTGCTGATTCCAGCCTCTTCACAAGCTTGTTGAACGTCATCATCACTAACCACATTTCTTAATTTACGCATAAGGTCCTTGGTGACTGCATCCTTAATGTGCTTACCTCCAGGTGATTGTAAGATAAAAATCACGTCTTGGGTATTGAGACAACTAGTGAGAAGGTTGACTCGATCATCTTGGCTTGTTCCACCGCATGCCTCCTAGATGAAGTTTCTAGCAACAAATAAACATAGATGCTAGAAAATAGTATGAAGTAAGAATGCATCATGCAAGTACAGACCAAATCACCTTGTGGCTGTAACTCGTCGTTTGCGTGCTCCTTACAAATGTGCAAGAGTTTCAATGGATGAATACGTGCGTTTGCGTTCCCTTGCACCAAGGGGTGTTTCTTTCAAGTATGTGATGGTGTTGGTAAGCTTCTGGATGTGGGACTCCTTTTCTTGAATTTGTTGTTCAAGAGTTTTAACTACCCTCTCCGAAGAGGCAACACTCTCTTGTAATGCCGTCGTCTTGAGGTGAAGAGCTTGACATTCATGCATCCACATATGCAAAGAAGCACCTGCACCCATACACAACCTCTTGCAATAGCCTAACAAAACTGCTTCTCCCCTCCCAAGAAATTGAAGAAATGTGGAAAGGCTATTAAACGGTGGATGGAAGTGGCTTATAGGATCGTAAGGGTACAAATGGCCATCCACCCAAATGTCAACATTGGTCTCACAAGCGGTGCGACGTTCCTGTGATGACCTTTGATCACCTTCACTAGTGGTCTTCGGTGCAAATGCCATGGGTAAGCGAATATGTATGCTTTTGGTGTGCGGAGTACGTAGTGGTGGAAGCAAACCATTTGTGATGTCCATGAGCACCATGGAAGCTGTTGCGTGAGGAAGCAAATGATGAAAAGATAGAGGGGGGAGGGTAGAGAGGTTGAGGAAGATGGGAGGAGAGAAGGAGGGAGGGGGGGGGAGGGAGAGATTGGGGAGGAGGAGGAAGGTAGGGGCAGGGAGGGAGAGGAGAGGAAGAGGGAGAGAGGAGGGAGGAGGGAGGAGAGAACAAAATGTTTATTACTTTTTGGGAGAAAATATTTTTGAAAAAATGGACTTTCTAAGCTTGTGGGTTAAAAAATGGGTCAAAAAATGTTTTTTGGATATGTATATATGTTGGGAGGGAGTTTTAAGTAAAAAACAAGTAAAAATGATATTTTTTTTAAAAAGTCAAATTTTGACTCTTTGTGACCCACGTTTTTGCTGATGTGGACACACCTATGCTTCCTTCACTTTAAAAAAAGCTAGAGAGAGAAAGTAAACCTTTAGGTCCACATCCTACGTTTGTCTAACTCAAAACTACCTTCTTCAATGCCCTTGCCCCCTAAACCCCACACAACATTAGCCTTAATCCCTAAAAATTAGGATTCCTTACAAGGCCCATGCAAGGTTCATATTTCTCCTAATGGTCCCGTAAGATTCTTGTCCATCGTGTGCCTTAATCAAACCTTGAAAAATTTAAGTAAGACCCAATCATTTCCTTTATAGTCTTGGGCTCTTCTATGCTTATCAGCAACAACCTTTTGCCTTTGTCGTGAGATAGAGATAACATTCTTAATCTTTTGGAAAGATTCTTGTAGGTCTCGGCTATACTCATCTACAACGAAGATCTTCCCGTGTACTTTAAGTAGCAGGGGACTTTTTTATCTTCCCTCAATTACCTCGAAAGGTGCTTTTCCCGTGGAAGTATGTACAATGTTATTGTAGGCATACTCCACTAAAGGTAAGTAGTTCTCCCATTGGGACCTTTGATCTACTTCCGTTACATAGGCTTTTAGTAAATCAAGAATTGTTAGGTTAGCTATTTCACTTTGGCCATCCGTTTGTGAGTTATAGGCCGAAGATAAATTTAGCCTTGTCCTTAAATTCTCAAAGAGACCCTTCCAGAAATTACTGGTCATTCTAGGATCTCTTGGACATTGGCAAGCCATGGTACTTGAAGATTTTTGAAATGAAGAGGGTTCCCATTTGTGGGCTTTGATAGTCTTTTTGACAGGTATAAAATAGCTTGTTTACTGAACCTGTCTACTATAGTCCATATTCCCGTATTCCCATGGATAGACTTAGGCAATCCAAAGATAAAATCCATGGATATGCTCTCCCATGGTGAATTAGGGATTGGCAAAGGTTGAAGCAATCCAGGTTGCTTCCCTCTATCAAACTTTGTCTTTTGGCATACGACACATTTAGAAACATACTCTTGTATGTTTTCTTTCATGGTGGGCCAATAGAAATATGTTTCAATCCCTTTTTGGGTAGACTAAATCCCTCTATGCCCCGCATAAGGAGAAGATGAGATTCATACATTACTTTCTCATGTAGTGAGCTAGTAGCGCATAGTCTATTGCCATAGAGAAGATAACCATCTTGTAAAGTAAATGGTTCCTCTTTCTTCCCTAGTGCAAGGGTTGAAATCACATCTCTAAAATCGGGATCAATAGCATACTCATCTATCATAGAAGATAGATCATTGTGAGTTGCTATGAAAACCGCATTCACTCTCGGCCGTGTTGAGAGTGCATCGGCCAATTGATTATGCTTGCCAGCAATATGAGCAATATAAAAATGAAATTGCGAAAGGAAATTTGCCCACCTCATTTGTTTGTCGGAGAGCTTGGTCTGTGTCATGAACTACTGAAGGCTTTGGTGATCTGTCCGGCAGGATGAAAGGAGTCCCCAATAAATAGTGCTTCCATGAGTCTAAGGCATGTAGAACTGCGAGGAGTTTCTTTTCATATATGCCTAGAGCTTGCTCAACAGGGTCGAGCCTTCGACTTTCATAGGCTATGGCGTGCCCTTCTTGGAGCAAAATAGCTCCAAGGCAATCACCACAAGCGTCACATTGGACCTCAAATTTCTTTGAGAGATCCGGCAATGTAAGCATAGATTGAGAGATAATCTTTTCTTTAAGCTTTAATCATTGTTCTCCTTGGCAGACCATGTATACCTAACATTTTTCTTTGTTAGTCACGTAATGGTCTCGCGATTTGTGAGAACTTTTCTATGAAGCGTCTATAGTATGCACACATACCTATAAAGCTTCATAGTTCATGAAGATTCCTTAGTTTAGGCCATCCTTTTATTACCTCTAACTTTGATGGATCCATTTGGATGCCATCCTGAGTGATAATGTGACCTAAATACTGAATCTCTTGTAAGAAAAACTCACTTTTCTTTTGATTAACATAAAGTTTATTCTCTCTTAAGACTTGAAATATTACCTGGAGGTGTTGCTTGTGTTTGTCTAATGAATTAGAGAAGATAAAAATATCATTAAAGAACACTCCAGTAAAGGTTCGGTGAGGCCTGGATAGCTTCTCCATCAACCGGTTGAATGTGGCTGGTGCATTGGTCAATCCAAAAGGCATGACAATGTATTTGTAAAGACCAAACGTAGTGCAAAATGTTGTCTTTACAATATCTTGATCAACTATCCTTATTTGATGATAGCTACTTTTTAGGTCAATCCTATTGAAGTAGGTCGACCCTTGTAGCTTATCAAATAGATCTTCTACCAGTGGAACGGGAAACCTATTCTTGATAGTGATATGATTTAGTGCTCTATAGTCTACACACATACGATATGCGACATCTTTCTTTTGCACTAATAACATAGGTGAGAAAAATGGAGATGAGCTAGGCCTAACCATGCCCTTCTCAACTAAGTCATGCACTTGCCGCATAATCTCCTCTTGTTGAGCTTGAGAAACTCTATAAGGAGGTTTATTAGGCAGTGTACTTCCTAGAAGGAGTTCAAGTGCATGGTCATCATTGCCTCGTTTAGGAGGTAGTTCACAAGGGATGTCGACAATAAAGACATCTTGAAACCCCTTGAGAAAATTGGATAACTCTAATTCCTTGTGTTGTTTATATTTTCTTTTGCTAAAGCATTAGGTTCATTTTGAGAATCTTTAACAAAAATCATATACCCATTTCTTTGGCATCTATGTACATATCTTTTTTCTTGAAGCTAAAGTAGATTCTCCTTTTAAGGAATTCAACATTGGCAGCCATGCGATCAAACCATGGTGCCCCTAGGATTACATCCTCGTGCTTGAGAGGAGAGATAAAGAAGTCCTCTTTGTCCACATAGCTTTGGACATGGAGCCTCAATTTCCCAATTAAGGGAGTGACTGAAGCTTCTTGCCCCTTGAAAGCACCATCTGTGGGTGGGACATGTCCCATCTCATAGGCTTGGATGCCTATCTTGGTGGCCAACTCTGTGGATATGAAATTGTGAGTAGTACCATGGTCAAAGAGAATAAAAGCATCATGTTCTCTTACCTTTCCCCAAGCATGGCATAGAGGAGATCCTTTGTGGTGAGCTTCCTCTTCTTGGATTTTGACCAAGGTAGCTCTAGGAGGCTCATGGTGGGTGTTCTTTTGGGGACAAGCGCGGTACGCATGCCTTTGCTCGCCGCACTTGAAACAGTTGTTATCCTTGCGATAACACTCAAGCTCTTCAGGAGAGAGTTTGTTTTTGCCTCGCTTTGTTGTTATTGGAATTGCCCTTAGGAGACTTTTGGACATTGTCCTTCCCCTTAGGCTCATTGGAACCATTGTTTTCCATGGGCTTAGGATTTCTCTTAGCCCCTGTTTGGAAATTGATTCGAGAAGCCACCATAGTATGGTGTATAACCGCCGATATGGTGCGTGGCCTTTGGGAGTTGACATACTCTGCCATTTCTTTAGTTAAGCCCGCACAAAACTGTTGTTTTTTCTCTCCAAAATCCATCTATTTGAAGACTGTTGTCTACATATTTATGAATGGATTCCTAGAGAGAGAGCTTCGAGCTTCGCCATTCGGTGAGTACTTTGTCTTTGGCATCGGTAGCCAAAAACTGCTTCATGATGGAATCTCTTAAAGCTTTCCATGTTTGTGGAGCTTCACCATTGGCCCGTAGGCTAGACCACCATTGCCTGGCAGACTTTTGAAAGTGCATGGCTACATGGTGTAGCTTAGAGGACTCCGTGAAGCCCTCATCTCCAAACGCCGCATTGAATTGTTGTAAAGGCCAAGACTTTGTCCGTAGCACCAAAGGTGCCATTGTGGGTAAGGAAAGAGATTCTCTTTCCTTTCTCTTTGAACTTCTTGAGCTTGGATGACCTCTTCCATGCGGCATAGGGTTTCCTATGGCCTCTTCTTTTTTATGGTTCAAAAGTTGCACCATCGCTTTCTTCAAAAGATGAAGAATTTGAGGAAGATGGAGAAGAGGGTGACCTCTTTCTTGCCTTGGTTCTCTTTGTCCGCACCATCACTTTCTTCATAAGAGGAAGAGGATGAATAAGATGGAGAAGAGGGTGACCTCTTTCTCGCCTATTTCTTCTCTTGCTTTTTGGCATCCCTCTTTGAATTTTGGTGTGGAGAAGTATGCGATGGTCTTCTCCATTTAGGAGGTGACGAAGAGCGTTTAGCCTGCCGTCTTCGTGGAGCCATCTCCGTCAAGGTGGCAAGAGACTCACTTCTTTCTCATTCCTTCGGTGGGGCTCTTGACTTCTCCTCTTTACCCCTTTAGAAAAGCACTCAAGCTACTATAGCCGTGGCTCGAATACCATTAATTGCAAGGAATAGAAGAGAGGGTCTTTTAACACCAAAACAACACCGGCTCCTGTCAAACTTCTAATAGCTCAATAGTGGTTAAAAGCCATAGGCAAGCCCCGTAGGACACCACTATTAAGACCATAGCTCTCGACGGTGATGACCCGTTATCTGCACGAAGGCAGGCACACTGCAAGGCTGAAAAATCCCTATTCTACTTACTCAATTGCGATCAATAATAACAACCATTTATAGCTAGCTTGAGGACCTCCCTTCTTGAGCAAGAAAAGAGAAACCTTGTGCTCTAATACTAATGTAACATTTAATGGCCTAGTAACTTGTGTGTAGCGGAAAATAGCATGAACATAGTGAGCATTTCATTAGAATAAATTTCTAATGAGCATAACAAGAGTGCTTGGGTGGAGAGAGCAACAAGAAGCATAACACCTACTTAGATAGGCATGAACAATACTTCAAAAGAGAGAGAAATTAAGCTATTGACAAAAGTTGAGGACCGGATTTACATGGAGCCGGTCCCCCCTCCAAAAGGCTTTGTATTATAGGTTTCCCCCATCAAGAGACACATTTTACAATACAATTGTTTGTGTTCCTTCAATAACTAGCTAGTGCAATGAAGATGGAAGCTTCAAGCACTAAGAAAAACACTTATAAAACACAACATCAATTCCCTCACGGTCTCAGACCCAAGACCTCACACACCTTTGAAGATGGTGAGAGCTAGCGGGGTATGAGAGTAGATTGAGACGAAGAAGGCATAGTCTTACAAGAAAGATGTACATCTCCTCACATAATCATTCATATTAGCATAGCATAGCTTAGTAATTAGCATGGTAGAGGAGATGAGCATGCATTGAAGCTTGGCTCTTGGTTGGATTTGCATCAAGTTGTTGGTGTACGCCTCCCTTCTCACAAGCTTGGAGTAGGTGATAAGCATTCCATTAAAGCTTGAGAAGGAGAGAGAGAGAGAGAGAGAGAGAGAGAGAGAGAGAGAGAGAGAGAGAGAGAGAGAGAGAGTCTTCTTGCTTCACACATGAGCTAGTGTGAGTGTGTGTGGAATAATGCCTTGAGAAATTTAGACCCCTCTCTCTCTTGGTCGACCCCTCATGCTATTTCCTCTTGCTGGCTTCCCATTGGATCCCTCCAGGCTTAGCCAATAGGATTAAGAAGCATAAGTGATAGTCTTGTGACATGTGTCCCCTTTCCTCTTTTGTGATAGCTTTAGGTAATTAATTAATGCAACTAAACTCTCATTGGACCCCTTTGTCTCCTGGCCAATAGGAATCAAGCAAGCCATTGGACCCTTGGGAGACTGTCCAATAGTCTTCTAGAGAGCTTAATTCTTATTGGTTCTTTTATTAAGTGTTTTGAATGCTCATTGGACCCCTTGGGAGACTGTCCAATAGTCTTCTAGAGAGCTTAATTCTTATTGGTTCTTTTATTAAGTGTTTTTAAATTAATTAAACTAGATTTACTCTAGCCTAATTCTCATTGGTCCACCTCCATGGCCATCCGATAGGATTTGAGTGCACCTTGTGGGCATCTGGGCTAGGGAGCTGACATGTGTCCCTAATTCCCTTTGTGTAAAGGAAGCTTGTGAGTGAGTGTGTGTGTTTCTTTCTCATCTCCTACTTGCAAGGCTCGCCCCCTCCTTTGTAGGAGTTTTGAAGACTTCTTGATACATAGACAAAGCATCCAATTTTCCTAGTGTTTGACCTTTGGACACAACTTTTGAATTTTGGAACCTTAGCATTTTGGAAGTCTTAATGGGCTGGACCTTAGGGTCTTTAAAGCCCATTGTTGCACATTGCTCTTTTGCAGATGGCCCCCCCTTTGGATCCCTAGTTTCCCTCATTTGTATCCCTACTATGGCCGGTTTGCCAGCTTAACCAATATTCTAACTTTTTCTCCCCTAACACTTCCCCATATGAAATGATCAGTTTAACATGAGAAAATCATTAAGGAGAATTAGATATTAGTTATTATGACAAGAGAAATACTCCCCTTTGACGTTCTTCTAAAGAATAGCTTAACCCCTTCTTTGAAAGGGTTAGTGGGGTTACTGGAAAGCTTCTACATTCACGCACAGGTTCCAGAAATAGTGAGATTCTTGCATCTCTATCCACCCACTACCCTTACTCCTCTCGGGTGCGACTCAACCCTTATATATCTTTTAGAGAGAGTCCTACAACTTAAACTAACAATTTACACACTCAACTCCGTGAGTTGGAGTAGCAGATAAGGTAGACCAATCCATCATGAAGACGTGGAGAACAACCCCTAAGGGATACATCATAAAATACATTTTTCCTAATTGAAGAAAAAAAGGGCAAACTTGAAATTCTATCAGTTTTTAGGTCAAAATTTGAAGATTTTTTCGGTATTTACACTAAAACTTGTGTAAATATGCCGGTTTTCTTCAAGGTAAGCTCAAAATCTAAGTGAGATTTTATGATTTTGGCTAGTTGAAATACATTGTACCCCGGTTTTTTTCTAACACCAGATACATGTCACACGAGTTGCCAGGGGGTTTGAATCCAAGACCTTAGACACAACAGGCTCTTGATTCTATCACAACTGAGCTAGCACTCATTGACACTTATATATCTTTTGCCTATGTCCCTTCCAAAAAAGCAAGTTAGATAAAAAATTTAAAATGGTCTGTTTATTAAATTACGAATAGGAAAAGATAATGAGATTATGAACTTTAAAAATTCATTATTTATGCTAAAAAATAATCTCTCTCTCTCTCTCTCTCTCTCTCTCTCTCTCTCTCGTGCACGCGCACGCGCGCGCACACACACACACACACACACACACGAGAGAGAGAGAGAGAGAGAGAATTGATGACCAAATGAAAGAGAATTTATTTATATTGAAAAAAATACTTCATCTCAAAACATATTGAAATGGAGTTTAGAATAAATGTACTTGTCACTTTCTTTTGAAAAGGTCCTGAATTTATAAACAACCAACTAACATAAATCATTAATTTGAGAAAATTGTTGGTAAAATCATAAAATATTTCATTTGATGTTATCATGCTTCTTTTTAGAGACTAGAAATCAGTCATAATCATATCAAGAAAATCATTATCTTGAGTTAAGAGAACATCTCTCCTTGCCTGGGACATAAGGATGTAACTTTTGTCTTCCTTTATGATCTTTGTGTTTATACTAACTTAAAGATCAAGTGATACAATCAAGAGGGCTGCCTAATAATGGCGATAACTAAAAGCTTTATAATATGTATGCAGACAAGGTTGTAACTTGTGTGTGTGTGTGTGTGTGTGTGAGAGAGAGAGAGAGAGAGAGAGAGAGAGAGAGAGAGAGATTAACTTTTGAAAAAAAAACAATGATTGCTTGCTATTACATAATCAAATTTAAGATGCTATGGAATTTGAGTTGAGTAATAACAAGTTAAAGATTGAAGTGTAGAAGACCTCTATCATGCCACTCAATATATTCCACGTTTCTCACATATTGAACCATGCAAGCATACTTTTATCTTTTGCCAAACTTATCTTCTTCATCGCTTGGCTTTGAAATTATTTTAGAGGATTTCAAAGTTATCCAAATGCATGTGTGCATATTATTTGTGTATGTGGTGTCTGCCATATAAATGGAAAGAGATAGACAAAGGAGCATTCTTTGAAGGATGGATGGGGCGTTCTAATTTAGCTACAAAGTCAAGATTCCATATTGTGCTTGAAATAAAAAGCAATAGTGAACAATATGTTGCATTTTATTTTTAGATACCATAGATCTTTTTTGGTGGAACAGCTAACTATTTTTTTTCAATAATATGTGACCTACATATAAAGACAATTATTACTCAAGAAGTGCCCAAACATATTAGTTATATAGTAGGATTTCTAACTCAAAGTCAAGACCTAAAACACAAGGTTAAATGAAAGCACACTCATATTATTTCTAGGTTGGAAGTTCATTTAGATGGGGGTATTAGCCATCCAAGCCTACACCCCGGGGCGGTCACTTTTTAGAATGTGTATAATATCACGTGAGTTAACCGGAGAGGATTATTAAAAAACCAAAATGTATAAAAATGTATACATACAGAGGAAGGTGGGGGTTTTTTAAATAAGCTCACAATGTAAGTATAGTATGTATATTGGGATATTATTAATTATCTCTTGAACACACGTGATATAGGGGTCTTTTAATAAGTGACTGCCCCGGGGTCTACACTAGCTCATATGCGAGCCCATCACTAAACATATACATATATACAAACACAAACATACACACGTATATTTGTACATACTCACTTCATCGTCCACTCCATTGAATAGTTTTTGGTTTGAATTCATACACGATGGTACATGAGCAAGGACAACACTGAATAATATTTGTCTCAATATGTGGTTCTTTATACAATCTCAATGAGGTCCTCAATGACTCAGTTGCTGTCTATTAAAGGAGTGCAAAGAAACAATAACAGCAAAGAGAGACAGAGAGAGGTACATCTTGCTAGTCAAGAACCCTCTCAAGTTCATATCTTGCTACACTTTCCGTTTGCAGGCATTGTTCTCCTCTTCCACTCCTATAAATTGTTTTGCCCATTCCTTTCAAAATCAGCCTCTCTCAGACACACATGCACACAATGACTATTGCAGTCCTTTGCAAGTATATCTCGTTCACGTTCCACTGTTTGCACTCTTCAATACACCCTAGAGAGAGAGAGAGAGAGAGAGAGAGAGAGAGAGCTTGCATATTGTGTGGGTGAAGAGCAATGATGACACCCCAACAACAGTAACAACTGGAATAAGCCTAAGTATGCCACCACCTGACCAATACACACTTATTGACTCCTCGGGGTAATTGGCCGCAACGGTTAAGCTTCGTGACAGTGGGCCAGTGGCCATGTGCTACAACATGTACAATCTTACAAAACAAGTTTCACCATGGCACTTGTAAATTTGAAGATTTTTAAAGTAAATTGAAAATTAAATGGTATATTTTAAATATTAGAGGTGAAATTACACTGAACCTAAGTTTTTCGAGCAGCCTCATTCTCCTCGTATTCCTGTTCGTCAACGATAAGCCCTCAGCGTCCATCAACCATCGTCTTGCAGCCACTGCCTCATGGCCCGATTGTCGACCCTCAAGCAGCTTCTATCTTCTCTGAACAAACTGGCCCTTAACTGTACTACACAGCCATTCTCCTTGCAGCTTACTGGCGTTGTTTCCAGACCTCAAAATATGTAGCGCGAGGGAAGCAGTGGACCTGCTCCAAGGCCGATGGCGTACGTAGCCCTTGGAAATCAATACCTGCACCACTTGACCCTCAGGCTGTCTACCTCAGCGAACGTGTTGAGGAGCAAAAAACGCACTTTGTGGTTGTTGTGAAAATACTTGAGAAGCTCGTACTGTAACTTTCCCATATCATCCCACACCTTGGGTACGCCATGAAGCCACGTTGGAGGTAGACCAGGAATGCCGTCAATTGTAGGCACCTCTGCATCTTGCTTGTCTGCGAAAAATGGTAACTGCATGTGAGAGAGAGAGAGAGAGAGAGAGAGAGAGAGAGACGTCTCCAATACATGTTGCATGTACATACATATAAGTAACAGGAGCAAGCACGAAAATTACCTGCTACTGGCACCCTCGTCCCTTGCTGGCAAACATCAGCCAAGTGAATTAAGTGTTGAGCACGTCGCTGCTGAATCCGTCCATAAGCAAACCCAAGGCATCCCAAATGCTCGCAATGGCATCTCTCCAGCCTAGTAAGATGTCTGTCCAAACAAACGCCACTTGCTGCTCTTCCATGATATTGGAGATGAGTTGCTCCATTGGCTCCTTTATGGTGTGGGCTGCCATATTGAAAGCCTCCATGGCAGTCGATAAGTGAGCATGCACTTCTGGTGTGCATCCGCCTTCGACATGCACCATGCGGATGGCATGCCGTCCCTTCTGTTTCTGATGTCATTGTGTATGCAAGTCTTTTCTTCATGATTTGTGTCGTTGTCATACTTCCCCTCTTGTACATGGTTACGTCCCCCCAAGGTGATGTGTGTTGATGGTGTGGGCATGTCCATTCGCCTGTGGGGAACCCTTGGCTTCACCATTGGCTGCATGTGCTTCTTTAAATATAAGTTGCGGCTTCCCTTTGGCATGGTCACTAACAGGTTGTTGACTCAAGCACAAAGAGGTCGGGAGTTCATATGGATTCCAAAACGGTTAAATTGTCAAGTTCCAAATTTAGCTCTAGCTTCATTTGGCCTAATCGTAATGAACTGTAGGTACTGACCAAGGCCTTTTGAAACAAGATTAATTGTTGGGTAGTCCAGAAGGGGCTGCCAACAACAGTGGGAGCATCACAGGTCAAAGGATTATTTTTGTAATAATTGTCCTCGTAGGCCCTCGCTTGTGAGCTTTGCGGACGCAGATCAGAAGGGGGACTCTGCTCCGCGAGTAATGCAGGCAAGGCTAGAAAAATGCATGCAACTAACAATCTCATTATGACTCCGCACGCCTACAAACCTTGGTGCTATGTTGTAGACATGGCTGGTCCTTGTAAGAAGGGCCATCCTCATACTTGGAGCCACGTGGATGAGGTATAAGTAAAAGAAGATAGATATAATAGATATACCTAGATAAAGAAAATGCTCAGCAACAACTTAAATGAGACTTGCATTTGGATCCCGAAACTGAAGCAACAGGAACTCCCTTCAGTACAAGCCAAATCGGCATGCAGACAAACACTACACATGAAACCGGCAAACCGATATATGTCAGTGCCAATCAGCAGCAAAACAATGACAACCGTGGAAGTAGCAATAAACCTACAAAAATCTCCAAAGCAAAGCTACAAATGGAAAGCAAAAGAGACAAAGTCTATGACCGATTCCGCCACGAAAATTCTCTCCAAGGAGACGACTACGGCCATATCGACAATAGCGGCAAACCAAGCGACTTTTGCAAGGAAGACGATCAAACAAAGAGCGGTAGAGTTACATTCATGATCTCATTCTTGTAATAAATCTCTTAGTTACATTTTCTTAGGATTCCACATGTGAAATTACTCGTAAATGCAACAGAGTAACAGGGTCTTTGGAATGGGGAGAGTTGTCAAGGTACTTCCACAACTCTATATCTCATTGGTCCCCTTGGCTCTCCAAGGGGACCAAGGCTGGAGGCGTCCTTTTGACCCCTTGTTGGAGGGAGGTGGCCAAGAAAGTTAATAACAAAGGTATTAGGTGTATATGCCAACTATGAGACTATAGTAGAGGCTGTTGGAAAGGAATTGATCAACTGGCTTTTGAGTTTAGCCTCAGTGGGCTAGAAAGATTGATGATCAACAGAGCCCTTGAACAGTTCTCTTTGTAGTATCTGCCAGACTATGAGTCCAAGCTCTAGTGGAAAGCTGGGCAATGGCCTCTGAAAAGACATTTCCTAAAACCCCAAACAAAGAATGTGTAACTCGCTCTTATAAAATCACAGGATTGGTTCTCCCCGCTCAATAAATAGTGGGGAAAGAATTGGCCAGAGTCAAGGTGGGAAATTGTTGTGAAGAACATTTGGTGCCCTTAATGGCCAGATAGGATGAAGGTCTTCTTATGGAAGGTGCTATGGGGAGCCATGCCAACTGGAGTGAAGGTCCTTGCTAGGGGAATTGGTCCAGATAGATGCTCACAATGTAGAACGGCTTGTGAAGATCTTTCCCACCTGTCAAGGAGTGTTCGACAATCTATGGACTTGTAGGCAAGATTTGCAAATGGGTTCAAAAATCCTGGAAAATAGGATTCTTCAAGAACGATGTCGTCTTGGGAGGCAAGATATTCAAGAGTCATACACTGCTCATTGTTACACAAATCGTGAGCGTATGTCGCACGTGTTAATGCAAGGAACTTGCCGATACACCGCATGTGAGCCACAAATGGCTCCAAGCACACAACCAGCTTAAACTAGTAAGCTCAAAGATGACGATGGTGTGTCACTCACCGCTCTACGCTTGCTTCGTGGAGGATTCCTCGCCGCGAAGAAGAGGGAGACGCCGCTACATCGTGCTCAACCACCGCGCCGTCGTCGTGCCGCCACAATGCTCGATCGCTCTCTCTCTCTCTCTCTCTCTCTCTCTCTCACGCATACACACAGACACACAAGGAGAAGAAGAAGAAGAAGATGGAGATGGAGCAAGAGCACTCTTCAATTGCACAAATGAGAGAATGAGTGAATTTTAGGTTTAGTTGACTTTTATATGAGCTCACCCCATTCACACTTGGGCGCCCATGCTTAGCCAACTAATCCCTTGAATGTTCCAGTTAGAGTGCGCCTCTCATCGGCGATCACTCTTACCCTTTTCCTATTAGACCGACAAGCCCGGTACCTGACTCTACCAAGTAAATAATACAACGTCCGTCGTAGGTGATATAGTGTCCGTGAGCCGTGAGGGTTAACATGCCCCCCTTCCTGATGTAGATTCCGTCCTCGGAAGCTATTGAGTTGAAGCTTGTTTGTCGAAGTGGAAGAGCATTTGAGATGAATTTCCTTAGCCTTCTTCAGTCACTGCAAAATCAAACAACATTGGCACAGTAATTGCATTCTCATAAGAAATTAAAAAGCATATGCAGGTGTAGGCAGACAATTTGATTGGTAACATAATTTTAAACCTTTTGTCAGCAATAAACATTAAATTGCAATATAATCAAACGCATAAATAGTTGTAAAGATAAAAAATTAAACAAGTCTGGAGTTGCTAATTTAATGGTCGAAAGGCACTAAAGATCGACTATTAATACCATGGGTAAGCTTCTTAATTTTCTCTGGTCAATTAAGTTGTTTAATCGCGAGAGCCCAGTATTTCATGTTCGAGGGCTGACTAGAGGCTATACCTAGAAGACCTTGTAGTTAAGCTACGATAAAAGGAATTTCTCATGAAATCATCACCTAATTGATTACCTTTTCTTTGACCCCCCAAAGTCTTTTCACAGTGATTCAATTTTGATGTGTGTGCTTATTTTGTATGCCTTGGGTTTTTTTCTTTTCAAGGAAAAGCGCCCACAGTGGGAACCTCTAGGGCTCTAGTACCATAGGCGATACATGTGAGTGAAGTACCCAATCAAGCTGAGATTTCTCTTCCAGCTTAAGATTTTACATTGTGGCACTTTGATTTTTTGTTTGTTCATTTTCAGCATTTTAATTTTGTAACTTTGGGGGGTCATATAACACTGTTACACCTCCCCAGGCTCATCACACTAGTAAACTCCCTTTATAATACTTAAGCTAAAGGTCAATAGGGACTAAGCCCACTAGAAAGCCCTAGTACATTTTACACAATGATGCCTAAATCGGATTAAGAACCTAAGTAACCATTGATAATTAGGAAGGCATTCCCCATGGTATTAAGAGAATATCTCTAACACCTAGCTTGGTCAAACTAGCTTAGTCCGAGGACTGCTTGATTTTTAAACCTAGACAAGTGATTATGACAAAAAATTACATTGAATTTAATGTTTGGTACTAAACAAAGGCACTAAATATTATGCTACCAATCACAATCAAAGCAGACAAACTTGGATGCAAAAAAGATAAGGGGCAATGCTAGCGGACAAGAAACACCTGTTTGTGTTGATGGCCGCGCTTGATTTGAAAAGTGGATGAGAGAAAGATTCTATGAAGGTCAAAATCCTAACCATAGCAACACGTTCCCGTACACACTAGGAAACACAAAGAATACCTCTAGGAGGCACATCAGTGGGAAAAAAGAACTTTGCTAATCACTCAACTCTAAAACAGAAACACTCTTATCGTACCAATTCTACCTACCCTCCATCACTCGAGTGATGAGGATCAAAGGTATTTGATGACATAGGTTTCTGTTTCAGTGTACCGGATGTGAATGTGTAGGTCTGGATCAATGTTTTGACTTATATTGTGCATACTCGTTTGCTAATTGCTCTTGCTCTTTATTATTTTTGGTTTTTTTGTGAGTATAAGGATTTATATGTACATTCCCTAAGATTGTGAGATTGAGAGGTCATGGAGGAAGGTTGAGAGGAGAGTGAGTGAATGATGACTGTCAGCAAACACTCCCCCCTTACTTGGGTAGATCATACCGTTTGAAATGTGCTCATCACCCTTTGAAACCAATTGTTCCAGTTGGTAATAGGTGAGGATTTTTGCCAGTATTTTTCTATTACCTTAGGTGCCTCATCGAGTTGCAAGGGTGGTAAGGTACTCTCCCACGATCGAACTTGAAGTGGATCATCAGGTGATTCTTGAACACTAGGAGGTGTGGATTCCTTTGTAGCTTCATGGAGGTCCACTATTGTAGGTGGAGGCTGTGGAGAAGCTTTTCCATATAGGAACTACATGAAGAGCAGGAAGCTTCATTTGACTTCCCTATTCTTGAGCTAGGTGGAACAAATCGTTCCTCCTTCGGTACCCACACTAGCTTTGGAGCGGGTGTGTAGCATTCTGTGATTTTTTTCTTTCCGCGATCGTTGATTCGTTTTGGAACTACGAGATTGGGTTCACATGGGTCAGGTGACAAGTAAGAACACAATCTACGTTTTGACACCCATATTTGAGCATTTCCTTGATAGTAGCCTTGGGCTTCCAATAGTCGTTTAGGAATCCATCGCCACGTTTTCTTACATTTCTTGGAGCGAGTGGCACGTTTCTTACAAGGCTTCTGTTTTTTAGTACTAGCCATGGTGCTAAAGAAGCTTTAGGGACCCACTTGTATGTTTTCTTCGTTATATTAGGATGAGTCTTGTCAGAAGCTATACACATTGCTTGTAGTATATTTAAGGGTACGGGCATTTCATCCCCCTCAGGTGTTACCCAGGTTGTCCCCCTGTTTCCCCAAGTGTCTATGATTGCTGCTAGGTGGACCCAATCCACATTGTTTGACTCAATCATCCCAGGTAGCACCTCCATATAAGGAGAATCTTCCCCAACATTAGTGTCCGCTTTACACGTATAACAATATTGCAATGGGGCCGAGTGAACTGTGGTGTCAGATCTATGATCAATTATAAACCTGTTTCCTAGAGGATGTGCTCGACCCGTCACAAGATCCACTCGAATGACAGAATCTTGGAACTCCAAGTAGACATGGTTTTTAGACCAGTCATGCACCATTTTTGCTTCCCTCATGAAAGGACGTCCTAAGATCATCTCCGATGCCATAGTGTGTTTGGAGAAATCCATAACAATGAAGGTAATCCTTATTTTATGTCCAAAGACCTTGATCTTGAGATCTTCTAGCACCCCAATAGGTTTAACAATAGACCCATTGGCCATCTTCACTATTATGGTTGTGGTCGCAAGGTGAGGTCTTTCCATAGTTTCCTAGCAATTTTTAGTCACAATGCTAACCCCATCGCCACCATCAAGGATTTCCTTCACAGTTAATCCCTTAGTAGTGATTGGTATGGTCGCATTGGATTCATCACCCTCAAAGTATTGTCCCAACTTGTTAACAGGTATTTCTATAACAAGGTTCTCATCTAGGTTGGGTTGTGGATCTAAGTGTTCCTCCTCTATTGGCATCTCCCCAACTCCATCCATCTGTGCAAATTGTGGTAGCCCAAACTTTAGTTCTCCATTGAGGAAGGCTCGAAGAGCTGAGACTAGCTAAGGGTCTTTATATAGTTTGGACATGATGGTGGTTCTAACTTCTGAAGACATGAAATCCATCAATTTGGCAATGTTTAACGTCACCTTTTGGACTTCAGTCTCTTGACGTGGGGAAGATGGGATCTCCATTTCTTCGATAGGATCAAGTAGTCCCTCTGTAAACATTCTTTCCATCAAGAAGTGAGTACGCCCACTTTCCCATGACTTTAAGTCACTTTCTTCTTGGATGACACTAGGTATGGCTAAGGGTCTATGGACTTGGTGAGGTTGATGTTGCGTAGGGAATACGGTGTCTCTAATCTGGATCTGCGTAGGTGCTAGTTCTAGATCCCTTTGGGTATCTTCTACCAAACTCCTTAATTGCTTGACTCGCTCGATCTCCTTTGTAGGGTTTGGATAAGTTCCTATCTTCTTCTTGGATCTTGGCCATTGTGGCTCATGAAGATCTTCCTTGTTGGTTTCTATCTTAGTGGTCGTTTTGGTCTCCATGGTTTCTCCTGAATCAGAATCCTCTTCAGCGTCATTCATATATACGGGGTCGTCACCAGTCCCTATATTGGTCTTTGAACTGGGGTCAGACTTCGTTGCTTTTGCGATCTCTTCCTTCGTGTTTTCTTCTTTTTCTGAGATTGGGCAATTGATACCGTGTCTCTTTCCTCAAAAATATAGTTTTGTTTTTGGAGCATCTATCGTGTGAGTACGTTTATTGGTACCACATGTGTACTTTGTGATGGCTCCTCGGTAACTTCAATCAAGTTTAATGGCGTGATCTTCGGTGCATTTGGATTATTTGGACATTGCGCAATCAAATGATCTATGCCACATCGATTACACATGAGTATGGGCATTGTAGACGTGCTCGCTTAATTGGTTTGCATTAGTGTGGCGTTCTTTTGTATCCTAATAGGACACTCGGCTACACGATGTGGACCTCCACACTCATAGCATTGAAGAGGTGGTCTCTTAGCAGTGTAATTGATATTTTGGCCTCTTGCCGCAAGAGCAGCTACTTACTATACAGGTTTGACTTGTCCCCATTAGTCCTCCATGTAGTATTGTGGACTTTCTTCAAGCACATCCATCCCATAGGCAATATTAGGATCTATATCCGTCATAGGTGATATGGTGTCCGTGAGCCGTGAGGGTTAACAGGGATTATCCATAGTCAAGGGGTGGATCCCCCATCAGTCGATGTATCTAGAATCCATTGAAGTGGTCATGGCTGGTCATGAGCATGACAAGAATCTATAATTTTTGGATCTGTTCATATAATTCACTCACCATTGTGAGTTTTGCACCAAAAAGAAGGATTCCTATCCCATCCAATCAATGAGATAAATGACCACTATCTTTATGCACCAACCAAAAAATAATCTATTTTAAAAAATAAAAAAACCTATTTTTAAAATAGTTTTAGCTTTTTCATTTAAAAAAAGGGGAGGCATCACTAAGGCCTTACCCCCTTGGGGCAGGCCAAAAAAGAAAAGAAAACACTTCGCATCAAAAACCTACTAAAAAACTCATCATCATTTTGACTTAGCAAAAGAAATTCCACTTCCTCCCCCTTCACATAATCCTTCCTTTCGTAGGCCAAAAGGGGAAAAAAAGGGAACCTAACAAGTGTGCAAACCATGCCACAAATGTGTGAATGCAAAAACATGGCATTATTGCCATTGGAATCCCACATCCTTTTATCATTGTGGATGGAAGGAACAGCCACTTAACATGCAGCTGGACTGGTTACTTCAAGAATGATTACTGTGGTCAATTACTACGATAATTGGTATAATGCACAGTCTGTCACAAGTCCAATCGGAATGCTATAAATAGGGCTCTAGTAACTAAAATTGAAACTGACAACCATCAGGAAGCATATACGGACCACTACAGCAAAAGGAAATCCAAAGACAAGAAATCAGTTTCCAAAACCATTGCCAACAGTCATGAGCATTCCACTAGCCTGAGAATTCCATTCCAAGTATTCAAAGGAGGCCAGAAGTATAACCCTGATGTTCACATCCAAGCCTTTGAGCAATATACTGAGCTCAAGGATATTGATGAAGATGAATGGAGTGAATACTTTCCCTAGACACTCAAAGAGGCAGCTAGAAAATGATACTACCATTACCCAGCCTACCAGCTCAGGTCTTATAATAAGCTCATCAAGGCTTTCCAATTATGTGAGCTGGATAAGATTAAACAGGTCAAGTTGTCAGTTATGAGCTACGTGGAAAAGATGAAGGCATTAAAAAA
The DNA here is from genome assembly GCF_014529385.1 of Adiantum capillus-veneris. NCBI lineage: Eukaryota > Viridiplantae > Streptophyta > Polypodiopsida > Polypodiales > Pteridaceae > Adiantum > Adiantum capillus-veneris. Next base: position 27,741,718 of record NC_140940.1, on the reverse strand, counting down.
CAACTACAAGAGCCTAGTCCATCAGAGAAACAAGTGTGAGCCTAGTTCTTGAATGGCTTCAGAAGCAGAAAGTTAAGGGAACAGGAAGTCCCAGCACCTACAAAGAAGTTCAATGATGTGGTGCAGAGAGCACTAAAATTGGAACAACAAGCCAAGAAGGAGAAAGGCCATAAAAAGAGCATCGAGAGCGGGCAACTAACATTACAGAGAATCTAGCCAAGAAGATGCTAGAACAACCAGCATGTTTAGAGGCCAAGAGAATTAAAAACTACATCCTATGTCTTCAAAGGATTAGGAGGAGCACTTAATACAAATATCTGAGAAGGCAACATCTAGATTGGATGAATCTATGATAGCTACAATTTAGAGTTTGGTGGAAGAGGTGCGGCAAGTTAGATCAGACTTGACCAAAGTTGGAGCCACTGAGCTGATGAAGCAAAGTTAGCTGAGTGGAATTGTGAAGACATCCAAGAGGAGAAGACTTCCAATTCAGATTGTAGCTCTGGTAATGAGTAAGATAAAATTTATGTAAAGGTATGTGAAAGGATTTAGAAGCTGACAATGGAACCTGATGATATCAAAAAAACTCTACCAGAAGCTATAAAGTTTATCAAACGAAAGAAGAAAGTTCAATCTGAAGCAAGAGCAATAGACCTAGCAGCCATCAGAGATGATGAGGTTCCAATCATTCAGGTTGATTATAAGCTTAGAAAGCAGTGGGGACCATTATCATGAGTGATACTGGATGGTGGAGCTGAAGTCAATATCCTCAGGGGAAATTTGAGGCAGAAAATGGGGATTACTAACTTAAAACTAGCACCATTCAGAGTTAGAATTGTTGATCATAGAGTGGTTCAGGCTACTAGGTTGCTTGAAAATATGCAGATCAAAGTGGGCAAAGAGAAGTTCAAAACCAGCTTCTTAGTCTTAGATATGCAAGGAGCTTATGGGATGCTTCTGTAAAGACTATGGTTAAGAACAGCTGGAGCGATTCATGATTATGCTAACTAGACATTGACAATTCAAGGATCCAGTAGGAGAATACAAGTGAAGACTCATAATACTAGAAGCTGTGGAAGAAATCCCTTAGACCAGAGGAGCTATGTAAGAAGTACATCACAAAGAAGATTGAGAAAATGCTAGCTTCTATGATTATCTTTCCACTGATAGAGAGAGATCTGAGCGTTGTTTTGATGGACAAGGAGCAGGCTAAGAGACAAAGAAGATAGTACCCAGACCAATTTACTAAGCTGAACTTTGGAGAAAGATCAGTCCAGCTTGATTGTCGACTACCAAAGTAGCAGGCATCAGATAAGTTTGACTTTAGACCTCGGGGAGTCTACTATGTAAAAATTGCATATAGCACGTACGAACAAGAGGTATGTAAATAATCCCTTACCTGTATATTTTCAAGTATTATTTGTACCCCTTATGTATGAAAATTCACTTTCCCAATTAAAAAATACTCTATGTAAGTACAATTTTTTGTAAACGTACCTAGACCATAGTTATATCGATTAACAGGGGAGCCACCCCACATCGTATACAGGCCCCACACCCTCAATTATGGCCATCAGTCGTTGCACGAATAACCGAGCTTCAATTCATCCTTTTCTCGGAGGCAATAATTGCCCCCTTGCTTTCTTGAATTATCTCCACAAACTTGGATGGTTCCATGGTGTTCTCAAAGACTTGGCAATTCCTAGCCTTCCAAACCTGATTAAAATAACAAGACCTAACTTTGAGTCGTACTAAGCAACGCTTGGCTCTTATACACCTTCTCTCCCAAGAAAAGGTCATTCTTATAAAATCGTATCTTCCAAGTCTTTTGCACCCGTTTGCAATTCTTCCCTACCATGCCACAGATTGTTGGGCACTCCTTGAATAGGTGAGGGAGGTATTCGTGAGATGTCTAGCATTGCAAGCACCTTTCCGAACCAATCCCCTAGCAAGAACCTTCACCCTAGTTGTTGGAAGGGCTCCCCAAAGAACCTTCCACACGAAGACCTTCACCAAAGAACGTTCACCCCAGTCAGAACGACTCCCGATAGAACCTTCTACACAAAGGCCGTCATCCTATGTGGCCATTATGGACACCAGATGTTCTTTACGACTACTAAAAATGTCAAAAGAAACTTACCCACAGAGCACCCTCGAAAGAGCCATTGATCTTTAACCCTACTCTCTCTCTTCACAAAAAAGCGTTCAAAACTATCTCTCTCCTCTCTCGTGCATTCTCTAGTTGGCCTGCTAAAAAAGGCCTTAGTGAACAAGGCATAAAACAATGCATTTATAAGTTTGATCCCATGATATGAAGTATTGACTAATTGAGTTAAGAAAACAAGTGAAAGGGTCACTACGGCTTTCAAAAACAATAAGAAAGTGATAAAATTGTTAGGTTGAATTTAACTGGTATGAGTGTTTGGGAAAGGATTGTCTCAGCTTAGTCTTGAGCCGGTTGAAAATCGAAACTAGCTAGCCACAAACCATGGTAAACGGAAGAAAAAAAGATGAAATAGGTGAGAAAGTCGTCCAAAAATTCAATAGTTCTTAAAAATTTTGCTAGTATTTCCAATTTTCTTCTTTGTGAGGAGGAAACTTTCTCGAACGTTAACACTGACCGGAATCAAGCTATAGAATGCAAGAAATGTAAAGCCATGTGAAGCTGTGAAATGAAAGGTGAAATAAAAAGAAGTAATTAATATATGTGTGTGCGTGTATAGAATTTATCTACACTAATGATAATGGGGGAAGGGATTCCGGGCCTCTCCCTCGGCCACGTGTCAGTAGGAGATTAATCTAGCCAGTGTCTCCTGGAGCCTAGCATCACAGGCGGACAGTGCAGAGTGGTTGGTAGCAAGCATGAGACAATGCACAGTGCGCACATGCAGTGGGGGGGGGGGGGGGGGGGGGGAGAGGAGAGAGAGAGAGAGAGAGAGAGAGAGAGAGAGAGAGAGAGAGAGAGAGAGAGAGAGAGAGAGAGAGAGAGAGAGAGAGAGAGAGAGATCTCCATTGCAGCCATCAGCTCGGTGCTCGCTCGCTTTTGTCATCGGCTCTGCACTGCTTCAAAGTTCATGCAAGGGAGAGAGACAGAGAGAGAAAGAGAGGCAGATAACACCTGCAATAGAGAGAGAGAGAGAGAGAGAGAGAGAGAGAGAGAGAGAGAGAGAGAGAGAGAGAGAGAGAGAGAGAAAGAGAGACTCACGATCTCCATTGCGGACATCAGCTCGGGGCTTGCTCGCTTTTGTCATCGGCTCTGCACTACTCCAAAGTTCATGCGAGGGAAAGAGAAAGAGAGGGAGATAATACCTGCAATAGAGAGAGACACAGAGAGAGAGACAGAGAGAGAGAATCGCTCGTGATTTCCCTTGCTGCCATCAGCTCCATGCTCACTCGCTTTAATTTTGCTATCGGTTCTGCACTCTGCAATGACCTCCATTGCTGCCATCAGCTCGACGCTCCGCAACGCGCTGGCGAATTACCTGTGAGTAAGCAGAGCGACAAGAGGAGAAAAAAGAGAGGCCACAGGTGGACGAGCAAAGAGTTGGCCCATTGGTGGTATCTCTCTCTCTCTCTCTCTCTCTCTCTCTCTCTTTCTTTGTGTAGGTGTGCGAGTTGCAGCTGGACTGCTCTCTCTCTCTCTCTCTCTCTCTCTCTCTCTCTCTCTCTCTCTCTCTCTCTCTCTCTCTCTCTCTCTCTCTGTGCATGCCCGTGAGCCGAGCACATGGTTTGTAGAGTCAGTGCCGACTCATTATGTTGCAGGACTCTTTGCCATCTGATAAGCCCTTAATCGCCAATGTGATGATAAGAAACATTCTGGTGCAGGCATTTAATTAGGTAATCGTCCTCTGTATTCTCCAATTTAGAGGCGACACATATTTGAAGTGAAACATTAGGAGATTTTGGAGGTCATTTGGAGGACCTTGTAAGAAATTCTATTTCTCTCTCTAGAAAATGTTCTTAAAATATACTTGCACTTGTTCCGTACGTCCAAAAGGACAACAGAACACTCTGAAAAGTGAACCTAACTTTTTAAAATCCTTGAAAACGGTCACTTTTTCATTCAATTGGTGTGTCATTTTCATGAAGTACATGACGCTCATTCAATATAGCTTTTGTCATCATTGAAATTTAAAAAATCACAAAATTATCAGTTGGTGTTAGAATTCAAAGTTTTTGACACCGCCAATGCGTCCAAAATGACCAAAAACTTAAAAAAGGTCTATCTACTTGCCTCAATCTGACACCCAGAGAGGGAGAAATTGTCAAAATACTCCTAAAAAGGAGATTTTGCCTCACGGCGTGCGGGGGGCCATCTGGAAAATTCCAAATGGCCCTCCGCGTGCCGTGAGGCAAAAAATAAAAAAGTTGAATCACGACATGCAGAGGGTCATTTAGAATTCTCCAGACGGTCCCTTGCGTGCATGCCATGATCCAAAATCCCCTTTTTAGGGATTTTTTGGTGATTTCTCCCTCTCCGAGTGTTAGATTGAGGCAAGCAGATAGGCATTTTTTAGGTTTTTAGACGTTCCGGATGCATTGGCGGCATCAAAAACTTCACATGCCAACATCAATTGATAGTTTTGTGATTTTTTAAAATTTCAATGATGACGAAAGCCATATTAAATGAGCGTCTCCTACCTCATGAAAAAGACATTCGCATTGAATGAAAAGGCGCCTGTTTTCAAGGACCACTGACACCTTTTTTATATTTTAATATCAATCTATTTTTCTACGTAACATAGGCTCTTCTTTCATTGGAGGAGCGCTTGTTTCTCTCTCTTCTAAAAGGCCCTCCAAAAGACCTCCGAAATCTCCTAATGGAACCTCGGGTCAACACCACAATTAGCTTCATTATATTTGTTGTCTGTTAGGTGAATATGAGAAAGCCTGAAGAATGGAACATATTTTTGTGGGCATTTTGTGTGGCACTCTGCTTTTACAAGTAATTATTGTGGAGTTGTTCTTAAACAAATTTGCACCACTGTGTGAAGCTCGCTTGGCAACAATGGTTGATTTGTGCCGCAGTAGGCTTTCTTACCTTTCCAATTGCCTTGGTTGGTAAACTCATACCTATGCCAAAGAGGCATTTATGGGGATCATGCAAGAGAAGGAGGAGGGATCATTCAATTGGAGAGATTGGGTCACCATAATAAATTTAACGATGATCGATGAGAAAAACAAACCTAGATATTCTTGCTCTGCCTTATTGCTTCCTTATTGAAGCAATGCTACACTTATAATCTATACTTCTTCTATGCTTCTATAAAAGGGGGAGGGATTCCGCCATCTCCCCCTACCATGTGGTGCTCTCTCTCTCTCTCTCTCTCTCTCTCTCTCTCTCTCTCTCTCTCTCTCTCTCTCTCTCTCTCTCTCTCTCTCTCTCTCTCTCTCTCTCTCTCTCTCTCTCTCTCACACACACACACACACACACACACACACACAGGTAGGTTGTGATGGGCTGCATTGAGGTAAAGCCCGAGCTAGCATGTCGTGGGTCTCTGCGACAAAGCTCTTGGAAGCTTCAATCTTATTAAAATATTAAAAGCTCCAGGTTGCCTTCTAACATGTTGAATTTTTTGAAATCCGAAGCTTAAATGCCGGCTTCATTTCTCAACAAAAAGATATATAGAGAATAAATACTTGGGTTTGTTATCGCGCATGCGTTGTTGGAATTAGGGTTGCAGAGAAACACACACAGCTTGGAGAAGACGAAGGAAGCTCAAGGCACACAATAGAGAGTGTGTTACTTAGTGTGCAATGGAAAGATAGATAGCCCTAGAGTGATGGGCGTATATACAATGCACGGGGGGTAAAACCTCCTAAAGAGGGAAAAAATGCCCCGGCGGTCCTAGTGTGTTCACACACATCACTACCACTGTGTATATGGTAACAAATCCCCCCTGGAGTGATGCAGTGAACGAGAGCTGGCACATGAGTAAAGGGAAGTGCCATGCCCTGAGGACAGGATCAATCCACAAAGGGGAGTAAGCCCAAAGCTTTGCGGAAAGCTTCAAGCTTCTCACGAGAAAATGCCTTTGTGAAAAGATCTGCAAGGTTGTCCTGTGTTGGCACATAAGCCAAGCTGATCTCTCCTGTTGAGAGCCTCTCCCTGACATAGTGGTAATGCACCTCAATGTGCTTTGTGCGAGCATGAAAAACTGGGTTACTCGCAACTGCCAATGCGCTCTGATTGTCAGTGTAGATAGTGTTGGCAGTGTCGTGTCCAACACCCAAATCACCCATAAGGCGTCTGAGCCATACACACTCAATCATAGCTGTGAAGACTGCCCTGTACTTAGCCTCACAACTCGAAGTGGCCACAGTAGGTTGCTTCTTGCTCAACCATGATATACATGAACTGCCAAGCATGAAACAAAAACCACTTGTGGACACTCGCATGTCAAAACAACCAGCCCAATCTGAGTCCGAAAAAGCATGTAAGTCTGGCGGCAATGATCCCCCCTTGGGATAAAACAAGCCAAGATGTAAAGTTCCACTAAGGTAGCGTAAAATCCTCTTGACAGCCTGCCAATGCTTAGACCTTGGGCTATGCATAAATCTGTTGACCTATGAGACTGCAAACTGAATATCCGGCCTCGTGTTGCATACATAAATGAGGCAGCCAACAGCAATTTGGTAAAGAGTGACATCAACAGGATCGCCAGCATCATGTAGACTCAACTTCAAACCTGTTTCCATGGGAGTGGCAATAGGTTTGCAATCCTCAAGTCCAAACTTACATAGCAATGTCTCTATGTAACTTTTCTGACACAAGGCAATACCACCATCACACTACTTAAACTGTATACCCAAGTAATGATGCAACAGCCCCAAATCTTTCATCTTGAAAGTAGCATTCAAATCAGCCTTAAATTCATCAATATGTCTCTCATTTGGTCCAGTGATCAGCAAATCATCAACATAAAGAACCACAATGAGAAATACATCATCCTCACGCTTTACATACAATGTGCTTTCTGTTGGACTGTTACGAAAGCCTCGTTTAACCAAAGGAGTGTCAGCTTTCTCATACCAAGCACGAGGAGATTGCTTCAACCCATACAAAGCCTTCTTACATCTGCACACTTTGTCCTTTTGTCCTTTTATGACAAAACCGCGAGGCTGCGGTACATAAACTTCCTAAAATATGTCACCAATCAAGAAAGCAGTAACAATGTCTGATTGATGTACATCCCAACCAAAATGAGCTTCCAACGCACATAGAAAATACAGTAGTCAAACGACAAGTGGGTTTTTGTTGTGCATAACCTTTTGCAACAAGTCGAGCCTTATGGCGATCAATCTCACCATTGCGGCTTACGTTTCAACTTGTAAACCCACTTCGTACCAATGGCCATTTTGCCAGGAGGCAAATCACATAAAGTCCATGTGTCATTTTCTATAAGTGCATCATATTCTGATTGCATGGTAGCCATCCAATTTTCTGAATTTTGTGCTTCATCAAATGATAGAGGCTCCTTAACATCATGTAAGCTAGACACAGCCAAAGCATAACAATCTGATGCATAAGATGCATGGCGAGAGCCTGAACGAGTACGACTAGACAAAGGTGCATCCAGTTTACTGTCACGCAAAGTGTGCACCAGCCATTTTGGCATACCTCTAGCCTACTCATTTTTAGCCCTTTCCTCATCAAGTACATCATGTACATCTGCATCAGTAATAGGCTGATCTATAACATTTTCAAAAACCCCCATAGGCTGTACATTTGCCTCATTGGAACTTACATTTGTATTTCCAACACTGAAAAGAGGCAACAAAGTGTCATAAATGTCATGTGAGCTTACATTATTGTCTCTAGTACATGACAGCAAGGGCTGAACAGAATCTTCCACAAACACTACATCTCGAGAAACCAGAATACGTTTTGTTTGCGGATGATACAACCTGTAACCTTTGCTTTCAGCACTATAACCAACAAAAATACATTTGACAGCCAAAAGCACGCATGTGCTCAATAGAAGGCTTTCTATCATGCCATGCTTCATATGGAGTAATAGATTGCAAAGCTTTCGTAGGACACCTGTTAAGTACATAAGTGGCACACATGATGGCCTCAAGCCAAAAAGAATGCGGCAAAGCTTGACTTTTGACCATACATCGTGCCATTTCCGTCAGTGACCTGTTTTTCCTCTCAACAACACCATTTTGCTGAGGTGTATAAGGCACTGTACATTGGTGTTTTATCCCATGACTAGCCAGAAATGCATTAAATTCATGAGACATTTACTCCCCCCCTCGACCGGAACGGAGGGTGCCCATAGTACATTTCGAGACATTTTCAGCCATAGCCAGAAATTGTTTGAAGCACATAAAAACTTTGGACTTCGCTTTAATCGGAAATACCCATGCATGCCTGGAGTAATCATCAATGGAAGTCGCGAAGTACAGGTAATTGCCCAAGGACGGAGTTTGCATGGGCCCACAAACATCAATATGCACAAGCTGCAACCTGCATGTGGCCCGAACTGAACCATCCTTTGGAAATTTAGAACGCTGCATCTTACCCAAAATACAGCCTTCACAAACATGTTTGATAGGTGCTTCAAGAGGCAGAAAAGAAGCAACCATATCAGATTTCTGCAAACGCAGCAAACTGACAAAATTCACATGACCAAAACGTGCATGCCAAAGTTTTGCATCTGAAATAGCCCTTGAATCTGCAACAACATTTGCAAAATTTTTTCCACACTTGTCGTACAAAGTGAGCTTATACAGCCCACGGCACAAAAGCCCAGATGCAACAATTTCATCACCAAAACTGAGATCATGAACTGTACATCTGTCATCCACAAATTTGACTACAAGTCCAAGTCTAGCAAGTGCATACACAGACAAGAGATTCTTCTTGATCCCAGGTACATAAAGTGCGTCAACAAGTGTGAAAGAACTGCCATTAGCAGCAGTAAGCACAATCTTTCCAACTCCTTGAACTGGATAAGAGGCAATTGTTGGCACAAGTGACTGAATTCCCATGAGGGACAGACTCGAGAGAGGTAAACAATTCACGATGTGAGGTAATGTGCTTTGTAGCACCACTGTCGAAATACCACACATGTGAATCTGCAGCAACTGACAAGCATGCATCGTGGACAACAAGATTTTAAGTGCACTCTGCGCTAAAAGCCCATTCTGCATCGACATCAGCATCATAGTCTCCTTTCATAGAAGACTCAACAATGGCTGCATTTGTAGTGGAACCAGCATTTGCAGTGGAACCACCCTCTTTCTTCTTAGCCTCTTTGGCCTTCAACTTAGGACACAACTTGATCAAGTGATCATTAGCTTTACAATAATGGCAACGCATCTTCTTTTTGCCCTTATCACTAGAATTTCCAGACGAAGTGCTGCCAGCAGAAGCATTAGGAACAAGAGTTTTGTCAATCGCAGCAGAACCATAAGAAGTGGCTGCATTGCTGTTACCACCCTTTCTTTGAGAAGTAATAAAAGCCTGTTCAACTGCACGCTGTCTAGTCCTGTTTTTTCTAGAAAGTGACTCTTGCAACAACAATGTGCATATTGCATCAAACTTGACAACTTCTGGATTTCCTTGGGTCATCAGTCTCCAAGTACTAGCAAAAGTCTGGTAGGAATCTGGTAAGGCATCAAGAACAGTTTGCACAAGGGAACTGTCTGAAATGACTTCACCTGCAGAAATAAAGTTGCTCATTGATATCCTTGACACTAGCAAGGAAAGTGTCCATATCATCTTCGTCATGCATAATCTTTGACTCCAGCTCTTTACGCAGCAAAGCAATTTTAGCCTCATTGCGGCTTGCATAAAGACCTGCTAGAATATCCCAAGCCTGTTTTGCAGATTTTACTGAACGGATGTGAGGAACAATGGTGCGCTTCACAGACAACGCAATCAATGCATGAGCCTGCGCATCCTTAACATCCCAACGAGCTTGTTCTGCCATAGGCAAAACAACTCTAATAGCTGCAATCCTTGCAGAAAGACCTGCAACATTCTCAACATTGCCTTCATCCTCAGAACCAGGACGTACATCAATGCCCTGCACAATGTTCCAGACACCCTTTGACACAAGCACATGTTGCATCATATAAGCCCACATAGGGTAGTTGTCCCCATCCAACCTGTCCTCAACAGCAAACATCTTGAACACATATGTGTTGTTGTTGTCAGCCATGGTAAATGCTGCACCTGATGTGAGAAACTGAGCGGGAACAACACGTGCTATATAGTACAAACCGTAGAAGACTACAAGGCACCTGTTATGCAGAAAACGGCACTGACAAAAATTCTGCACAAAATGACGAAATAGCCTGTGCAATACTGCCTGTAGTGGAAACGGAGGCCGAAATGAGCCCAAATCAAAATTCTGAGCAGACGAGCTCTACGAGACCTCCCAAAGTATTTGTCGACCTGCGGACGCTCGCCAAAGCTCACTGAAATCGGAGAAAGTGAGCAGGCGTGTACTAGAGCAGCTGGCGACTAAGCCCGGTAGGACGCAACCTGCTCTGATACCAATTGTTGGAATTAGGGTTGCAGAGAAAACACACACAGCTTGGAGAAGGCAAAGAAAGCTCAAGGCACACAATAGAGAGTGTATTACTTAGTGTGCAATGGAAAGATAGATAGCCCTAGAGTGATGGGCGTATATACAATGCACGTGGGAAAAAACCTCCTAAAGAGGGAAAAAATGCCTCGACGGTCCTAGTGTGTTCACACACATCACTACCACATGTATATGGTAACATGCGTGCGCACACGCACACGCACACATAGAGAGAGAGAGAGAGAGAGAACAATGTTGATGTGGTAAAATAATTAGGTTTTGTTTTGTATCTAATAACTTTTTTCTTGGATACAGATTACAATATTACCCACAATTAGTTTCAGAAACCGAGTTGTAATAGCTATTTCGGGAAACCCATAGTACAAGGTCATAGGACCTATTATCCAGAAACCCGCTCAATTCTTCAATGTAAAATTTGTTGCAAAACAAAGGGCTAGTCCAACTTTAAATTAACAGCCTTGTACTTCAAAACAAAGTACTTATTTTACTCAAACCAATACGATCTTTACTTCGTTAGCATAGTGGGCAATTTCCAATCCATGGCCTCCCATTCACCCACGTGGCACCTATTTACAGCGCTAAAAAGAAAGCTGCGCCGTCAAAAGCTAACGACGTATAAATAAAAACACCTACATCGACTACGCTCTCCACAGATTGACGACGCGCAGGATTGACGACCAGGCCAGGCTCACGTGGCTGCTCACGTTCTCTCTCAGCTTCAGGTTCTCTCTCTCTCTCTCTCTCTCTCTCTCTCTCTCTCTTCAATCGGTTCAAAAGGCCTAAGGCTCTCTCTCTCTCTCTCTCTCTCTCTCTCTCTCTCTCTCTCTCTCTCTCTCTCTCTCTCTCTCTCTCTCTCTATACTTGCCTTCCATCTTTCATGCGTGCAGCAGCAGACGTGCAAGTAGAGGCATATTGGCCTGCACACTTTGCTAAGTTATTGGAAAAGCGCACTGTCCTGTTGCTGTTGCGGGTGCAACCGTGTCTGCTGGAAAAGCTTCCCCTTGTAGTCGGGTGCAGCCGTGTCTGCTGGAGGAGCTTCAAGTCAAGAACTTCCCCTTGTATCCGGATGCCCTGCTTTTACTCTCTCGGATGCGCCTACTTTGATAAGTATGCTTGCTTTTGTGCCCGATAGCCCAATTTTGTAGGGATGATAGTATGGTGCTTGTCAAAATTTAAGATGCTGCTGAACCTTGTAATTGCCTTGCTATTTAGTCAAAAACCATGGTCGATTCTTACCGACAAAAAAAGAGAGGCATGTACCTACGTGTGCATCTTGCAGGCATGTGCCTCTATGCAAGATGTTGATAAGGGCACAAAAAATTATTCAGAGGCTGTTGAAAAGAGATGTCGTACTTAGCATTGCCTTTGTTGACATGTATGCCAAACAAGCCTGCTAGAACCTAGACATCTACTTGAAGAAGTATTGGGTTACTTCGCCTTCGGTGATTTATCCCATTAAGAGACACTGATAGAGTAGGCCCAACGATTTTGCTATCGATGACTTAAAATTATATGCTCTATGATAGTACAAAGTGTGCACCATGTCTAAGTCCTAAAAAGATTGCTTAGAATACCCATCACATGCTAACAAGAAAGGCAGATGGGCCTGACAAGATGGAGAAGCATCACTTCAGATGCAAGGATCACAAGGAGGAGAAAAAGCCTTTAGCCTGGTTCTTTCCTACGCTTTTGGGGCTATGTGTATGAGTTTAAGTCTAGCAGCGAAATTGACTGCCTACAACTCTGTTGTAAAATCTCTTGAGCAATTTTGCATTGGATACATCTGATTCATCACGAGACGTCGTCATTGTTGACAAGTTTGGATATGGCTGGATGCTTGTGAGTCTTTGTGCATACAATAATGTATATATATGCAAGTTCCAAAGTATGTATGTGTGTTGCTTTTCTGAGATTTAATGATGGTCTCTGTTGCTCAAATGTGGAAAGTTAAGTCACACCACTTCACTTATGCGAGATGTTAAGTCACACCACTGCTATGTATTTGCGAGATCGATTTTCTCAGAAGCTATGGGTAATTTGTTTATCTAAGGCAATCATCATATATCAAATCCAAGATGTTTGCTGATCTCGTTGCCACGTACATGGAAAATACCTCTATTGATACGATGCAGTCAGAGGGGAATCGCCTCTTTTTTGAGTGCACGTGGCTCTGCAGATATGGTGCTTGAACGTCAGAACCTGAGAATTTCCCCTCAGTGAGAACTCAGTATGTCCACTGTACTCGTCGCTCATTATGTGATCATGATGCAAATATGGAGTGATGGCAGAAGAGTTGAAAATCTTGCAGGAAACAGATCTTCCAAGTCTTGTGCTCTCCAGACATTGTCGTGGCGATGCATACAGATGCTTGATTTTCCTTTCCCCGCCAGCACACTTTGGAAGTATATGGCTTGACCTCCTAATTTCCACCACAGGGATGATTGCGTCTCTCTGATCCCCATACTATCAAGGCTTTCATTCACAAATTCCACATGTGCCACATGATTTGAATGCACATTGCGATTGTTGCATCTCTTCTGAAATGTGAGCCAAGAGCGTCTCTTTGTCGAGCCACCTTGACCCACTATACCCACTAGACAGAGTCGTGCTGCCCTAAACCTCAATGCTCCAAGGTTTGTGGCGATGATGCAGGTTGTGGTAGTAGCGTTGGGGCAATACGATCTACTGCATGTTGTCGGTAAGAGTAGTTGGAGGACATTGAGGGCCATGGAGAACACAGATGGCGTTAGCAGGCCAAGGCTAGTCACATCGCACAACACTACTAGCAAATCCCTCTTATCAACTCTAATTTTTTGGTTGGTGATTACTCGTTTCACAATGCTGCCAATTGTCCTGTACATCTTCATTACTTGCTAGTGCATCTTGCATGGATAACTAATTTGATGTTTTGAGACCATGTCCACCTTCTGCAACGTCTAGGAGGGGAGAGTTATTATGCATGGGTAGGGGGTGACCATGCTGAGGATAAAGGGGTCTCACTAGCAATTATAGCAGCTACGTGTGTATGTCCACCTTCAACTACCTTACTCAACTCATTTCTGCAGGCGCAAGTACTTATGGCCTAACTCTACCGTGTTTCATTGCAGAAAGATCAAGAGAAACTTGGACGCAGCTCCTCTACATTTGCAACAGCGACATATTCCAGCGTGCGGTGAGTACCAAGTGCCACATTTTAATCTTGAACGCTGAGGACACAGTAAAAAGGAACACACCGAAAATTGCATGTTGCCGTGGGAATGGCACGTTCCCTCGTATTATAAAAATTGGGGAGGACTGTGCAAATCCCCCTTGCAGGGACACCAACACATTTTCTTTTTTTTCTATAACATAAGAGATAAAGAACACATACAAATAATGAGATTACTCTCAGAACCTTAAACATTGTGCTATTACTTTTCTAACGCTTCTTACTTATTCTTTGCAAGGGACATTCAAGAAATCAGCAACCGCTTGCCTCTTCTCAGTCTGAAACCCCACAACAACGCAATCCAGCACCAGGTACATAGTTGTTTCAAACGCTTGAACTATTCGTTGCTTAGCCGTGACTAGTAACTAAATATCGCAAGGTTCTGATCTCATTGAACCATTAAGATTGAGCCCGACTGAAGCCTTCAATGGACCATCACCGAAAGCGTAGGATACACCTCAGCAGATCGAAAGCGAGACATCGCACTTCAATCAAGAAGAAGGCTAGATTTCTACCATGCTCACAATCATGGATTGATATCGTCAATTTAATACACCGATGGAGATCAAAAATAGCAACGACATTCAGACCTTTAAGCATATGCTTTGTTTGTGGTGTAGTTTCATCCAAAGAAGTGCCTCTTTTCATTGTACTCAAGCTCTAGATGAGACATCGGTTGCAATGTTCGCTAACAGTCTATTGATATCCAGCTTAGAGGCTACACAAATAGAAACACAATGGGTGCAGTGCTCCGCTTGTGAGAACTCAAGTGCACGTCGCAGATATTGTGTGCCGTTACTTCCAGACTACACAAGAAGAATACCGAACGGAAATCAGCTTCACATACAGCTACTGAGCGTCATTGACATATCTATCAACGCCATCTCAACAGTGACAACAATTGCACGTGGTACACTAGACAGACGTTCAATATTAGATAACCGTGTGCTGTCATGGAGTAAAGAGCATAGAACAACCTTCACAGAGCAAGACCTAGCTACATCACAAGTGGCAGACATACTTGCATTCAATCTTGAGAACAACTTCGTACTACAAAAGTACATGTCGATGGTTGAACGACCGAATAAGAAGCTTGGCCTCTGCATACTAAGTCAAGATACTGTGAGCAAGATCATTCAGCACCAACAAGACAACGCACCGTTTGCACTGATGGCGCAGCTTGACACGAGTTTGATGTTTGGTATCATCGAAAACATCGTTGAACCAGCCAGGAGAAGAGCATTCACCGCTAGCGATACTTACGAATTTGCTTCTCTGCAGCTCCGTGGCCGTCAACAATTGCTTGAGAGAACAGTTACTTTCAAGCCCAACGGCATGCCTGCCGCATCAAGCTCCGTGAACGACATCACAATAGAGACGGCAGCGTTTCCATTCCTGTTTCCTTTCGGGAAAGGCCAATATGGTGGTACAATCAACTTCAGTATATATGTAAAGATACGCGCATCGACTTTGTTCTCCGTTTACACCCTGTACAAGCCATACCTGCTCATAATGTACCAAGTAAAGCAGGCTCTTATGTTGGCTAACAATACACACACGAGCTTGTTGCAAAGGGACATTGACAACTACAAGAAGGCCAATCGTACAGCAACTGACGAGGACACTGTGAGACATGTGCTTTGGTACAGCACCCCTTCCAGCATGCCAGGCTCCTGCTCGTGGCACCGCAAGAACCTAAAGGACTTGATAGCAATGGTGGACAAATGGGGAATGCCTGATTTCTTCTTGACTTTCACTGCCGATGAGGTCACAGACACAAGATGGCCTGAGATTGACACGATCGAGCTAATTGCACGTCATTTGAACGCCTCCTTCACTTGGACAGACTGCCCGGTCGAATGCGCCCTCACCTTCCACACTAAATTCCAAATGCTTATGTCCAAATATATACTTGCGAAAGGTGTATTGAGCCGTGTGCAACACCACTTGGTTAGATATGAGGTCCAAAATAGAGGATCACTGCATGCTCATGTCATACTGTGGATGGATGAAGAAGACAAAGAGCAACTATCTGCTGAGATAAATGCATACATCCCGCAAGAAACCAGCACTGTGGTTTTGCCAGGAGTGAGCCGCCTCCGACAACGCGTGCTCAGGAAACAACTTCACAAGTGTCGTACAAGTTGTTACCACGGTCAAAGAGATGGAGTATGTAAACACGGTTTTCCATTTCATGCACAGCCAAATCCAAACCCAGTCTTCAACGAACAAAATCACAGATGGCAATACTTCAGGCCCCGGCATGAAGACAGAAATGTCATACCGTACCACCCTACACTACTTCTGCTATGGGGTGCACATATGAATATACAGCGGGTCACCAATTCATCATTGTCCTATTACCTCCTGAAGTATGCACTCAAAACTGAACCAATGGGCCATCTCAACATCCGCTCAGAAGATGCAGAACGCTTAGGCCTAGGTGGCCTTGACACTGTGAAATTGAAGCTGATCTCAGCCTCTTTACTGTCGAAGCCTATCTCAGCAACAGAAGTGGCATTAAATTGTTTGCAAATCCCAGTCATTTCAAAGAGTGACACTGTCCAATACGTTGACTCATCACCCCCGGCACTACGACAACGAATCATTTATCACAACAATGATGTCGTGTTGCACCATGTCGATCTGTACTGCACCCGACCACAAAGTCTGGACAATCTTACATTCTACGACTTCCACAAGAATTACACAGTGACGAAGGGGAAAAAAGGGAAAAAATGTATTTCAGAGGCGAACACCTACGGCCAATCTTTGGAGCGGCAACACTGACTGATCCGTTTCACAGACTTCCACCCAGGGCATCATCCGGAGGCTTTCTTTTACAACGTGCTACTAAAGAGGATCACCTTCATAAACAAATCCAAGCTGCTCTCACCGGAGAACACGTCCAGGTCATACTATCTTGAGTGCAAACTTAGAAATTTGATACTGACAGATGAGGACCTTGAGATGTACATCACCGAGTATACACAACGAAATATGCTCACGACAGATCAAACACACCAATTTTAGAATATGATACTACAAAAGACATCCTCAACAAACGCTACCTCATTTCAATATCCAGATGTGCAAACAGACTACGAGTAACAGGACACGACTTCTCGTATCTTTGCCCTTCTAAACAAGCTTCAAAACGTCCAGAACGCGTCACTGACATCTGAACAAGCAGAGATCTACAAGAAGCTCACAGCAGCAAAGGGTGGTCTGCATGTGATCACAGGCACTCCTGGCAGTGGCAAAAGCTTCCTCATAAGATATATCACAAGCCAACTCATAATGCAAGGGAAAACTGTCACACTTGCTGCTTTGACTGGTGCAGCGGCCACGAGGTCAAGCAGCATCGCAACAACTGTCCATTACCAATTCAAGATACCGGTGCACGCACAGCAGTATCCCCTATCAATCTCCGAAACTGATGACAGATACGTCAGTATCAAAGAAGCAGACACGATTATCATAGAAGATATTTCTATGTTGACAAAGCAAACTTTTGATCTCATAGTACGACAAATTGTGAATATCACGAACGGCACACTGCTAGACCCATTCAAAGATAAAAAGCTCTTCTTGTTTGGTGATTTGGCACAGTTGCCTCCGGTATGCAGGCATCAAAGTGATCATTGCTACTCATGCCACATCACAAGCTCCACTTATTGGTCCACTGCTACTACGTACATTATGTCTTGTTCAGTGTGCCATGCAAAAGATATCTCTTTCATAGAGTTCCTCAATACAATAAGAGTCAGGCTCCCCACAAAGAAAGAGATCCACGATGCGCTCGGTGACCGCATCATAACGCAGGATCAACTAGAGCAACACATGGATAGGAATATGACAATCATTTGCACACACAAGAGTGACGCTCGATATTATAATAACCTTCTCTTCGAACGCTTCCATCGGCACATTCACATCATCCAAATCGGCCTCAAGACAAACGCACACAACGTCCCTGAGCTCCAAGCATGGCTTGAAGATCCCGACTTCCACGCAATTGACAGAATAGCAGAAGGAGCAAAGGCGCTGATAACAGAGAACATAGACTTAACAATTGGAGCAGCCAATGGATCACTATGTCGCGTAGACGAAATCCTCCAAGATGAAGAAGGAGGCGTCACAGCAATCAAAGTCACACTCGACACATCCAAACAGGAACTTACGCTTCGACGGTCCAAGCATAGCAGACGGACATTTAATGGGCACCGGTACCATAAATCCACATTCCCACTAGCTCTCACCTACGCTATGACTGGACACAAGTCCTAAGGCGCAACAATCAACTCCAACGTCTTGCTAATTGTAAAAGACGTTTTCGCCCCTGGCCTTCTATACGTGATGCTATCACGCGTCACTGAGCGAACCCGGCTACATTTACTAGAGCTACCTACGCCAGAGATGTTCACACCATCTAGATTTTTGAACTTCTAGCCGGGAATGTTTCCTACGCCCTCTTCAGTATCAATTCCTGTTTCTATTAAACAGATGAAATCGCCTTGTAACTGCCTTCTATATAAATCAGGAAGTTTTGTTCGACTGCTTGGCTTCTCTTCTGTGGACTTCTCATGTTCAATATGTTGCACTGCTGAGACACCTTCCCTATCATCCCTGCTCACTCTGATCCACCTTCTGTAAATTTATTGCTCTTCCCTTTTTCACTTCATTCATTTGTGCTTAAACGTTTGTCAGATCTTATGCTTCAGAAATACTGCAAGATGTCATCATAATAAAATTTTTTAACGTGCAGGAAATTGAATCAAGAAATGGATCACAACACCGTACATTTTGCATGCTTCTTTGATCTTGCATCTGCCTGTGTATACACATGCAAATCAATCACTCGTTTTGTTGTATAGATCTTCAAGCAATACACGAACAACGCAAAGGAAACGCAACCAGCGATACAACCTAAGAGATTTTACCTCACGACTAAGCAAATGAGATTGGCAAACTCAGCAGGCGAGAAACCCCATGCGTATATTGAGGGGTTCCATACTTTTCAAGAACGTCGCAACTTCATGAATAAGTGCGACGCAAGATATAAAGCTCTAGACCAAACGATGGCCACACCAAACACAGAAAGGATGACAACAGGTACTATTAGAAAAGGAAAATATAATGCCTTCTATCTGTCGTGCTAACAAGCTTGCTCCTACATCCCGCAGGTCTCATGAAGCAAATACTTGAAGAGCTTGATATCCAGTACGAGGATGATGAGAGTATGTTGCGTAATGTTTAAGCACAACAACTCCTCGACACAAAAACTGAAGGAATTACATTGTACGCGATGGAGCAGTTGCGGTTTGGTTACAACATTGACTTGGCTGAACTTTCAAAAGCTACTCAGGAAAAATGTGCCGCTATCTTGACAAATTTCATGACTTCGGCAAACCACACGCATGACGCAAATAATCCACCTATCACAATCCAGAAGGTAGCATGGCACTACAGCGAACACAAGGCAATAAATTATGGACAACCAGCCTCCCCATACGAGCCAGTTGCAACAGACCAAGGCAAGTATGGATAACAAGTATCACTAGCTTCCATTCACTTCTCCGTAGCAATGTCATTTTTTTATTGACCGAACCAATCTGGATGTACTGTAGATTTAGACACTCGTTAACAACCAGAGACAAGCATCGGCCTTCCACCCCAGAAAAAGCAGCGTCGCGGGAAGAATACATAGTCTACAGTATACGCTGCACGAAGAACGATAGGAGATATATCGGAGTTACGAATAACATCCATAAACGCATTGGCCAACACAAGCGCAACCCTCCGAAGAGAATGCGAGCGGACATGCAGACACACATTCCTTTCGAGGACAATTTTGAAATTACCACTTTAGCAACCAGTACCAATATTCATAAAGCTAGAAACTTAGAATATTTCTATATTAAACAACACAAGACAACAACTACTTTAGGTTATAACGTTTGTTCTGGACATCCACCAAGGTTGAGAAAATATTATTTTTTGAAAAAAAACAAGAAGGTATAGCTGTGAACTTCTGCCGTCTTCATTTCATTGTTTTGTTCACTGTCTTTGTCACATAACTTTGATCATTGCCTACAACAATGTCTTTTTGTTTCCATTCAAACTATGGCAGACATGACAACTTATCAACTGTTTTGATTTAAATGCCTTTTCTTTTCAGTTTAGAATGGGTAGGCCAATTCCAGCTGATCTGATTGAGCACCAGCCAGAATTTGAGACTGCAATGTACAAGTTCCAATACTGTCTTCACCCACATTTGCAAGAGCGGGTTCTCAAACACTACATGCATAAATGGAGCGAGTTCATTCCATGGCCAGTTCAACCACCTACCCCATGGCATCCACATTACATCACCTGGGATACGCTCAGTCGACAAATCACCATCGACATCGCCTTGCTGGCCACTTGCTTCACACAACACCATTGTATGTTGTTCGTGCAAATTGTAGACGTGCTCGGCCTACTCGAGACTATAGAATTAAATTACTCTAACGTAGTCCCCAGCCACATTCAGTTAGCTAAACAATTCGTTTCGCGCTATTTTTTTGTCGACCAGTTTCTCACACGCGCAACTCTGAAGAGCATCTTACCGATATAGTCCTCCTCCTCTTCTCCACAGAAGATTTGTCCATTTCATTGTAAAGAAATCATTGCATGCTACATACAATGTTCCGTTCATAATTCCTCAACTTTTTGACATACTACTTTCATCAAATCGTTTCAGTCACTTACACTCACTTGGCGTAAGAAGATTTGTGCAAAACAAATAATACGTGCTCTCTCTCTCTCTCTCTCTCTCTCTCTCTCTCTCTCTCCCCTTTCATTTCGACAATCTTCTTTAATTCCTCAACTTTTTGGCCTACTACTTTCATCAAATCGTTTCAGTCACTTACACTCACTTGGCGTAAGAAGATTTGTGCAAAACAAATAATATGTGCTCTCTCTCTCTCTCTCTCTCTCTCTCTCTCTAATTGCAATCGCCTTGAAGGCTTGTACCAGTATACAGGCTGACGAAGCACTCTAGTTTGAAACAGTATTTTGGAAACAGGTGCATGTAATTTTAGGTGCATGTAATTTTTGAAGCAGGTCAAATTAACGCTAATCTGCAAAGATCCGCTCTGGTTTAGCGAGAGGTGAAGAGGAAAAAGAGAGCTGAGGGGGACGTGGCTGTCGTTGCGCACGGACAGGGTGGAGCGGGACGCATCGTTGGGACTGCCAGCGACAGCTGTAACTGTCGCAGGAGCTTGTTGTGTTTATTTAAGCGGCAAGGTGGCGATGCTGTGTTCTAGAGGAATCGGGGCGACATGTATGAGGTGCTGATACAGTGGCACGCAGCTCACCGTCCTTGGTCCGACCTCAGGATGGTCAATGGTGGCCCGCAGCTGGGGATTGCACCAGTAGGACCTGCTGGTGGTCGCTCGCTGCGTCGGAACAAGCAAGCGGGTGGAATCACCTGCTGGTGGGACTGTTGGGCGACGCCTTGCGTGAATGCTCGGCCACGACCAGTGATACGCAAGCCTCCTGTTGCTCTGCAGTCGCACACAGCATGGGAACCGCATGCCAGCCGACTTTTGCTTCGGCTAAGACGCGCGGCGACGAATCTTCTGCACTAATACAATTGTTTAGGTAGAATCACGTAGATGTTTGCAATGAAAAAAACAACCTTATAGAAACATCAATCCCGAGGTGGAAACAATCCTTCAACACTCAAGGCCAGATTCACAACCTACATGCGAGTCTATGGCTTAAAAAATCCAACATCATAAAACACCAACCAAAGACAAAAAAACAAGTATAGAGCATATTAATGCCATACACACCTCATTGTTACATAATGATCAAGCCAAACCATTTATCATGGGTTCCCCATGCAAGGGAGAACCTCTTAAAGCATCCTAAGTATACCAACCGGCAGAGATAGAAAAAACCAAAACCGCCTAATCCTCGTCTTCAATAGAGGTCCTCCTCAAAATAACCATGATTTATTTTAAACAAACCAATTTTATGAGGAAAATCATACAGCCATGTATTTATGTTATGAGCTTTATTATGAGAAATCCTCCTTAGGATATTCAAACATGGGTTTCATGAATACATGAACGAGTTTCTACACAATTGTACGAGATCTCATGCTCATAACAGAACGACAAAGGTCTTGAAAGATCATAAATGAGGGGGAACTATCTACTTGATATGTACATAGTTCCTACTCCACCTCTTCTCTGCAGGTTTTGTCATTATGCACTCAAGAATGTAAATGATAACAACCAAAAGAAACCATAGCAAGTGCCCACAAGGACTAAGTGAGCACCACCAAGGGAAGTGGGCTCACCTCTTTATATAGGCTTAAAGGAGGATCTCTATGTATCCATGCATGAGCATGAAGAGGTTGCTCGTGCTCCTCTGCTTACGAAGAGTGGAGCGATCAAAAACATGATGAAGGCACGCTTACTTGGAAAATGTGCACGTTTGAATTGTAGATATACAAGATTTTTTAGCCCATCGTAGCCCTACTATGTGTCAGGTTCGGGAGGGGGCTAGACCCCTTTTCTCTTATTTAGAGAGAATGCCTATGGCATAAGTGTCGAGTGAATATCCCCAAGTCTTGCTTCTTAAAGATAAGGGTTCGGGTATGGCCAGATAGTAAGTCAAGCAGGAGAGTACACCTCAAGACGTGTGTGTGTGTGTGTGTGTGCACGCGCGCGCGGGTGCGTGCACGGATGCCCATCCTCTTCCAAGCATCGTACTCATTGAAACAATAATCCCTATGAGTAGGGGCCTACTGCCTCAGTAAGCCAATGAGAGTACTTATGCATATCCTGTTTTCAAGCCAACACTTCGCAAAGAGTGCTTTAAAATAGTATTTGTGACATCCTATTTCCTGAATCCATTTGAGCAGAAATTCTTACACAGTATGAAAATCTCCTCAAATGCAATGAAGGAATCTATTGAGGAATACATAATGAGGTGAAGAATACCAAGGCAAGTATCTAGAGTGTTGGTAATGGGTCTATTACTCTTTCTTTTTACAAACTCAGCTCGGGTAATGTCCAACTATCAAGGGTCTCTCTAGGAAAATTTCAAGGTTTATATAAACGACCTTGATGAGAAAGGGGAGCCTTCAACAATAGACTGTGGTGAGAATAAAGGCTCTATTTTAAGGTAGTATGGGTAGATTCGATCAAGTTATGTCACAAACAAAGGGTTATTTATACTCAAGATATCATCCATATATCGGCATGTATGATTGAATGGTACTACTTGCAAGTTAACTCAAGAGAAGAAAGATGTCTTTGATACCATTTATACTCAAAGAAAGCAAGCTATAGATTGCACATAGCAAGTGAACATGAGAATCCCATTAAGATCCTGAGAAGTTGTTTAAATAGAGAACTACTTGATTGTATCATACTAAGGTTGAGAAACCTAGAGATTACTCCGCTTAAATCATAATGATTTAGAGGACAAAGTGCAAGCTCTTTCGAAGTTTTTATCCGTTTAGGTTCCCAAACTAAGGAGATCTTTGCATACCTCTCCTCTTTCTTAGAATCATATGCTAGGTCAATTAGCTCTTCCAAGATATTTGTGAGGCCAAACTAGCTGGTTAATGGGATGTTTTTGTAACATTGTGTCATGTCGGTAGAGAAATGAAGTAGATTTGTGGAGGTAAATTGATGAACACCTCCAAGGAATTCTTAATAGTCAAGATGTTCTTGATGGAGATATTGAGAAATCGCTAGATAGAAACTTGCTTCTTCTCCAAAATGGAAAGAAATTTAGCCAGTACAATGTTTAGACATGAAGTGATATCCTTAGCACAATGTTTATAAAGATGTAATTGGATACATATGAGATCCACCAAAATCTGTACACTGTGTTTAAGGATCTTGTAGATCGGAAGACAATAGAAAGTAGTTTTAAGGACTTGGGATACCCTACGGAGACGAGATCTTCCTCTAATTGAGTATAGTAAGAGAGAGAATCAAGTGGTTAAGGTGACAAAATTCAAATCCATTGATTCTTTCTTCAGCAAATAACTAGACAAGACTTTCACATAAGAAAGAGGCATTGTTCGGGGCCATGTCATTCTTGAAATATAGTAACTCCCAATCCATTTTGTATCTACAACATAGAGACAGGTGCTACCCAGCAAGTATCCTTGACTAGCTAGTACTATGGATTCTTGCATATTTTATAAGATAAGATATCACAAACAATGTGAGCTATGAAAAAGTGCTTGTGAGTAGGTGTGTGTGTGTGGGTAGTGCGACATAGGAGAGAAAAGAAGAGAGAATGTGCCATGTAGGTGGAGCAACCTCTTAGTAGTGGGGAGCTCCTTATTTTTTGGTATACACAAGAATAAGGGAAAGTGATCAATGTGCGGTGGACGGCTGGACGTCTGGCCCCGGGCCAAGGCACAACGCCTTTATCCCAACAAACCTCCCACTTAAAGGCAAATGTGTTAAGTAATAAGTGGTTCCTACCAGATAAACTACTAAAATGTACAAAAAAATAGGTGAGAGGCTCTCTCAACCTATGCCCGCGGGCTTGCTCAGGCAATCTACATGCAACAATATCGGCTCTAGTGATAGGCGTTCGAATGTCTATGTTGGAGCCTCCATGTAAATTTTGTAGACAACTCTATATGGTTTTCATAGCTCTACAAGGCATCAGGATGGTGTCAATCACTATATAACTGCAATCCCTGCTGCAATTGCTCCCACTATTGCTACTAGTTTGGGGCTCGACACTAGTAGGTTGTACGTGAGATGCCCGAATGCTAATGAAATCTACACAAACTTGGCTTTCCTAGCCTTCCCTGCACTATCTGCATGCATTGCATCTTGAAGACTACTCATCACGTATGGATGTGTCATCACCAACACTGGTATGGCTAGGTCTCTCTCATCCGTAGGTGAAACCATGCATCCTGGCATCAGCTCATCAGCCTCTAGCATGAACATATCAAAGAACTCTATGTTCGTCATCTTTCCCTGTGTCTCTAGGGAGAAGACCCGCTCTAACTTTGTCTGCATGGACTCTGAAAACACCTGCTATGTCTCACTAGAACACTACCACTCTACCTATGTCACCTCTATCTCTACAAGTCTACAGACATGTCCTACACACCTACATGATCTGTCTCTTGAGCATACTGGAGCTCACGTGAAGGAGACACATCTCGTCTCTCCCTCAATGCATACCAACATCAAAATCAAGACTATGCCATCTTGTACCTCAGATAATGCATAGGATATACCAAGCCACTGCAGGCTCCTCTATCGATCACTAGTGATCTGCAGTGCATATGGAAAGACTTCTCTCTAAGAAATATATGACACCCGTCTTGCTGAGATCAAAATCTGTCTTAGTTGAGGAACATAATGCACATGTCATAGCATATAGGATGCACCACTAGGCAATGTCAAACAAGCATCTCCTGCACATGCAATGTCAAACGCCAAACCATTGGCCAAGTGTACACAACCAAAGCTACCACTAGAGAATGTGTCATTAGGAAAATATTGGACTCAAATTTGGGCCTTGTAAGAAATGCCATGTCAACGTAGAGAGAGATAATAAATTTTAACCCTTCTTCATACATGTTTTCTAAAATATGGATATCTTATTCATGCAAGATACGTTTATTAAAAAACCCAAAAAGTATTCCAATCATGATAACACTTCACTGTGTGTGACGGCTGCTGAATTCAATGCCGAATGTCTCAATCTTCTGCATTTTTGAAAACTAAGCTCTATTTCCTCGCCCCCTTCTCCCCCCCCCCCCCCAATTCCCTCTTGCATTCTCTCGCGTGCGTGATATTCAAATTGCCATTCTTCTATCGCCCCCACCTCCTTCTACACACAGTTTTGATTAGTCATGTCTCAATTGACACTTGTAGCTTCTCTACAAAAAACTTCTACGAGGAATAGGAGAGATGTGTATCACATGCACATAGAGCTCTCACGAGAGTATGAACCCCTCTGCAAGAAAAAAAATAGCAGACGCTTTCTGAATCTTGGAATGAGAACTTAAGATCACAGGGCATGAAAAATGTGGACCTTTGGCTGGACGGCAGAATGTATCCAAAACATCCCGTCACAAACTTCACTCCACCTTTTAAGAATATTACATCCTTAGTGAACTATGTCGGAGATGGCCACCATGGCTTGTATGGCTACACTAAGCAATTGTCTACAAGAAATGACGTTCTGCAACAAGAGAGATGTATTGTATACAGCGAGAATGTCCTCTTTACACCAGAAAGTCGTGCAATGTGCTAAACAGGTTGAAGGCAGCAAGGAGACCATCAAGGAGCTTACACAACAACTCAAAGAAAAAAAAACAGTGCTAGGTCTTCGCCAAAGAGAAAGAAAACTAAGAGAGACATCAAAGACTTGAAAGTTGGCTCGAGAGGAATCAAGAAAAGAGTGCAAGCCATCAAGTGACTCCATCTAACCTTCTTAAGTTTATATTCAAAATCTGCTTGCACAGATCTTTGCTTCACCCTAACAAGGAAGTGGAGCGCAACACAACCACCTCCTCGGCCCATTACGGACTCATATTGAATCGCAAAAATATAGTTGGCCTCTTGGATGATGAGCGTTCAACTCTTTGCATGGGATGTTCAATCAATTTTGGATGAAGCTGGTATATCCAATAAGGAATAGGCTACCATTTTCAAGTATGTAGCATCATTTGCAGTGTTGTTCCACTAGAAAAGGGTTTCGCATCATTTGCATTGCTATTCCACTAGAAAAGGGTTTTGATTCCTAACTCCTCTTACTCAGGTCTATGCAAAGACAAGTCAAAAAGTTCCGCATCAAGCACGCGCTATATCCAAACCCTTTCTCTATTCAAAAAACAAGACGTGAATTCAACGAGGAGGTGCTTCAAAAGCTAGGAAGTCCTTTCCACATTGAATCGACATATAGATCACCAAAAGGAGAAGAAATGGTCTATGACAATTATAACAATATTTTTTATGATATGATCGCGTTGCAGTCATACATTGTGTAGTTGTTCGATGTTACTCTTGAAGAGTGCAACGGCGTCCTGAAGTTTGTCATCAAGCTAGTTGAGTGCAAGGTTGTAAAGGAGACAAAGGTTGAGCGAGTGACAATCACACTTATATGAATAGATCTCTGGATGCAAGCATTGGACCAGATGATCTTGGAAAACCAATGCTCAAAATTCTTCCCAAGGCACTTCCAACAACAACAACAACAACAATCGGTCCAAGGAGAAGGGAGTTTACCAAGGCAAAAACAAACTCTCTCCTGAAGAGCTTGAATCTTTTTGCAAGGACCATAAGTGTTTCAACTGTGGGGAGCAAGGACATGGATATCGTTCTTGTCCCAAGAAGAATGCTAACAATGAGACTCTTAGGGATTCCACCATCAAAGCTCCAAAAGAGGATGTTTATTGCAAAGGATCGTCACTTTCCTATGCTTGGGGAAGGGTAAGAGAGCATGATTCCTTCATCTTGTTTGACCCTGGCTCTACTCACAACTTCATATCAACGGAGTTGGCCACCAAGTTGGGCATTCAAGCTTTCGAGATGGGAGATATGGTAATGGCTGACACAGCTTTCAAAGGACAGCAAGCCTCTGTTACTCCCTTGATTGAGAAGTTGAGGCTCCATGTCCAAAGCTATGTCGACAAAGAAGACTTTTTCATCTCTCCTCTCCAACATGAGGATGCTATCCTAGGGGTGCCATGGTTTGATCGCATGACTGCCAATATGAAGTTCCTGAAAAGAGAAACTATTTCCCCTACAGGGGAAGGAACATGTGTATAGATGCTAGTGAGCGTGGTCACACTATTCCACTTGTAAATCCTCTTGCTTTTGATAAATCAATGAAGAGCTCAGTTTCTACATACATGATTTTTGTCAAAGAGTCTCTAAAAGATCCTAATGTTTCATCAAATGTAAATGGTAGGAATCAAGAAGAGTTAGGCTTGTCTAATTTTCTAAAAGGATTCCAAGATGTGTTTATTGATGATATCCCTATGGACTTACCTCCAAAATGAGGGGATGATGACCATCGCATTGAGCTCCTTCTAGGAAGCTCACCACCTAACAAGCCTCCTTATCGAGTCTCACAAGCTCAACAAGAGGAGATCATGAGGCAAGTACAAGAATTGTAGACAAAGGGATGGTGAGGCCTAGTTCCTCTCCCTTTTGTTCTCCAATCCTTTTAGTTCAAAAGAAAGATGGTATTAGTCCACTGTGTTCAAGTGCTTTGGTTAGGGAAAAGTCGAAACGATGTCCAAAATCGCAACCGTTTCGTCACAATTCTCGCAAATTGTCGCTTTCAGACACCCCTGACTTCCGGATGTATTTTGAGGCCTTAAACGACGTTTTTTTTCAAAATTGACCTAAATGGTTGCCATTGGCATACATTTAGTTCATGTTTTGCTCTAAGATCTGTAGAGCCTCTCTCAGGCTACGTTTTGATATAAAAACTTTTCCGATCCGATACCGTTTGTGAAAGTTATGGCCAAAACAGTGAAATGCAGTTTAGAATGGTCAAAATGAGTCCAAATTCAATTTTAAAAGAAGATTTGGGATCTCTGTGACACTGTGAACACTCCTGTATGGTCAAAATTACAGTTGGACCCTAAAACTGGCCTGGAGACATCCTACGCGTAGAATGTCTATATGCTCAAAATTTAACAAAATTTGGTCCAGAGACTCCCCTTGAGTCTAGCAACACAATGGTATGCTCAAAATTTCATTTGGATTTAAAAATGGCCTTGAGACATCCTACGCGTAGGATGTCTTTTTGCTCAGAATGACTTGAAATTTTCACCCCAGCTTCTCCTTGATGTGCTTATCACAGTGGTGTGCTCATAGGTTGGTTTGAAGTCCTAAATCAAGCTGGAGACATCCTACACGTAGGATGTCTAACTGCTCAGATTTTGTCCAAACTTGATCCCAAGATTCTCCTAGTGCTCAGCAACCAAATGGTATACTCAAAATTGAATTTGGATGCCAATAGGTCAAGATTTAGGCTGCAAGAGCTTCTAGTGCACTCCAAGAGTGGGATGTCTGACAATTCTTGTCTTTGCTTGGTAAATAGGCCAAACAAGGTCCAAATTCACTTTTGAAAAAAAGTTATGGAATCCTTGAGACACTTAGAACCTCCCTATATGGCCAAAGTAGAATTTTGACCACTTTATGACCTTGGAGACATCCTACGCATAGGATGTCTTTTTGCTCTATTTCAGCTCAAACTTGCATTGTAGCTTCCCCTTGATGTGCTAAACTCACAGATCTTTTTACTTTTTGATTCTGACACCTATAGGTTGGTCAAATGATCAAGAATCTATTCCAAAAGCTTGATGTCTATTCTGATGAATTCCCAAGTCAAATCAACTCCAAATTGGACCAAATTTGCCTAGGAGGCTTGCCTAAGGCTATATGACAGCATGGTATGGTCACAATAGAATTTTGGTTTCAGAATTATGCAGTAGACATCCTACACGTAGGATGTCATTTTGCTCAGAATGAACCCAAACTTGAATCACAGACTCTCCTTAAGGTGTTGATCACTGTGGTATGCTCAGAATTTTGTTTAGAGTCCAAAATCACAAAGAAGACATCCTACACGTAGGATGTCTTTTTGGCCTGTTTGACCCGAGACTTGTCCCACATCTTCTCCTTGATGTCAGTAACCCAGTGGTATGCTTAGATTTTAATTTGGATGTCAAAAGACCCCAAAAATAGCTATCCTTGCCTTTTTCAGTCAATAATGCTAAAGTCTGTTCAATCTTCCTTTCACTCACCCAAATGAGATAAAATTTATCACATGCACTCAATACAACATTTAGAACATGCCTATGGAGTCATCCTATGGTTTGGTCTCAAAATTAGGCCTTGGACACAATTTGGGTAGGATGTCTGGCAATTCTCGTCTTTTGGCTTTGATCTGTCAAAATTTGGTCAAATTTCAACTTTCCATGTGAAAATAGGGTAAAACCTACCTTCTGAACACACTGGTCAACTCAGAATTTCAAAATTTCCACCAGATCACCCTGTAGACATCCTACGCGTAAGATGTCTACTGCTGATTTTTTGAGACTGAAGTGTCCCTGATGCTTCCTTATGCTCTCAACAAGTGCAAGTATGCTTCACAATTGCAAAAACATGCAAAAATCACTCAATTAAGCCTTTGTTGAAATTTTACGTTTTCTGACTCCGCCTTTTGGCTTTTAGTCAACAAAAATAGGGAAAAACACCCAAGTCAATATGTTACTAGGGTAAAACCTACCCTCTGAACACACTGGTGCAGTCAGAATTTTCAAATTTGGTCTCCATAACCCCCTTGAGACATCCTACGCGTAGGATGTCTATGTTTACAGAATTGCAGATTTTCTTCACAGAACCCTTGCAAATGCTCTTTTATATGCACAACATCAGTTAGTCATACAAAAATATCCACAAAAGCTTGTTTAATGCATTTTTACCCTCAAAAGCACACTTTTTCGTGATTTCAAATGCAATCAAGCACTTCAGCAAATAATTCAGTGCTGAATAGCTCTAGATCAGAATCGGATCACTTACCTAAAGCTACTCTACAAATCATATGGGGTTTTGCATCTATGAGTAGAAAAACGCTTCACTGCCACACACGGACTAGTAAATGCTTTTATCACCTCAAAAATCACTCGACCACCAACAACCACTCTAATCCACAGATCCTAACTAAACCTATCTAGTCGCAGGCCCTCAGCAAGACACACGCTTCCTGGCTATCCACTTGATCGCGGAATGTCCTCTTCCGGATCCACTTAAGAAAAACGCTTTCTTTAGCCGAAACTAAATCAAGCAACCATCACAAGAGTGTTAGTAGGAAACCTACTTAGGTCCTTGTGTCCCCGGCAGCGGCGCCAATGTTGGATGGGAGCGACTCACACACCCATGAAGTGCATGCAAACACTACCTAGATCAACATAATGTCAATCGAGGACACAGATGACACGATAGGCACACGGAGGAAATCTCTTTAGCTTGTCAGGCTGAGACCATCCTACACATACAACACTCTGGAAGGCCAACTAAACCACAATCAAAAACCGCACTGCTCTCAACTACACCACCTAGCCACATACACACATACGGAAGGTAACTCACCTAATCATGCCAGATTCGTATGAAACTTAAGGAACACCATCCCCTCACTAGGATACACCTGTCCCTAAGCTTCTACACTCAAAACCCTCACTCTAAACCCATCTGCGGAAAATGCGTAGGATGACAGAACAGAATTTTGAAAGTGCCCGAAACTGAAATTTATGAGTACATATGCGTAGCTTATGTCTCCACGATTCTATAGACTACTAGCAGGCAGAAAACAGACATTGTTTGATACACTTACGGCCACAAATAGCTCGTAGATGCGTCGGCGTGTGCGCTTCGTCTCGCGTGGAATGCTTGGCGTTGTCGCATAGCTCTCCTCAAGCCTACAGCAATGGTGCAGTCAGATCTCCAATGTGTTGAGCGAGCCGGGCGTAGCGAGAGGATGAAGCTCACGCTCACTCTCTTTCTCTCTCACTCACAGTAGACGACAGCGCTAAGTTTTGATTATGATTAAATGTCCTCTTTACAAAATGACCTAGGTACCTTATATACTAAGGCTACCTTAGGTTAAACCAAAATGGGGTTGAAAGGGTCAAATGGCTTTGTATTTACAATCTGGAAGTGCCATTGCACCCCGGCTTCTGAAACTAGAATAACTACTCATTACAAATGACATTTATAGCCATAATCCGCAGCATTTCGTAACTCGCAAAAGATAAGACTTTGATACGAAACTTGAGTTATGTTGTGTTGTTGACCCAGCGGTCAACAGTTACCATATACATGTGGTAGTGATGTGTGTGAACACACTAGGACTGCGGGGGTATTTTTTTCCTCTTTAGGAGGTCCCCCCCCCCCCCCCCCCCCCCCCCCTCCCCTGTGCATTGTATATACATCCATTACTCTAGGGCTATCTATCTTTCCATTGCACACTAAGTAACATACCCTCTATTGTGTGCCTTGAGCTTCCTTCATCTTCTCCAAGCTGTGTGCGTTTTTTTGTAACCCTAATTCCGACAGGATGAGGTCGGCAAAAGTTGCAGCAGCAATGTCCTTGGTAAAGGTGCCTGCTATCTTTCTGTCCCGGGCCCGCATTGTCATTCCTTCAGTTGGCAACTGCAGTGCCTCGGCCACAATTTGCTTTGTGATTACCACTTCTACTTTTTGCCCTTGTTGATCAATGATTTGGGATGACTCGTCTTCTTTAATTGTAGACAGTAAACTCATAGGCTTTCTGGAAATCTACACCGCATGGTTCCTGGTCGTAGAAGTCCTTGAGGCCCAGCCTTCTGTTAGCTTCTTTTGTGTCTGGCTTTGCAGCGACATCATAGATCTCTTTTGGTAGCATCTACAGCTCTACTTGGTGTCCTTGTTCACGCTTAAACCTGCTAGTGAAAATTGTTGTATTTTTTTCCTCAAGCTGTTCTCTTGACAAGATTGTTGCTTTTGTCGTTTTCATTGAACTTGGGTCCAGTTGGTAGGGTGGCAGATCTTGCAACTTTTCTTTTCGGGATACACTTTTCTTGGCCTTCTCCGCAGCTTGCATTGCTCTTGTTGAGTGAATACAGTACCAAAGTTAGAATTTTTTGCAATTTTCTCTTTGAAATGCCTTTGAGTCTGAATTGCTGACAAATTGAGTCCAATTTGCTTCAAATCAATTTTGGAACATGCATAGATGCATAAAAACATGTAAAGATCAAAATCATACAGTTCAGGCAAAAAATTGTAACAAAAGTAAATATTCATGATTATTTACAATTTGGGAGTTTTTCCAACTTTTGCACTTTTGGTATCATAGGGTTGAAATATATAGCAATTAGATACTCTGAGTGGTGTGGGCTCATTTGAGTGCAGTGGGTGGAAATGGTGCCAGATTTAGGCTTTCAATCTCTGAAATAGTAGATATAAAGGGATTTTGAGATCCAAATTTGCTCAAACTTGGTCAGTGGGCTTGGGACATCATGTGCTTTGGTCCCATAAGATCAAAGTTGTAATTTTCTCCCATTTTGGCAAGAAAGTTAATAATCACGATTATTAACTTTTTCACCAAAATGTACATTTTTTTGTGCAACTTGGTTCTATACATGATGTAGACTTTGTGTATGAGATATGGGGTGATTTGGATCAAAATGTGACAGATAACATAGAAATTGGTTCGGAAAGACTTCTTTGCGTTTTTTGACAATTTTCCTAGTTTTTCTTGATCATTTTGGCTCATACTTGAAATGTGGCATGTAATAGGTGTGTACAAGTGATAGGTGAAGTGAAGGTATCATTTTCAAGCCAAAAAAGTACAAAAGTAAATAATCGCGATTATTTACAGCAATCAACTTTTTTGCTAAACTTGATATTTTTTGACCTAAACATATTCAATATACCTAAAACAAGTCCTAAATTGAATTTGGTAAAGTTTTGTCGTGTCGGCATCACTTCGTGCTTTGTCAACTCTGAAATCATAGATTTTTGTGACTAGATGGCCTGTGGAGTTGGTTAGTCACTTTTGAGGCTATGGACTTGTCCATTACATAGTCCTGAAGCTATTCATCCAGTTTTGGTTCATTTGGAGTCAGTTTGACTTCATATGTCAAATTTGACGCTTTGTAGCCTTTGAGCTGTTTTTTGCTTTTCGAGAGCTTTCCTTGATTGTTTTTATGAAACCATCCACGTACATTGTGTATAGACCTAGTTTATAAGCTGTCTGTGGAGTCAGAATCCAATTCTAGAAAATGGCAAAAACCTAGCTTTTCTACTTGGGACCAGTGTATTTTTTTTTGGCTAAAAATCGCCAATTTGACGAATCTTGAAAATTTTGAGCTTTTTTTTGGCTCTCATTGGTGTAGACCTTAAGATGTTTTTCGCCGGACTTTGCTATAAGGTTTTGTATTTTGGGGTAGCTAGTCGCCAAAGATATGCCACTGAAGAACTTGATGGCAGGGGAGATTGAGGGCCAAGTAGGTTTGATGAAACACATCTTGTTATGACATGGGACCCAAAATATTAAAGGCTACATGTGGTTGTAAGATTTTGTTACATGGAATTTTAATAGGCTCCTATCATCATAATACTTTTCTTTTCACTCTCCTAACTTTTCTATGATTGACCTATGCATGATTAACTAGATTTTATGTAGGAGGTCGAGATCTTCACACTTCCTCATTTAGTTTGCATCTAGATTTCAAAAACCTTACCCTACTCAAAAAGATGTTGTCTCCTAGCAAAACCCTAGTACATATAAGGTGTGTTGTGACATTGATACTTATTTGAAAAGTCTAGGTGGCACTACTTAAATCACTTCTTTCTATTATATAAAAATTTGTAAGTGGTGTTCCTTTTATCCTTACATGTGATATTGAAAAAAATGACCAGTTAAGGTCTAAATTAAAAAATTTATTGAAAAATGATAAATTTAATTTTAAAATATTTTGCTCGCGAAATTCATAAATTTAGATTCATTTTCTCGCCAAAAACCTGAGTAATATTTCAAGGTCAGTGTAATAAAAAAAACACTGCTTGGGACCCCCTCGACCCCTGTCGAATGGTCATCTGGTGATATAGGAGTGTTCTATTATATAGGGGCATGCTACAGTTCAAGTCTCGTCCAATTTGGTTGAGTTGATGGTCAATTTTTGGTCGTAGGACTTCGTGCAGTGCTCGGTTTCTAGGGTTTTTCCTTGAGCTTAGACTTGCTACCGACCATATAGAGTTGATCATTGATAAGATAGAGCTTATCCCTCATGTTTCGTGTGAGACGGCACTGTAAACGGACGACTGTGGACTTTGAAAATCACGCGCGAAGAAGGTCGAGAGCTCTCTTCTCTAAAGGCAACTAGTGGAAATGAGGTGATTTTAGACTACCTTGGATATCTATACCCGGACTTTCCAAACCATTTTTCCCCAAATTCCCCTGTTAGTCCTACTATGCCGTGAAATCTATGTTAGACTCAAAAGTTTCCTTAATCAGATTTTGGTAGCTCATTTTGCAAGAATTTGCGAAAGTAGGCCTTGGCAGCCTAATTTAGGCTTCCCGCTTTCATCTGTCGATTTGATTGAAATTTTTAGTACCTATCTGCCTTGTCCTTCTGATCATCAACGTATCTTCAGTTTTTTTACTGAGCTCATTTGCTATTTATTATTAATTTTTGACATGTTTATTAAAAAATCAAAGAAAAAATCATACGTTAACATCAAACTTTTTGTTCCCTCTTCAAACATTGCCCTTAATTACTTAGTTCCCTTCCACCCCTCCTAGATGGCATACTCTGTGACGACAGTGTGCATGGGTTGAACAATCATGTCTATGCATAGCTTTAGTTGGCTCTACCATGCTTTGAAGATCAATGCAATTCAAACCATTATGTTGTGCAAGAGTTGGGTCTTGTTGTCTTCCAAATAGCAAATCTTGTAGCTTGTGTGCTCTTTGCTTGATTGTACCATCAGGATGCTTTGGCATGCTGATTTCTTGAGCTTTTGGTATCAATATTGGTGATTGTCGAGCTTTTATCCACCATTGATATCTTGGTTTGTGCCGGTCAGAAGGTTATGGTTGAGTCTTTTAAGATTTAATCCTCCACTACTTCATCGGTTTTACAGTTGGCGGAGAAGATAAGTGCTTATTTTTCCTCCAAATCCATTTTGTTTTAGGTTCCCTATTTGAAGATGCTCCTCTTTGTGTTTTAAACCTTGGAATCATCTTTGGTACAATAGATGATGTTTTGTGCACCCAAATTTGAATCGGCTTGTCCTTAAGCTGTGCTTTTGGTACCCAAATTTTCCTGACTCCTTGCATGCTACTTGTAGCATTTGCTTGTCTATAGGATGGAGAAGATTGATTGCTTCGTGGTTTTGTTCTGCTGGTAACCTCTTTTCCATTGCTCTTTGCTCGGTGCAATTGGAACAATGAGTTGTCCTCCTTTAGGTGATAGCTTGAGTTGATTTTGTATCCCAATCTGGTACTGCCTTGTACATTCGCATCCATGATATTCCAAGAATCATTGTTTCATTCATGTGTTTATTTGGTAAGCATACAAAGTGATGAGGGCATGAACATCCAAGTACTATCACATTTAAGTTGACTACTCCCAATGTCGGTGTTGGGTTCTTGTTGCATCCTTTAATGGTCGATATTCTTGTTGTCAAAGATTGACTTGTTGTTTTCTTGTACGTAGAATAACTGGCTGCATTTACCTGAGCTCTTGTATCGACCAATGTATTTGTGCTATGATTGTTCAGTTGTATTTTGATGCGAAAGTCCAGTCCATCTAACCATTTATCATCCATTGACACTGCATCTTTCGGTAATTCCCATAGTCGGTCATCTAGTTCAAGAGTGTTGATGGGAATAGGTATTTGTTGATTCTTGAGAGTAGCTTTCCTTTTGAGTACTCGAAGCCGAGCTTTCTCTTGGGCTTCATCAATAACCTGTTGTCGTTTTATCTTTCTTTGCTTTGATGCATGCATATTTTCTAGAAATTCATTGGTTAGCGGCAAATTGTACTTATTTAAATGACATCCACTAATCCAATTAGCCATTGGTTCACCATCTAGGGTGGACACCTTAACTACTCCACTTGGAGATACATCTTCAATGGTAAACGGTTCGTTTTCCTTTTTCTTAAACTTGGGAATGTGTTGCTTAAGGGAATAGACTAAAACTAAGTCCCCTTTTTTGAAGAATTTTCTAATTAAATGGAAATCAAAAAATTGTTTTTGTTTCCGCTTTTGTGCATAGATATGAGCTGCAGAAGTTAGCCTTTGCTCATCAAGCTTTTTTAGATCTTCAAGTCTTTCTGACAATTCATGTCCAGTCCACTCAAGATCCTTAGCTACTCTTGGTGTCGACAATAGAAATTCTAATGACAGTATGGCATCAAGACCATAAAGTGTAGTATTTAAAGCTGTCTTGAATGAAACTCGATACACCCATAGAACGGCATGGAGATTCATTTCCCAATCTGTCCGTCCTTATTTAACCACTTTAGTTAATACCGAGCTAAGAATTTTATTTGTATGCTCAGCTTGTCCATTTGCTTGTGGGTGATAGGGAGCTGATTTGTTATGGATGACCATAAATTTATTAAGCAAATACTCAATTACCTCATCGACAAAATGAGTTCCCCTATCACTGACAATTTCTATTGGAATTCCATATCTTATGAACACATTCTCATATAAGAATGCGACTGTGGTTTTGGCATCATTCCTTTGGGTTGCTTTAGCCTCGGCCACTTGATCAAATAATTCGTAGCTACAATGATATATTGAGCTTTGGTTCTATAAGTAGGTGGTTGTATTGGCCCAACAAATTCTATACCCTATTTTGCAAAAGCTCCAGCCCCTATCATTGGTCTTAAGGGCATGCTATCTACACGGGTTTGCATTTTTTCTCGTTAACATACATCACACCTTTGAACATATTCCTTGGCATCTACAAAAAGTGTTGGCCACCATATGCCTGCCATTAAGATTGCTCTTGCAGTGGTCTCACTAGAGAAGTGACCCCCAGCTAATCTAGCATGTACTTGTTCTATAATGGGAATATATTTGTCTTCATTTGCACAAAGACACAGATGTTGATCTTTACCTCTCCGATACAATTGGTTTCTAATAAGAGCATAGTCTCTTGCTTCAGTTTCAATTTCTCTTTGACGGCATTTAATCATATCCTCAAGAAATGTTCAGCTTGATAAGTAAGTAACTAGATAGTTACTCCACTTAGGAACAAGTGATATTTGGAACAATGTCACATGAGGTACGGGTGCTTGTTTTTGACATTGAGGATAAATTTTCACAAATGAATGAACATCCCTCCTCATAGTTGGCCAAAATACTCCAAGTCTCAAGATCCTTTGCATAGTTTGGTCTTCCACAAAGTGAAGTCCTACTACGGTAATATGTGCTTGACTTAGGTATTGGGTTTTCTCCTGCAAATTAATTCATAAAAGCAATATTCCATCTCAATCTGTTTTGTACAACCTTTCAGCTAGTAATTGATACATAGCCGATTGATTGATTAATCCGATTGTAATAGGAAGTGGTATTTGCGAATCCACTTGAGCTATGGTCATCATTGATACCATGTTTTCTGACCATCGAGGTATCCCCCTTTGGCTGTTGTCGGTCTAGGCAAATCAACAATCACATGAATTTTATCCATATCAATTATGCCATTTTTAGACACTATATGTTCAAGAATTTTTCCTTGTCTACCCATAAATGTGCACTTTTCAGGATTTAAGCAAATCCTATAAAGTTTACATTTTTCCAATACCTTTTCGAGGTGTTCAAAATGATCAGCCCAGATTGATGAATGTACACATAATTCATCCAAATATACTTCCAAGAAATTCCAAAGATATTCTTTAAAAGCATGGCTCATCAATCTTTGGAAGGTGGCAGGAGCATTAGTTAACCCAAAAGGCATGACCCGATAGGCAAAAATAGCCCATTCAGTTGCAAAGACAGTTTTATGCTGATCTTTGGGGTCAACCAAAAGTTTTTTGTATTTTGAAAAGTCATCTAAAAAGCTGTAAGCTTGTTTTCCTACAACTCATTCTATAACATGCCAGTGATTGGAAGAGGAAAGTTGTCTCTAATGGTAGCTGCATTCACTTCCTTGATATTAACACACACTCTTAATTTTCCATTTTTCTTGGGTACTACCACAATTGGAGACACCCAATCTGTGTGTTCAATTTCATAGATGAATTCGGCCTCCTTTAGATTTTCAATCTCTTCTTTGATCTTCTTGGCAAATGTTTCATTATATGTGTATGGCCTTTGTCTACTTGGTTTTGCATCATCTCTCATCAGTATGGTATGTTGATAGATTTTTAGATCAACACCCTTGAGATCCTTATAAGACCAAGCAAAGATATCTCGGTATTCTTTCAATAAGCTTATGAAGAGCTCTTCTTCTTCGTCCGTCAGGTCATTTGCAATGTAGATAGGTCTAGGCTCTTCTCCTAGTTCGGTCAGATCTTTTTTTTTTGCATTTTCAGGTCCTTCGTAGGACTCGCCCTGTTTTTGTAGCTCCCTGACAGGTTGTTCGACTATGATTTTTTGATGTTGGAGAGTATATTTCTTGCAATGGGATGGAACACTCATTACATCTTTACCTTCCTCCTCAGTGGTTTCCATTTCAATTGTATATATCTCCTTTAGAGATTTTTTTAACTCTTGATATTTCTTTCTCCGTTCAACTCGTGTCATGGTTGAATTCTTGTCCTGGTGTTTAGGTTTTGCTTGAGTTCCCTTTCTCATTTTTCTTGATGTTTTTGATATTTTCCTACTTTTTGTTTAAAGGATATCTACCAGTGATTTTATCCTTGACACAATCATGTGCATCTATTTGCATCAGAAACTGTGTTCTATTGGAGACTGATGGCATAGGTCTAGCTTTTAAATTTCTTGTGTCTAGCTCTTTTTCTTCTATACCATTTCTGTCTTCTAGGCTTTTGGTTTGGAAAGTCAAAAAAAAATTCCTCCCCTCCTTTCATGAGTAGTTTAGCTCTCACATGTTCTTTTTCCGACCCCGAATCGTTGGAGGTAGCCAAATGTTCTTCTAACTCATCTGCTGCATCATAATAGAGGTCTAAAAAGACTTGTTGAGCCTTCATCAAGTCCTTGGAGTCTTGAGTTTTGTCCTCAATGTGAAGGTTTGAGATAATTTGTATGGGAATTATGTCATAGCCGTCCTCATTGCAAAATTGAGTAGGCATAGACGTATTTACACATATATCCATTGTTGCTAAGATTTGAGTCCACTCAAATGGCTCAAACAAATTCTCTGGAAAGGGTTCAAGTACATAGGCTTCGTCTGTGCATTCCCTTTCTAAGATACATTCTTCCCGTTTTAAGCTCCCATTTTTTGAGGCTCCTCACATCCAGATAGGTGTGTCTTTGTTCAACCAAGATGGAAGCTTTGTTTCAACCGAAGAGGCTGAGTCAAATTCTTGTATGGGTGTTTTCATGATATCTCTATCAGTGTGATCTTTTAGATTAACCCTTGTTATTGATCCCACTTGCTTCAAGTACGAATAATTGTTTTCCCAATCTTGGATGAATTGTACTTGTCGTATGAAAGGTCTTCCCAAGATGATTTCGTAATTTTCTTTCCAAAGTCTACTATGGCAAAAGTGTGTTGATATTCAATCCCACAGGAATTAACTACCACTTTTTCAAGTAGTCCTAAGGGTCTTTTGATGTGTCCATCAGCCAATTGCAATCTCATTCAAGTTTGTCTAATGGCTGGTTGCCCCCATGATTCCCATACTGCTTTCGTGGCTATGGCTATGCCTGCTCGACTATCCAGTATTACCATGGTTTCATTATATCTCACTAGAAGGGTTGTGTTTCCTTCTTCCCGTTCATAGTATTTCCCAACTTTGTTCATTGGAATAGATAAAATTTATTTGTTATATAATTTGTGTTTCAATTTTTCCAAATTCTTTGCGATTAGCCTTGTTATCCCACCTTCTCTAGAGTTTTTTGTAGATCATTCCATAAATATGGTCTAATTTTTAACAGTTGTCCTAAAGTAAGAGTGCATTGAATGGGTGTAGACATGATTGAATGATGTTGTCTACCTCTATGGTCTATTAAGCTCTTTTTACTTGAGTGGTTTTACACACTATGGATTCATCTTCGTTTATCTCCCAAGTACGAGAGTAGTGTTTTCAAAGTCAGTGGTTTAGACATTCCTGAAGCTTTAGAGCCGCAATCTCTATACAAGGATTGTACATCCATCTCCATATCAGGAGGTAGATTGTCTAACCAAACTTCCTCTATAGGAGCTGACTTCAGAGTTAGGCTCCCATCATTAATCCCTCTAACTTTTTCCCATAAGTGTCCTGGCCAGTCTTCTTCTACGAATGAAATTTTGTGTAAGGAATCTTCGTTGTCTGGCACTATAAGTTCTGGCTCTTTTGTTTCCAGGTGGGGTTCTACCACCACTTTGGATTTTTCTTTATTAGTTTCTACCACAAGCTCCTCAGGTTTTGCCATACTCTCGAGATTGGATTTTTGTTTTTCTAGCATCTCTTGAGTAATTCTTACCAAATTTTGATAAGCTTCAAGCTTAGATGCTTCCATGCTTGGAGAAGAATAGTTTTTCCATTTATTTTCCATGTTTTGGCCTGCTTTAAGTCCCGCTTGGTAAGCTTCCAAGGTTGCATTAATTGGCTCAAAATTTTTATCTACCAAAATTGATCCTCCAGATTTCAGGGTGGTTTCCTTGATTTCGCTTCCAGTTTCGTTCATTTTTTCCTGAAATAATTTCTTTGCTTTCTCCTCAATAGCCTGTTGTTTTTGTTTTTTCATCTCATACCTTTTGCTTTTGCTTCTCTTGGTCTTTTGAGAGAAAATTTTTGTATTCTCCGAATCATCAGAGGAGTTATGTTTCTTTTTCTTAGCGTGGGCTCTAGTGATTACCTTGATTGGAACAATAGATTCACTCTCGGATGAGCTACTAGGTATCACTCGGACTACGTTCACTACTGTTTTATCCTTGTTTAAAGGATTTTTTGGACAATCTTCAAGAAAGTGTCCTCGCTTTTTGCAAGATTGTATGCAATAAGCTTCAACTGGCTTAAGGTTCTTGTCAAGCTCTGGGCATTCATTTTTTCAATGATCATCTGCACCATAATTATGACAGTTTCCAGTTCTTAGCTTAATCATGGGTCTTACCATAGAAGCTCTAACACCTTGATTCGCTACATAGTACATTGGTGCAAGTTCTGGTGTAGTATAAGTCACAGGTTCTTCCATTGGTGGTGGATGTGAATTATACTAGTCTCCTTCTACGATTAATGTAGATGGACTAGGGTCAGCATAGGGTGTCACAGGCACTAGTGCTTGTTCATCTATGATTCCTTCTGAATGCATGTACTTTACAGGAACTACATTATGTTTTGGATATGGAGGTTGTTGACCCAACACAGGTTGAGATCTTTCCATACCCATCGGTGGTCTTTGAGCTCGAGCCATATTAGACTGATATCTGTACATGGGTTGTCCTTGTGGCCTCATAGGCACATATTGAACATTCCCATTATACTTTGGTCGGTAATAGCATTCATTGGTCTCATGGTTGGTCCATTTATCCTCGATTGCACACCATTTCTGTGGCCTAATTGGTTATCCCTTGCCGTGGTCCCCTCATAGGTGCTTTTTGCATGTTATTCATCATTTCATTTATCCTTTTGAGCATGTATTCTATGGTTGAAAGTGGTGTTGCAGCAGTCGTCCCCACTTGTGTTGGTTTGGTGGATGCTATTTTCTTACTTTGGTTATCCTTAGGGACATCTTCTTCATTGAAAATATCACAATTGTCTCCTAAGTCAATAGCATCTGACACACACTCTTCTAGGGTCATATGCTTCTTGCTATACAATATAGCATGAAGTTCTTTGTTTAGCAGTCCCTCTAGAAACAATGATACTAGCCTTTCTTTTGCAAGTATCTCTAGTTCTGGGCATCTCACAATGTATTTCTTCATTCTAGTTGCACAATCCCTAACAGACTGACCTTGTTTCTGTTTGAAGCTATAGATTTGAGCTACCGTATTGTGTTTGATCCCCATTTTGGAACATGCAGCTACAAATCCTTGAGCTAATGTATTTAAGTCCATGATTGACCTTGGTGGAATGTTTTGGAACCATGTCAGTGCTTTTCCTTCTAATATCATTCCAAATCCCTCGAATTGAGTATGGAAATCAAATATGCTTTCTGCTCTTAGCACTTGCTTAAAGCTTGCTAAGTGGTTATATGGATCTCCAGACCCACTGTATTTTATGACCCATTTTTTAAAATCAGCTGGTCTAACACGTCTATTTGGTTCAACTCCCGGTCTCCTGGCAGTTGGTCCTGTCCCGAGTCCTTCAAACCAGTCCCTTGGAAATAGTGACTCATGTAGCTCTGGACTGGCTTTAGTGTCACCCGATTTTCTTCGTGATGAGGTGGTTCTGGTTTTTTAATATTACTCTCAAAAGATCTCTCGCAGAGTTAATCTCTTGGAATAGTTTCTGATCCTTGGCCCTATATCCAATCCCTTATGGATCACCCTTGGTATTTGGTTTCTTCCACCTCCTCATGACTCA
Source organism: Adiantum capillus-veneris (assembly GCF_014529385.1). Taxonomy (NCBI): domain Eukaryota; kingdom Viridiplantae; phylum Streptophyta; class Polypodiopsida; order Polypodiales; family Pteridaceae; genus Adiantum; species Adiantum capillus-veneris. The sequence goes on along the minus strand of NC_140940.1, from coordinate 27,698,742 downwards.
TTATGACAAAGTTATTGTTATAACAATCCCTAAACAAGTAGGTTGGTAAATCTGTTGAATCCTTGTCTTTGATTTTGAAGATATACATGATCTTCATGGGTGTTAACTGTCCTGATTTGACATGAAAAGTCCATAGAAGATCTTTTATATTTCTATCCTTCCAATAGTAGACTCCGATCTTAGGATTATACGTACTAAGCCGTTTCAGAGGCTTCAAATCAACTTGATGGTATCCCTCAAATTCTAAAGTCCGTGGTCCTTCTTTTGCTGCCATAAGTGGACTTATGGTATTTACTTCTAACCCCCATTTGTTTATCATGTTAGGGTTTTCAACTTGTAACTAATGAGTTTCGTTTCTATCTATATATATTTTTCCTTGTTTGTTTGCCCTGATTTCCTCTTCAAACTCTATGTCATGGTCATCAATGCGAATGGCATACTCTTCATTAGGATCCAGGTAAACCTGAGCTCCATGACGATTAGTCTTATAAAAAGAGAGTATGTGCTTATATCACACTCTCGTTCCGGTTTCTGAATGAGTCGAATAGGAAGACATTTCAGATGTTGATTCTGAAAAAGTGTCTGAGACTTCTTCAAAGATAGTGTGCAAGTGATCACCTTGATTCACACTCTCTTCGGTGGATACTCTACTAGCGGTCTCTCTCAATATGCCTTGATTCGCTAGTATACGACCAAATCTAAAGTTCAACTTACTATCAGATTGACTTGTTGTCAGCTTCTTTCACTTGACTTGATTGCAACTTCGGTCAAGCTTTGAATTCCTTGTCTGCAACCTGATTCCTGTATCATTTCATTTTTTATCAAGTTAGATATTCTTTCACAAATACTGTACAATCTTTGCTAGCTATTGCAATTGGTGTATGTGTATCACTTCAAATCGAGTTAAGTGAATCAGTACTTAAGACTTTTAGATTCTACTTTTGCAAAAAGTTAAAGAACTAATTAGCAACCTGAAAATTGAGTGAACGTGTACTAATTTGGATCCGATTGAACCCAAAATTGCCCAGTAGCCTTGTATTATATTGGTCTAACACTGTACAAGCTCAAAAGTCAAAAAATATGTCTCTTTGTATCAGTAGTAAATAATCGCAATTATTTACTTTTCTCAGTTTTTTACACTTTTTGGCTTGATTTACCAAGTGTGCAACTTGTTAAGGTCTCTGGATAAGTTTCACTAAGTTTGAATAAAATTTGTTCAAGTTATCAACTATTTCGTGTCCACACACGAAGTTTTCAAAAACCTAGCTTAAGTCTCACTTTTATGATCCAAATTTCACCAACATTGATTTGTGTGGTCTACTTGATATGTTTGACCTTGTGGTATACTCAAATCTGCAAGAATGTCCAATTTTGTAGCAGATGTAAGTAATCACGATTATTTACTCATGCTATTTCTTTGCAAGTTTTTGCCACAATCTTGACACAGATCTATTAAGCAGCTTAACTTAAGCTCCCTAGCCAAGTTTCATCAAGTTTGGATAATTCCTGTTCACATGGTCAACAGTTTAGTGTATGCATACTAACTTTGTAAATTTGGCCACAATTTTCAATCCAACGATCCAAACATTACCAAATTTAGTTTGTGGGCTTAATATAACATGCTAAAACTAGTGATATGCTGGTTTGGTAAAAAAAGTTGAGAAATGGGATAAAAGTAAATAATCACGATTATTTACTTCTGACAAATTTTTGCATCTTTTTGGTCAACTGAGCATGTGTAGTTGTTTATCACATCAATATAAGCCTATAAGTCAAGTTTCACTGAGTTTGAACAAAATTTTTCCAATTTACACTCAAGTTCTTGAAAGTCAGTACATAATTCAGTTTCTACCAAGTTTTTGGTCAGTTTGGTGATCCAAATTCTATGGGCCTTTACAAAAGATGTTTGTACACATGCATAGAGTCTCTGGTATCAACCTTGGTCACTTTTGAGTTGAAAGTAAATAATCACGATTATTTACTTTAGGCCTAAAATGAACACTTTTTTGAGCTTTTTCCATGTATAGTCTTTTCATGAGCTGTTAACCCTCACGCACATTCCTATCACCTACGATAGACGCCGTATTATTTATTTGGTAGAGTCAGGTACTGGATTGTCGGTCCAATAGGAAAAGGGTAAGAGTGATCGTCGATGAGATACACACTCTAACAGGAACATTCAAGGGTTATTTGGCTAAGTATGGGCGCCCAAGTGTGAATGGGCCGAGCTCATATAAAAGTCACCTAAACTTAAAAATTCATTCATTCTCTCATTTGTACAATTGAAGAGCGCTCTTGCTCCATCTCCATCCTCTTCTTCTTCATCTCCTTGTGTGTGTGTGTGTGTATGCAAGAGAGAGAGAGAGAGCATTGCGACGACAGCATGGCGTCGGTGAAGCGGTTGAGTGTGGCGCAGTGGCGGCTCCTTCTTCTTCGTCGCGAGAAATCCTCCACGAAGGCAAGTGTAGGGCGGTGAGTGAGACACCTTTTCTCTCTTGAGCTTGCTAGATTAGTCTGGTTATGTGCTTGCAGCCGTTTGTGGCTCGCACACAGTGTATCGGCAAGTCTCTTGCATTGACACATACGATAGACGTGCACATTTTTGGCACCACTGTCGGGGAAATGCCCTGCATCAAGCTCGAGTAGCACTCTATGCTACTTTGTGGTGCATTTTGAAATGTAGGAAAGGTAGAGAAGGAGGGTGTGTGTGTTGAGAAGGAGTTTGTTTTACTGCTGTGTATTGTTTTGTTAATAAGGTGTTGAAAGGTACTGTGTTTTTTTTGTTAATAAGGTGTTGAAAGGTATTGTGTTTTCTCTGTGATAAGGTGTTAGAATTAAGGTAGTAGATCCATAATGTTAGTTCTGTGTAAAGTACAGTAAGTAGTGTTGTTAGCTAATGAGTTGTTGTAGTAGTGTGTTAGTGTGTAACAGTAGCTCTATTAGTTGTAAGTAGGTAGGTTAGGTGTGTGTGCGCTCACGTGCACAGCGCGGCCGCGACGACCTTATCCAAAAACAAAAATAAAAATAAAAAATAATTTTCTTTTAAAATGGTAGGACTGGGTTCGAGAATATTTCTCAGGCCCAAGCCCAAGCCCAAGACCACGTTTAGGGTCAGGCTTCAGTCCCCCTTAAAATTTACGTATTTTAGTCTCACACGTAGGTAAAAGTCGACCTTTTTGAGAGCCTATGGAGCTTCGGGTCATTGTGCTATAAAGCACGCCATGACCCCTTGAGCGATACGTTCGTTTTGAGCTATCACACACTCTAATCCAAAAACCGATCATTAAAAAACATAAAAAAACGAGTGAAAACGGACGCCTAAAAAAGTAAGCGGTTAACCTTCGAGGTTATTCGTCGACGCTTGTAGGGTGCATAACGCACATGCATCTGCGCTTTGGTAGTGTGCTACAGGCCGAGAAACTAGCGAGCATTTTGACTTGCGCGAGTTCTCAATACCCACCTACTTTAGGTTCCGGGCCCTCGATGGGGACCCAAGGTAGTACAAACCAAGACCCAAACATAGCGGCTAGTGACTCTTCCTTTGACTCCGATGTCATGGAGGGTTTCCCAATGCCTAATCCCGATAAGTCAAGCCAAGACATGCATGCCATGGGTCCACGGTCCGGGCCGAGCGTGCTTAGCCGCTTGAAGGAAACCTTTAGTAGAGCCACTCGCTCCGAACATGGGGCTAATGATGTAAATGAGGGGGGTGGGGAAGTAAATTTTCCATTCATGACCAGCGTAGATCCCATACTCTTAGAGAGTGTGCACGTGAATTCTTCATTCACTACACCCCCTGACTCTTCAGAGCTATTCCCCTCCGAGGTCATATTACCTGATGGTAGAAGCCTTGCCGAAGTGCAAGAGGTTGAGCGATATATCATTGCGGCTAGGGAAAAGGAAATCGAGAGCTTACGCAAGGCGGAGCAACAAAGAGAGTTAAAAGCGAAAGCCCCTATGTCAATATCTTTGCTAGGAGAGCAATCGAGTGCTCTTGAATTAGCGACCACTAAGGGTCAACCCATCGAGAGCCACATTGCATCTAGTTCAAAAGACACCCCTAGCACCTCAAGCCTAGATGGAGCATTCTTAAATGAGAACTGGGAGTACTAACTACAAATGAAAACTCTAACCGACCTATACACAGGTCACACCTATCACGTGGGTTGGTTAGATGTCCTACAATCCACAACAGGTGCTACTAGTGTGGAGGATCAACAACAAAGAGTTTGTGAGGTCATTCATAGGTTTATTGAGCTAGAGAGACAGAACAAGGGGATCTACATGCCTTCAACGGGTCTCCTGAGATTCTTGGATGGGAAGGATAAACAACCAACCTTATCGCAAATGAATACTCCCTCGGTAAGTCCGATGGATCCCCCATATGTTGTTTCTCCAAGGGTCTTAGTGCAATCTGAGCCTACAAGTGATAGCTTTACTTTTCCAAGTCTAGCTCATCTTTCCCTTGATGACACCACGGCTACCATGCCTACCCCAATGATGGGCATGCCAAGAAACAATCCATGGACCTCATTTGTTAATAAAGCACCGCTACATGGTAGCTCAATGCCGACAATGGCCCCTACAAGTGTGTACCAATCGTATGCACCTATGGGTCATCGCACTCATGTAGCCCCTACCCCTCCCATTGTTTGAACAACCTATGCTCCACAACCACAACACCCAAGCTCTTATTTCCATGAGACCATACCGGCTAGCATGAGCATGTCACATCCGACGTCTGCTATGCCTAGGGCCACACATATGAACTTTGGACCGACACATGGCACAACACCGTACCAAATGTGGAACCCATGGGCTTTCTATATGCCAAGCCCAATGCCAATACCTACTCCACATGTAGTCTTTGGAGCGCCTTCACCCACGGTGCCTGCTCACTTAGGTGACTTGGCAATATTTGCTCAAGCGGTCGGTCGATCTATTGCTGAGAATATGCGTAACACGCCTGATAGAGAACCTAGAAGTAAAGCAATACAAATAACCAAGCTCACACAAAAATTTAGTGGAGATGGGGATGTGAGAAAGCATATTGAAGTGTTTGAACAAATATGCGATTCTCTAGGAGAACACAATGACCTGCATAAGAGTAATACTTTAAGCCTGACCTTAAGTGGGAAGGTTGGGGATTGGTATAGAACCCAAAGGGTGGAAGAAAAAATGATTTACCCTACTCTTAGGAGATTGTTCTTAAAAGAATATATATGAGAGGGAGTGCTTTGGGGTGTAGCCTCTCAGCTCTAGAAAGCCCAATGAGAGGAAGGAGAGTAGGTGAGAGACTTTATTAGTCGCTTAAAGCATTTGAATTCTCGTTGTAATCCAAATGAGCACTTCAATAATAATCAATTGCTTGATAGATACATTAGGGGATTACGACATGAGGATATCTACAATGGCCTAGTCATTAGAGGTATCACCACTTGGGAAGCGGTCACCACCAATGTGATCCAATTGGAGGATAATTTAATGATTCAAGGAGAAAGAGTGTCTATTGAGCCTAAATCTATTAGCTCGCAAGCATCGATGCATTAGCCAATGACCCTAAAGCCTATTGCTAAGGAGCCAAAGATATCTGAGATGACTTTAGCAGATCTCACCAAGACCATTCAAGAGAGTCTTAGAGACAATTGTGCTCTGGAAAACAATCATATGTATCCAAGAAGGGAGCAACAATGGTGCTCAATATGCTATGGACCGCATAGTACCAATGAATGCGCTAATTTTAGAGTAAAATTCAATGGGAACTGCAATGTCTGTGGGAGGTATGGTCATCAAGCTAAGGATTGTATAGTACTTAAGCACGCGATGGCCAATAGACCAACCTTAGCATGGACAGACACACCTCGAGTGCTTGCATTGATGCCGGCCCCACCTCTTGAACAAACGTCACAACACATGGTCCCTAGGGCCCAAAATGTTGTTCAAACAACACCCTTACCACCTCCAGTGCTAGGACCGCAACCACCACATCCGAGAATCACTTCTGTGAATCAAGTGGGTTGTGAGTCATCTATTGCTTGCTTGGAAGGCTGTGAGAAAGATATAGACCCTAATATTGCCTATGGATTGGATTTGCTTGAAGAAAGTCCACAATACTACATGGAGGACTATTGAGGACAAGTCATGGGGACAAGTCAAACCTGTATATCAAGTAGCTGCTCTTGCTGCAAGAGGCCAAAATATCAATTACATTGCTAAGAGACCACCCCTTCAATGCTATGAGTATGGAGGTCCACATCGTGTGGCCGAGTGTCCTATTAGGCTACAAAAGAACGCCACACTAATGCAAACCAATCAAGCGAGCACGTTTACAATGCCGATACTCATGTGTAATCAATGTGGCATATATCATTTGATTGGCCAATGTCCAAATAATCCAAATGCACCGAAGATCACGCCATTGAACTTGATTGAGGTTACCGAGGGGCCATCACAAAGTACACTTGTGGTACCAGCAAACGTACTCACACGATCGCTGCTCCAAAAACAAAATTATATTCTTGAGGAAAGAGACACGGCATCAATTGGCCAATCTCAAAAAAAGAGGAAAACACGAAGGAAGAGATTGTAAAAAGCAGCGAAGTCAGACCCTAGTTCAAAGACCAACATAGGGACTGGTGACAACCCCATATATATGAATGACGTTGAAGAGGATTCTGATTCAGGTAAAACCATAAAGACCAAAATGACCACTAAGATAGAAACCAACAAGGAAGATCTTCATGAGCCACAATGGCCAGGATCCAAGAAGAAGATAGGAACTTATCCAAACCCTATAGAGGAGATTGAGTGATTCAAGCAATCAAGGAGTTTGGTAGAAGATACCCAAAGGGATTTAGAACCAGCACTTAGGCAGATCCAGATTACAGACACAGTCTTCCCTACGCAACAACAACCTCACCAAGTCCATAGACCCTTAGCCATACCTAGTGTCATCCAAGAAGAAAGTGACTTAAAGTCATGGGAAAGTGGGCGTACTCCCTTCTTGATGGAAAGAATGTTTACAAACGGACTACCTGATCCTATCGAAGAAATGGAGATCCCATATTCCCCATGTCAAGGGACTGAAGCCCAAAAGGTGCCATTAAACATTGCCAAATTGATGGATTTCATGTCTTCGGAAGTTAGAACCACCATCATGTCCAAATTATATAAAAACCCTGAGCTAGTCTCAAATCTTCAAGCCTTCCTCAATGGAGAACTAAAGTTTTGGATACCACAATTGGCACAGATGGATGGAGCTGGGGAGATGCCAATAGAGGAGGAACACTTAGATCCACAACCCAACCTAGATGAGAACCTTGTTATAGAAATACCTGTTTAACAAGTTGGGACAATACTTTGAGGGTGATGAATCTAATGCGACCATACCAATCACTACTAAGGGATTAATTGTGAAGGGAATCCTTGATGGTGGCGATGGGGTTAGCATTGTGACAAAAAAATTGATGGGAAACTATGGGAAGACCTCACCTTGGGACCACAACCATAGTAGTAAAGATGGCCAATGGGTCTATTGTTAAACCTATTGGGATGGTAGAAGATCTCAAGATCAAGGTGTTTGGACATAAAATAAGAATTACCTTCATTGTTATGGATTTCTCCAAGCACACTATGGCATCGGAGATGATCTTAGGACGTCCTTTCATGAGGGAAGCAAAAATGGTGCATGACTGGTCTAAAACCATGTCTACTTGCAGTTCCAAGATTTTGTCATTCGAGTGGATCTTGTAACTCGTTGAGAACATCCCCTAGGAAACAAGTTTATAATTGATCATAGATATGACACCATAGTTCACTCGGCCCCATTGCAGTATTGTTACACGTGTAAAGCGGACACTGATGTTGGGGAAGATTCTCCTTATATGGATGTACTACCTGGGATTACTGAGTCGGAGTGGGTCCACGTAGTAGTAACCATAGACACTTGGAGAAACAGGGGGATGACCTGGGTAACATCTGAGGGGGATGAAATGCCACCACTCGTACCCTTAAATATGCTACAAGCAATGCATATAGCATTAGCATGGCCCCTTATCTTTTTTCCATCCATGTTTGTTTGCTTTAATTGTGATTGGTAGCAAATATTTAGCGCATTTGTTAGTATCAAACATTAAATTCAATGTTTTTTTTTTGTCATAATCACTAGTCTAGGTTTAAAATAACAAGCAGTCCGACTAAGTTGGGCGTTAGAGATCTTCTCCTAATACCATGGGGAATGCCTTCCTAATAATCAATGGTTACTTAGGTTCTTAATCCGATTTAGGCAACATTGTGTGCATTGTACTAGGGCTTTGTAGTGGGCTTAGTCCCTATTGACCTTTAGCTTAAGTATTATAAAGGGAGTTTACTTATGTGATGAGCCTGGGGAGGGGAACAATGGTATATGACCCCCCAAAGTTACAAAATTAAAATGTTAAAAAAGAACAAAAACATTTTCAAAGTGCCACAATGTAAAATCTTAATCTTGAAGAGAAATCTCAGCTTGATTTGGTACTCCACTCACATGTTTCGCCTATGGTACTAGAGCCCTAGAGGTTCCCAGGTGGGCGCTTTCCCTTGAAAAGCAAAAAACCCAAGGCATACAAAATAAGCACACACATCAAAAGTAAATCAAGAGAAAAGAATTTTGGGGGGTCAAAGAAAAGGAAATCAGTCAGGCGATGATTTCATGAGCAATTCCTTTTATCGTATCTTAACTACAAGGTCTTCTAAGTATAGCCTCTAGTCAGCGCTCGGACATGAAATACTTGGCTCTCGTGATTAAACAATTTAATTGACCAGAGAAAATTGAGAATCTTGCCCATGGTATTAATAGTTGATCTCTAGTGCCTTTCGATCGTTAAATTAGCGACCCCAGATTTGTTTAGTTTTTGACCTTTACAACTGTTTATGCATTTGATTATATTACAATTTAATGTTTATTACTGACAAATGGTTTAAAATTTTGCTACCAATCAATTTGTTTGCCTACAACTACATATGCTTTTTAATTGTATATGAGAATGCAATTATTGTGCCAATGTTGTTTGATTTTGCAGTGACTAAAGAAGGCTAAGGACATTCATCTCAAATGCTATTCCACCTCGACAAACGAACTTCAACTCAATAGCTTTCGAGGATGGAATCTACATCAGGAAGGGGGGACATGTTAACCCTCACTCACATTCCTATCACCTACGATAGATGACGTATTATTTATTTGGTAGAGTCAAGCACCGGGCTTGTCGGTCCAATAGGAAAAGGGTAAAGAGTGATTGCCGATGAGAGGTGCACTCTAACAGGAACATTCAAGGGTTAGTTGGCTAAGTATGGGCGCCCAAGTGTGAATGGGGCGAGCTCATATAAAAGTCACCTAAACGTAAAAATCATTCATTCTCTCATTTGTGCAATTGAGGAGTATTCTTGCTCCATCTCCATCTTCTTCTTCTTCATCTCCTTGTGTGTGTGTGTGTGTGTGTGTGTGTGTGTGTGTGTGTGTGTGTGTGTGTGTGTGTGTGTGTGTGTGTGTGTGTGTGTGGTGTGTGTGTGTGTGTGTGTGAGAGAGAGAGAGAGAGAGAGCATTGCAATGACGGCACGGTAGCGGCAAAGCGGTTGAACGCGGCGCAGCGGTGGCTCCTTCTTCTTCGCGGCGAGGAATCCTCCACGAAGGCGAGCGTAGGGCTGAGTGACACACCTTTGCTCTCTTGAGCTTGCTAGATTAGTCTGGTTGTGTGCTTGCAGCCATTTGTGGCTCGCACACAGTGTATCGGCAAGTCCCTTGCATTGACATGTGCGACAAACGCGCACATGAGCTATTTTAAGCCTCTGAGTCAAGTCAAAACTTAATATGGCCTAAAATGTCAAGAAAAAGTAAATAATCTGAGTTTTTGCAAACTCTTGAAAATTTTACCTCAATGCTTCCTTAAGCTTACCCACTAGTCCATACAACTTTTAAAGCAAGCTCTCTAGCTGGATTGAGTGGTTGATAGTCTTCTGGTGCTATTTCTAGCAGTAGACCTGAAATTCTGCAACTTCACATAAACACTCACAATTGATTCTTTTGGAGAGAGCAATGTTCTGAAATCCACCTCAGATTCTACTTACCCTACTCCTAGGTTCTACTGCAATGGGATTGTGGAAAGTGTCCACAAACACTCGTTTTCTTGTTTTTTATGGTTTTCTGAGCCTTGATCTTAAGACTTGTCTCGTCCGTCAATCATTCTCAAAATATTAATCTAATCCTACAATCCTAAAAGGTACTTAGCAAGTACAACCTACTTCCAAGCTACCTCTACAAAAAGACAACAATCTTAAGCTATGCGGTTTTAAGAAGAAGTCCTTCTTGGGGGCAGTCAGACCACCACCATATAATCAAGAAGGCACACAAACTAGGGCAATGAGTGCAATAAACATAGAAAAATACGAGCAAGTCCTAAGCACCATCATCACTACACTTCACAACAAGTATGTTCATTTCATTGATGAGTGCAATAGTGCACATGAATCATGGGTTTTCCTAGAGAAATTTTTTGGGGCTAGAGCTAAAATGAGGGAAGTTAGCCTTAATAAGAAACTTCACAACCTCACAATGTGTATAGGGGAGGACATAGCTAACCTAGTTAACAAGCTTAAGAGCATCATTACCCAACTTACCTACATCAATTGTGAAGTCCCTGAGATGAAAAAGTGGCATTCTAAGTTCACTTCCACCCTTATATGATCACTTAGTCACTATTCTCAAAGAGAAAGAACCAGCCCGAGTACTTCAAAACATCATTAACTCACTTCAAGGCGAGGAGACAAAACAAAAGGTCTCATCAACATCATCAGAGAGGATCTTATGTCCCATCATCCTCAAAGGGAGGAAATTCATCATCACCATCTTTAGATTTTGCATCATTATCCAGTGTTAAGAAATACTACGATTGTGGGGGAATGGGACATGTAGCAAAGGATTGCTACATCAAAAAATTTTGTAGTAAGTGTGGGAAGAAGGCCCATCCTCCTTCCAAATGCTATTCATAGCATGAAAACAACACCAATGGTAGCATCAATACCAAAGGCAAGAAACCAATGAGAGGAATAGCACATGTGGTAGAAGAAGAAGGCAACAACAACCTTGTTCATGGAAAGGAAGACTATGATGTTTATGTGGAATACATTTTATAAAGACTTATGCCTTCTTTGGTTCAAGGGGAGGCTTGTCATACTTAGTGGATATTATCATCTTGTGTGGATATTGAGTTATGTCTTCAGTGTATCAGTCTAGTCCAAACCCCAAGAGGAGGGTAGTAACGTTTGGGGGCTTTGTCTTAGAGTCACCATGGAATATATCCTTAGCATGTTGGATATTGAGTTATGTATTCAATGTATCAATCTAGTCCAAACCCCATGAGGAGGGTAGTAAGGTTTGTGGACTTTGTCTTAGATCGAGTCACCATGGAATATATCCTGCTGGATATTGAGTTATGTCTTCAATGTATCAGTCTAGTCCAAACCCCAAGAGGAGGGTAGTAAGTTTTGTGGGCTTTGTCTTAGAGTCACCATGGAACATATCCTTAGCCTGTTCGGCATCCTCAGTGGCATATAGCATGTGTAGCATTGTCACAGAAGAAGCCTTGGTCATAGGCTATCCCATGTGGAGCATTTTTAGAGCATAATATCACACGTAGGAGTCGTGTAGGCATGAATAAAACCCTCTAAACATGCAAATTCAAGTTTGTCTCTTGAGCTAGTTTGTTCTCAGTGGTCATGTATGAGGAAAGTAGGAGATGCCTCTCTAGTGTTATATAAGCACACCATTGTAACTCATTTCAAGTGTTAATCAAGTGCATCTTGAGCATGCAATCTCTCTCTCTTTTCTTGAATAGTTAATCAAGTAATTAGTATGTCGTAATTATGAATGCTAGTCTCTTATGTCAAAGTGTGCAAACAAACCCAGAAGCTCACTATCACATTGGATAATATCAAAAGAATCTTGCCTAAGGTTGCCAAAGTTAGCAAAAAACAATGTAAGGAATCTAAAGTGATCCCAGTGGCATGGTATGATAATCCAGATTGATTACAAAGTTAGAAAGCAATAGGAACCGCCATCTGGAGTCATCTTGGATGGAGAAGTAGTAGTCAACATACTAGGCGAGCACATCGACAAAAAATAGGGAGATAACTGAAGTGAAGCTGGCACCATTTCAAACACCATCTAAAGCAGATACTGAATCAACTGGCTTAGACACATTGGGTAGTGAGTATGTACCTAGAATACAAACATAGAAGGAAGCGCGTCTTGGGACGAAAAAAGGCATCCCCTCTATCTCGCGATATTTACTCCAACGGTGCGCATAGAAGAATATAGGAACACTATGTGCATCCTCACGCGCCGTGGGACAAAACTAAAAGCTCCTATATATATCTATCACATAATTAATAAACCTCATGCAAAATTTTGCAACAGAAGCATAACTTTTTATTACCTTTTCCTGGGCTTGGCATTGCTATCTTGCAGAAATGAATACTTCAATGGTACATGGAGTACACTTCCAGCTTGGTATTTATCTTCCCTACAGGAAGTACCTCCCATCAAGAATTCTCTCTCTCTCTCTCTCTCTCTCTCTCTCTCTCTCTCTCTCTCTCTCTCTCTCTCTCTCTCTCTCTCTCTCTCTCTCTCTCTCTCTCTCTCTCTCTCTCTCTCTCTCTCTCTCTCTCTCTCTCTCTCTCTCTCTTCGGGTGTGTGTGTGTGTGCATGCGTGCCTGCTATTAAAAAGAGGAAAATGGTATAACCTTTCTATCACCCAAGTGTGGTAGATTGGTTATGCCATTTCACTCTTGAATAACAGGTCTTGAGTTCAATTTTCCTCGTCGGATAGATCTTTAAGATCTCTACGGATAGTTTCCTATGACATTAAAATTCTCTTCTTCTCAGGTGTGTATGTGTGTGTGTGTGTGTGCCTGCATGGGTGTGCTAATAAAAAGAGTAAAATGATATAGCCTTTCTATCACCCAAGTGTGGTAGATTGGTTATGCCATTTCCCTCTTGAATAACAGGTCTTGAGTTCAATTCCTCCTCGGATAGATCTTTAAGGTCTATTGGGATAGTTTCATACGATGCAAAATTCTCTTCTTCTTGGGTGGGTGTGTGTGTTTGCTAATAAAAAGAGGAAAATGGTATAACCTTTCTACCACCCAAATGTGGTAATTTGGTTATGCCATTTCCCTCTTGAATAACAGATCTTTAAGGTCTCTTGGGATAGTTTCCTACGATGTTAAAATTCTCTTCTTCTTCTTCAAGTCTTCTTCTTCAAGTCTTCTTCTTCTTCTTCTTCTTCTTCTTCTCTCTCTCTCTCTCTCTCTCTCTCTCTCTCTCTCTCTCTCTCTCTCTCTCTCTCTCTCTCTCTCTCTCTCTCTCTCTCTCTCTCTCTCTCTCTCTCTCTCTCTCTCTCTCTCTCTCTCTCTCTCTCTCTAGCTTTGAAACCCTAAGCCTCCTCTCTGTGCGTGTCCCCTGGGTGAGGGCGGCCCTGTGGGGGGGTGTTACTGCCTCAGCAACGCCCAAGGCCCGCGAGTCAAGCCAGCTCGTTGCCCCTGCCGGCCTGCATCCCTCGGTGCGCTACCCTCTTTGTCGAACCCCTGTACACCCCACCATCGGCGCCACTATGTTGCCTTGCACCCCCCCCCCCCCCCAGTCTCGACAGCGCGGCCTTTGTGCCACCAAACGCTTACCACCAATTTTCTTTGGAAGTTTATTTTTTGAAAACCCTACCTTCAACAGTGAAAGAGCCTGTTCCCCCGAATGGCCACCCGTGCCTCATCCCGAAGCAAGCCCACCTTTGCGGGGATCGTGACAACACCCTCTAAAATGGACAATATTATCCGCCTTCAGCATGAAGTTGACACGCTCCGCAAAGAGAATGACAAGTTGAAACAAAAGCTCGTCGCCATCGAGAGCCGGCTAACTACAGTGGAGAACCACCAGAAGGAAGAAATGGAATAGATGCAAACCAATTTTGACAAAACAAAGGAAGCAGTGGAGACCACCCTTACAAAGGCGATCGAAAATCAAGTACAAGAAGCCATTATCCACAAGGTGGACAATCATGTGGTGGTCACGCTACGCAAACGACTACGGCGACAGGAGATTGCCCTCAATGCTCGCATTGGTGGGCTACCAAGTGACTGGAAAGGGGAGGGAGACCTCAACCACGAATCCATTGCCCGCATCCAAACAACAACCCACATGATAGAGTGGGATCCAGCAACAATCGAGTCCATCACGCATGAGCATCGCACCAATCATATGATCCTCACTTTCAAGACCAAAGTGGACCGAATTAAATTCCTTGAGCAATCAAGGCTTCTTAAGGGCACTAAAATCTGGTTTGCGAAAGATCTTACCCTCGGCCAACTCAAGCAGAAGAAGGTAGAACTACAAAAGGTGCGGGTAGTGCGCACGACAGGAAAATGGGCAGTTTATCAAGAAGGTAAAGCCATTATTCAGAAGTTCTGCACTCCCAAAATGGTTCCCTTCTCACCCACCCCCTCTTAGGTTTTTCAGTTCTGTCTTTTGTTCACCCCTCCACTGGACCCTTAGTCCTTAACTGAGATGTATCGGGCAATCCCCTCGCTTAGAAGGAACCTTTTTGTAATGCATTGTCTTTCGGTCCCATAGGTCATATATGACCTCCGTGGACAATAATTCAATCTATCTCTCTCTCTCTCTCTCTCTCTCTCTCTCTCTCTCTCTCTCTCTCTCTCTCTCTCTCTCTCTCTCTCTCTCTCTCTCTCTCTCTCTCTCTCTCTCTCTCTCTCTCTCTCTCTCTCTCATAATCTAAAAAAACACATAACTGTTGCCATCATGCATGGTATTTTAACGAATACATTTCTCACATGTGTGAAAAGTCTAATCATGTCTAGTGGGCATTCGGTGTGTTGTATGATTTTAATATAAAATTCAATTATTCACTTTATTGCATGTACTACATTCCGGTAGCATGCCATTAGTATAGCACAACAGAGAGAAAAAGAGAGAGGGAGACATTAAGTATCCTTGAGAGAGAGAGAGAGAAGTGGATAATCTAGGGGAGGAGAAACAGAGTTGGTGGGGGGTGGGAGTGGGGTTGGGGGTGGAAAGATACATAAATTTTCTATGAGGAAGTAGCACTATGACGCACGGGGAGAACTCTATCGATCGTAAAAAAAGCCGCCCGCACGCCATAGTGCTACTTTCTTTTAAAGAAACTATGTGGAAGAGAGAGAGAGAGAGAGAGAGAGAGAGAGAGAGAGAGAGAGAGAGAGAGAGAGAGACTATAGTTGCATCATTTACAATTGTCCAATGGCGCACAGGGAAGTCTATAGACTCAAAAAGCCACCCACGTGCCATACTGCCACATTGTGAGAGAGAGAGAGGCTATAGTCTTATAAGGAAATGGCAAGAACTAAGGTGACTGCTTAAGAAGGCAGACAAAAGGTCCTCGTTTGGCTGCTAAAGAAGAAGGAAGGTCTACCAATAAGAAGAAGAGACCTGGAAAGCCCATGAAGATTTTGAATGCAGAGGCTACAAAGATACATCAAGCTATTTAAGGAAATTACGAAGGCTCACAAATGCATTGATCTTCTTATGCCAAATCTTCCATTTTAGAGGCTAGTTAGGTCAATATGTGAGGAGGCATGTTTTAGTACGATGAGGTGGAAACCTGTTGCACTGTTGGCACTTCAAGGGGCAGCAAAAGATTTTTTGCTTGAATACTTCAATGATATAACTATTGTTGCAGCACATGCACACATGGTAACCATTATGGACAAGGATAGTGAAACCTTGAAAAGAGTAAAGTGGAGATATGATAAACTGCTTCAACCCAATGACTTTATAGACAATAAAATGAAGGAAATTTTGCTTATTCTCATATTAAGGCCACAAACAGAGGTGAAGATTGTGGAGGTCACCCATGATGTGAATACTAGGGCCAGAGCTCAACAGGAAAACCAGTGTGCAAAAGAGATAGCAAGACTGAAAGAGAAAGAAAAAGCAGCAAATGCTTTAGAAGAGGAGATTAAGAGCTACCACACTGTTACTCATGAAATTGATGTCAACAATAATGAAATATATCATCTAGGAAGGAAAGATTAATAGCAGATAGTTCAAGGAGACTTGCACTAGATTTTGTTGATATTAATATATTGAAGGATTCAGATGCTCAAATAATATATTCAATTGTCTATATGCGCCTAAAGTTAGATGCTTTCACTAGATTCAAAATACTTTTATTCAGTCTTTAGATTATAGAATAACTTTCAGTAATTGTCTTGTAGTTTGATCAAGAGGCATCTACCTACACAAAATCAGCTATATCATGGATCCTCAATTGTCTGTCTTTCTTAGAATGAAAAACACCCCCAAGTGGCACATTCAAGAAGTGGCTTGCCCATTGTCCGCCATGCTGGAAGTCACAACCATCATTTTTCCATATGAGAGCATTGAGCTTGACAAGCCAGTAGTTTGGATTCTAAACTGAATTCAAAGAAAGCATCTAGAATTAAGACTATGAGTATTCAAAATTAGAATTTGGATTGATGTGCAATAAGGAATGCATACAGTGATTGTGTTGGTTTCATACTAAACTTGTCTGCTTGCAGCTACACAAAAAGACTATTGCTCGTATATGGCAAGTTGTATGAAAGTTACAAGCTGTACAGGTCAAAAATTAAAGAAGTCACAATTCCTAAACAAACGGATGCGAACTCGTGTGGATGGAGGTGCCTCCTTCATGCTGAGGACATACTGCAGAGCTTCTTTGCACTACAACCATTCATGTCAAAGGTAGGCAATTTGCAAACCATTACTTGGGAGATGGTGATTGTAAGGTTTCCAGTTTCTGAAACCTTAGAAATTTTACCAAGCATAATCAAACTAATCTATTTGTTAATAAAACAATGTAGAATTGTCCAATCGTGGAAAATATTGGTATTTTTGGAATCGTAATCATGACTTTACTATGGTTACAATTTTTCAGAACTGAATTTTGATAAAGATTGATATAGTTATGGGGCCTGGAAGTTTACAATGTGGATTAAGTTAATTAAATAAATTGTAAGGTTTTAGTAATCATTACTGCAAAAGACTTTTATCCTAAAGTTCCTAGATATTTACAGATAATTGTAGATATTTTCAAAATTAATCATGAAAGTTCAAAAAAATAGAAGAAAATCGATTTTGTGTATCTGGGGGGCTGTGTGGGGCAGTGATGAACTTGCCTAGGCTAGAATTAGCAGTAGGTGGCACTAGGGGAAGGCTGGGGGGACTCGCTTGAGGTGCAAGTAACTGCCAGAAGTAGCCTTGGAACCCTAAAAACCTATAAATAGCCTCCCCCTCTTCACAAAAAAATCTAGACTCAGAGTCCTGGCCATTTCTCTCTTACCTAAAGAGAACTCTACTCAAAAATCACTAGAGAGCAAAAATCTACTTGATTATTCCACGGTAATTAGCTTAATCTCTTTTTAATTAGCAAAATTATACTAATTTACCTATATTTCTTAATTAATCCAACTAATTAAGAAAATTAAACTTAATTGCACTCTAAATTACTCTCTTAATTCTTAATACTTTGTTGATTACTTAGATTTAGATTAGGGATATTAATTTAATTAATTATTAAGCCATATTAGGACTGAAATTAATCTTTTTGCTCATAAATTAATGGTAATTATACTAATTAAACTTAGATTAGTAAATGATAATTATGAGAGCTGTATTAAATTTTCAATATGCTAGGAAAATTATCTCTAAAAATTATGATTAGTTTTTGTAATTAATTAGGTAGAAATTAGCTGTTTTTAATCAAAAAACTGATGGAAAATCTATTTAATTAGCTCAAAAATTCTTAAGTTAATTATCACAATTAGAAAATACTATTGGAAATAGTGGGTGAATTCATCATTAATAGATAAATAATTTAAGTATTTAATTAGGCTAAAATTAACTATTTTTAGCCATAAATTAAAGGGGAAAATTAGAAAAACATGTTAGATAATTATGTGCTATTTATTAGATTTAGTTTACATGTTAAAAAAGCCATGATAATTAGCTTCGATATAGAAAATTAATTTAGCTAATTATCTTACTCAAAAAACCCTAATTTTAAAGGTAAATTAAAGGAGTAAATTAGTAAATTAGATTAGATAGCTTTGGGATAATTTCCAAAGTTACAATACATTATTAGAAAGTTGTGATAATTAGTTTAGCCACAGAAAACAGGTTTAACTACTATTCTTAGTGAAAAAACCTTGTTTTTGAAGGTAAATTAAAGAGGGAAATTAGTAAGTTAGGTTAGATAGCTTTGAGATAATTTTTAGAGTTAAAATACATCATTATAAAGCCATGATAATTAGCTTAGACACAAAAATATAAAGCAGCTAATTATCTTAGTCAAAAAATATTGTTTTCGAGGGTAAATAAAAGGGGGAAATTTAAAAAATACTTAGATAATTACACAATAATTATCAAAGATAGAAATCATGGTTAGAAGGCCAAGATAGTTAGTGTATACACAAGAAATTAGTTTATCTAATTAAATAAGCCAAAATTGTCTATTTTTGAGCAAAAATTAAAGGGGGAAATTAGTTAAATTACTTAGCTAATTATGTAATGATTATCAAAGGTAGAAATTACTGTTAGAAACCCAAGAAAATAGGTCATGCACAGATAATTAGTTTAGCTAATTATCTTAGCTAGTATTGTCTAATCTTGTCTATAAATTGAGAAGGGAAACTAGCAAATTAATTTATATAATTACACGGTAATTATCAAAGATAGGAAACAGCCTTAGGAAATTGGGATAATTAACTTAACCCCAAATACTCAATTTAGCTAATTACCTTAGCTAATATTGTCCAATTTGGACTATAAATTGAGAAGGGAAATTTGTAAATCAATTTATAAGCTAGCAAGATAATTACTAGAGTTATAATACATCAAAATCCACCTAGGATAAATATCCCACAAGCAAACAAGTAATTCATAGATTACTGTTGGAATTATGGTTGCAGAGAAACGAACACAGCTTGGAGAAGACGAAGGAAGCTCAAGGCCCACAATAGAGAGTGTGTTACTTAGTATGCAATGGAAAAGATAGATAGCCCTAGAGTGATGGGCGTATATACAATGCACGGGGGGAAAAACCTCCTAAAGAGGGAAAAAATGCCCCGGCGGTCCTAGTGTGTTCACACACATTACTACCACATGTATATGGTAACAAATCCCCCCTGGAGTGATGCGGTGAACGAGAGCTAGCACATGAGTAAAGGGAAGTGCCATGCCCTGAGGACATGATCAGTCCACAAAGGGGAGTAAGCCCAAAGCTTTGCGGAAAGCTTCAAGCTTCTCACGAGACAATGCCTTTGTGAAAAGATCTGCAAGGTTGTCCTATGTTGGCACATAAGCCAAGCTGATCTCTCCTGCTGAGAGCCTCTCCCTGACATAGTGGTAATGCACCTCAATGTGCTTTGTGCGAGCATGAAAAACTGGGTTCCTCGCAACTGCCAATGCGCTCTGACTGTCAGTGTAGATAGTGTTGGCAGTGTCCTTTCCAACACCCAAATCATCCATAAGGCGTCTGAGCCATACACACTCAACCGTAGCTGTGAAGACTGCCCTATACTCAGCCTCACAACTCAAAGTGGCCACAGTAGGTTGCTTCTTCTCAACCATGATATACATGAACTGCCAAGCATGAAACAAAAACCACTTGTGGACACTCTCGTGTCAAAACAACCAGCCCAATCTGAGTCTGAAAAAGCATGTAAGTCTGGCGGCAATTATCCCCCCTTGGGATAAAAAAAGCCAATATGTAAAGTGTCACTAAGGTAGCGGAAAATCCTCTTTGACAGCATGCCAATGCTTAGACCCCGGGCTATGCATAAATCTGCTGACTTGTGAGACTGCAAACCGAATATCTGGCCTCGTGTTGCATACATGAATGAGGCAGCCAACAGTAGTTTGGTAAAGAGTGACATCAGCAGGATCGCCAGCATCATGTAGACTCAACTTCAAACCTGTTTCCATGGGAGTGGCAATAGGTTTCCAATCCTCAAGTCCAAACTTACATAGCAATGTCTCTATGTAACTTTTCTGACACAAGGCAATACCACCATCACACTGCTTAAACTGTATACCCAAGTAATGATGCAACAGCCCCAAATCTTTCATCTTGAAAGTAGCATTCAAATCAGCCTTAAATTCAACAATATGTCTCTCATTTGGTCCAGTGATCGGCAAATCCTCGCCATAAAGAACCACAATGAGAAGTACATCACCCTCACGCTTTATATACAATGTGCTTTTTGTTGGACTGTTATGAAAGCCTCGTTTGACCAAATGAGTGTCAGCTTTCTCATACCAAGCACGAGGAGATTGCTTCAACGCATACAAAGCCTTCTTACATCTGCACACTTGTCCTTTTATGACAAAACCCCGAGGCTGCGTCACATAAACTTCCTAAAATATGTCACCACTCAAGAAAGCAGTAACAATGTCTGATTGATGTACATCCCAACCAAAATGAGCTGCCAATGCACATAGAAAACGCACAGTAGTCATACGACAAGTGGGAGCAAGAGTCTCTTCATAATATATGCCTTTTTGTTGTGTATAACCCTTTGCAACAAGTCGAGCCTTATGTTGATCGATCTCACCATCCGGCTTGCGTTTCAACTTGTAAACCCACTTGGTACCAATGGCCTTTTTGCGAGGAGGCAAATCACATAAAGTCCATGTGTCATTTTCTATAAGTGCATCATATTCTTATTGCATGGCAGCCATCCAATTTTCTGAATTCTCTGCTTCATCAAAAGACAGAGGCTCCTCAACATCATGTAAGCTAGACACAGCCAAAGCATAACAATCTGATGCATGAGATGCATGGTGAGAGCCTGAACGAGTACGACTAGACAAGGGTGCATCCAATTTACTGTCACACAAAGTGTGCACCAGCCATTTTGGCATACCTCTAGCCTGCTCATTTTCAGCCCTTTCCTCATCAAGTACATCATGTACATCTGCATCAGTAATAGGCTGATCTGTAACGTTTTCATAAACCCCCATAGGTTGTACATTTGCCTCATTGGAACTTACATTCGTATTTCCACCACTGAAAAGAGGCAACAAAGTGTCATAAATGTCCTGTGAGCTTACATTACTGTCTCTAGTACATGACAGCAAGGGTTAAACAGAATCTTCCACAAACACTACATCCCATGAAACCAGAATGCGAATGATACAACCTGTAACCTTTGCTTTCAGCACTATAACCAACAAAAATACATTTGACAGCCTTATCATCCAATTTTCTGCGATGTGTTTGTGGCACCAAAGCATATGCCAAACAGCTAAAAACACGCATGTGCTCAATAGAAGGCTTTCTATTATGCCATGTTTCATATGGAGTAATAGACTGCAAAGCTTTCGTAGGACACCTGTTTAGTACATAAGTGGCACACATGATGGTCTCAAGCCAAAAGGAATGCGGCAAAGCTTGACTTTTGACCATACATCGTGCCATTTCCGTAAGTGACCCATTTTTCCTCTCAGCAACACCATTTTGCTGAGGTATATAAGGCACTGTACATTGGTGTTTTATCCCACGACTAGCTAGAAATGCATTGAATTCATGAGACATATACTCCCCCCCTTGATTGGAACGGAGGGTGCCCATAGTACATTTCGAGACATTTTCAGCCATAGCCAGAAATTGTTTGAAGCACATAAAAACTTTGGACTTCGCTTTAAGCGAAAATACCCATGCATGCCTGGAGTAATCATCAATGAAAGTCACGAAGTACAGGTAATTGCCCAAGGACGGAGTTTGCATGGGCCCACAAACATCACTATGCACAAGTTGCAACCTCCATGTGGCTTGAACTGAACCATCCTTTGGAAACTTAGAACGCTGCATCTTACCCAAAATACAGCCTTCACAAACATGTTTGATAGGTGTTTCAAGAGGCGGCAAAGAAGCAACCATATCAGATTTCTGCAACAAACGCAGCAAACTGGAAAAATTCATATGACCAAAACGTGCATGCCAAAGTTTTCCATCTGAAATAGCCCTTGAATCTACAACAACATTTGCAAAGTTTTGTCCACACTTGTCATACAAAGTAATCTTATACAGCCCACGGCACAAAAGGCCAGATGCAACAATTTCATCACCAAAACTGAGATCATAAACTGTACATCTGTCATCCACAAATTTGACTACAAGTCCAAGTCTAGCAAGTGTGGATACATACAAGAGATTCTTCTTGATCCCAAGTACATAAAGTGCATCAACGAGTGTGAAGGAACTGCCATTTGCAACAGTAAGGACAATCTTTCCAACTCCCTGAATCGGATTAGAGGCATTGTTGGCACAAGTGACTGAATTCCCATGAGGGACAGACTCGAGAGAGGTAAACAATTCACGATGTGAGGTAATATGCTTTGTAGCACCACTATCGGAATACCACACATGTGAATCTATAGCAACTGACAAGCATGCATCATAGACAACAAGATTGTAAGTGCACTCTGCGCTAAAAACCCATTCTGCATCAACATCAGCAACACAGTCTCCTTTCACAGAAGACTCAACAATGGCTGCATTTGTAGTGGAACCAACATTTGCAGTAAGTCCTTTTATAAATTAACATTGCATATGTAAGAACCAGAAACGAATAACTAGCCGAAAAACGGAAGGTAACTTCCAAGAAACCAACGAGCATTGTTTGTAAATAGGAAAGAACTATTTGGGCTAAGACTGATTGATCTAGAAAAGAATGTTTGATCATCCTTAAGGCAGCTTGTCTCAAGACACCTCTGATTCCTTGGAATATTTTACTCCAAGTGATGAGTAATGATGGCGAGTCAGCCATGGATGAGTCGGTTACCTCCATGCACGTGGAGTCTTTACCCCGTGCTTGTCTATGTTTGTGGATACTACATAGGATATCATTTTTATCCTAGAGGAACTGCCCTGTTATATGGGCAACCGGTTGGCGTATCGGCGCCCGGATTTTGGATGATGACTTTTTCCACCCCAATTTTTATAAATAAGGAATGGGTGCCGTTTTCCACCCATGTATAGGTGATCTTGAGACAAGCCTGTACTGGTCAGAGTTACTTCAAATTGACAGTACCTTGTCTTAAGTTTAAAGATGTCTGTTTGCTAAAAGATTGTTTTCAACACTATTTTCAAGGGATGTTTTAATGAAATTCTGTTATGAAGGATAAAAGGAATCATTTTTTTTTATTGTGGTAAGAACGTGATAGTAGTTAAATAACAAAGTATCATGTGTGAGTGCGGGGTGGTAAGTGGGGATTGACTAAGGTTGTCAATCATGGATGGGTGGACCTGGTCAGGTAACTATCCATTCCCGCGCACTAAAAACGTCTACACTTGGAAGAGGATTCCACTAGCAGCTGTGCCCTCACACAAGTTAGGGAGAAAAAAGCGTTGATTAAGGAAACCTTACTCCAATTAATGGAAGTTATAGGGCCGAAATCATTTTTGGACTTTTGAAAAAGTTATCTCGTTTCCACTGCGAGACAGGGCTAGGTCTCCTTCTAGGGCTATAAACCCAAGCCATTGTCAATGGTAAAGGTATATTCCCTGGATTCTTCCTGTTAGAGACTTTGATTTTTATTAGGCCTAGAGACCTGTCAAGGATCCCATTCCGGTTTTTGGTGTTGGCAGGGTGGGGATATCACAATGATTGTTGCAATGAAAATCTATCTCAGTTCCTTTTTGTTTTGATTTTTCTTCTGCATAGTGCATTGGAGAAGTATACATTAGAGTATTTGCACTAATACCGTGCCACTCTGATCAAGCATCTTCTTTCAATTTCACATCTTGTAAGCATGGTTGCAGAAGACACCCTTTTGGATGACCATATTGTAGAGATAACAAATGACTGTTGAGGGACACCAACAAACAGTTGAGAAGGGACATGAGGAAGAAGAGGAACATATTGATGATAAGAGAAGGGACATGAGGAAGAGGAGGAACATATTGATGATAAGAGAAATCATGCAGTGGGAGAGTTTGACATGAAGGATATACAGGATGGGGAAGGGTAGTGCAAGCGTAGAGGATCCAGATCATGCACATGGATGGGATGAGGAAAAAATTAATATTAAACTCCCTCTACGCTTGGAGGGTTTCATAAGGAAGAAGATAATGTAGAGGGAGGGGCTAAGGAAGAACACACCAACCCTCAAGCAGAGCATACCACTCCGACAATTCCATCGATAGAGCCTAAAAATCAGCAACAATCTACGATGCCCGACCCACAAGTAGAGCATGGTACGTTAGAAGCTAATTCTCAACTATGGACCACTCTACACTGGAGACACAAGAGTCTCACATGGCAGAAGAACAAGGGAGTGGTGAGAAAAAGCTCAAGGATGTCAACATTGGAGTGGACAACCTTCACAACAACCAAACCCAGTATGGACCTTTGCTAGACATTGATATGATTGTTTTGGTAATAACCAATGTAAAAGAATATGAAATTCATCCTATTGTGTAGCTTCTTATTTGCTTTACAAATTGTTTGTAGAGACTAATTATTCTTGACATCAACGGATTGTTGCTTTTTCAAGAGCTATATTATTCAAATGCCGGATCTCTCAACTGGTGCAACTTCCGTGTAGCTGGACACAGAGTCATTTTATGATCAGGAACCACGGAATTTTTGCAATTTCTTTTTTCTAGTTTTCACGTCCCAATATGGTATTCTATGCAGTTGAGAAACCTCAACCCCCTCGTAGACATAGTTAGTAACATAGCCAAAATCGAGCATTGGCAATTTAATTTTTTGTATTGCCAAAGCATAGTGTGTTGTCATCAATGGCCACTACCACCCTACAAAACCAAATGTACAACTTGATTACAAACTTTCTTCTCAAATCCACGTCCCCTTTGATGTTGACAACACTCTGTTGCTAGACACACACCACATAAGGGATTACTTAATCCACCGGGCATAATTCTCTGCCCGCCCTCATTTGAAGGGCATGAGCATGACGTCTACCTAGAGGACATTTTGATCCCTTATTTGCAGAATTTGTATTGCAGCAGCCCATTGACTGTTTGAGAATTTGTACTTACAAATACTCTCCAAAATGCTAACTATGTACATTAATATGATTATTTGTACTTGTTAATGTGGTGCATTGGATGTAAGAGAGAGAGAGAGAGAGAGAGTGTGAGAGAGAGAGAGAGAGTTCAAACATCAAACTCTGCATATGTTGTACAAAATGAAAGAAATGATACATACTTTCACAAAGGGAGAGAGATAGAGAGACAGTTTCATCTTACAACCAAATGGTTGAAATCAACTCACACTTGAAATAAAAGATCTCAATTGAAAGAAACGTTACAATGCAAGTCATGGATATAGATTTCGATTAAAGAAGTTACACATAATGGAATTCATCCAAGTTACATTGGCACGATTCGGACTCGGCCGGTTAGCTCTCTACAGACAATCTCCTTTTCCCTTCATTGCATTACTGTGCGTCCATCTAGTAAGAAATAGAACTTTGAGGGCTCGTTGTCCGTGGTCTCATCCACTATGTCATGTCGGATTTGCAGAAGGTTTCATTGCTCCCTTACAGTGATCACTGTCACAAGGTTGAGCTCTTTGTCCAATACCTCCACATCTATGACAACATTGTTCTCCACGCCTGTCGACTCTTGATAAATAGGACAAACTGAGAGCAGCCTGCAACAATTTGAGAGCACTTGTACCAGAAGGCGATGACTAGTGACTGTAAGCCGATCTTGTACTTGGCCACCAAAGTGTCCAGTGCAACTTCGCAATGTATGTCGTCCACCTCTTTAACATTCCACCCTCTGTCAAGAAGCTTGTTGTCATAATAATCAATATCTAATTCTCCTAAATGATTTTCTCATATTAAACTGATCATTTAATGTGGGGAAGAGCCAGGGGAGAAAAAGCTAGAATATTGGTTAAGCTAGCAGACCAGCCACAGTAGGGATCCAAAGGAGGGATAATAGGGATCCAAAGGGGGGGGGCAAAAGAGCCATGTGCAACAATGGGCTAAAAAGACCCTAAGGTTCAGCCCATTAAGACTTCCAAAATGCTAAGGTTCCAAAATTCAAAGGTTGTGTCCAAAGGTCAACCCTAGGGGAAATTGGATGCTTTGTGTGTAACTAAAAAGTCTTTGCATATCCCTACATGGGAGGGGGCGAGCCCTTCTTCTAGGGGATGAGAGAGAAAGTCACACACACACACGCTCCCTTTACACGAAGGGAATTAGGGACACATGTCAACTCCCTAGCCCAGATGCCCACAAGGTGTGCCCAATTCGTATTGGATGGCCTTGGAGGTGGACCAATGAGAATTAGGCTAGAGTAAATCTAGTTTAATTAATTTAAAACACTTAATAAAAGAACCAATGAGAATTAAGTCTCCTAGAAGACTATTGGACAGTCTCCCAAGGGGTCCAATGAGCATTCAGGAGCCCAATGGCTTGCCTGATCCCTATTGGCCAGGAGGCAAAGGGGTCCAATGAGAGTTTAGTTTAATTATTAAATTACCTAAAGCTCTCACAAAAGGGGAAAGGGGGACACATGTCAAAAGGCTATCACTTATGCTACTTAATAGCCATTGGCTTGACTTGGGGAGGTCCAATGGGGAGCCTGCAAGAGCAAATAGCAAGAGGGCTCGCCCAAGAAGAGAGGGGCTGATTTTTGCAAGGCATTATCACACACACAATCTCATGTGTGAAGAAAGAGAAGACTATCTCTTCCCTAGCTTAATGGAGAGCTCATCACCTACTCCAAGCTTGTGAGATAGAAGCAGCCTGCAAGAGCAAATAGCAAGAGGGCTCGCCCAAGAGAGAGAGGGGGCTGATTTTTGCAAGGCATTATCACACACACAATCTCATGTGTGAAGAAAGAGAAGACTATCTCTTCCCTAGCTTTAATGGAGAGCTCATCACCTACTCCAAGCTTGTGAGATAGAAGCCTACATCGACACACTCTTGGCTTGTGGATGCAAATCCAACCAAGATCCAAGCTTCAATGCATGCTCATCTCCTCTACCAAGCTAAAGCTATGCTAATATGAGTGATTATGTGAGGAGATGTACATCTTTCTCGTAAGATACTCCTTCTTCCTCTCAATCTACTCTCATACCCTGCTAGCTCTCACCATCTTCGAAGGTGTGTGAGGTCTTGGGTCTGAGAACGGGGATAATTAAAGTTGTGTTTACTAAGTGTTTTGCTTAGTGCATGAAGCTTTCATCTTCATTGCACTAGCTAGTCTTGAAGGAGCACAAAGAATTGTATTGTACAATGTCTCTCTTGATGGGAGAAACCATAATACAAAGCCTTTTGGAGGGGGGACAGGCTCCATGCAAATCCGGTCCTCAACTGTTGTCAATAGCTTAATTTCTCTCTCTTTTGAAAGTATTGTTGATGCTATCTAACTAGGTGTTATGCTTTTTGTTGCTCTCTCAACCCAAGCACTCTTGTAATTCTCATTAGGAATCTATTCTAATGAAATGCCCACTATGTTCATGCTAATTTCCGCTACACATAATTTTTTAGACCATTAAATGTTACACTTGTCATAGAAGCAAGTGTCTAGCGATTTACATACTAGCATTGTCTTTGCAACATGTATGTGACAAGTGTGAAATAGTTCCACAAATAAACTTATAGGACAAAAAATAGCAATCTTCACAAATTTGGTGGGTACAGAATTTTGTAGGGACCTCTGCACATCCGTGAAAAACTTACTTTGGATAGCTTCACAGATTGTGGTTTTCGAGACTGCCCACTCAATACAACTCCAATTGGTAGGGAGAGGGAGTTTAACCGAAGTACCTTTTTGATTTCTCTGGTTGAGCTGGTAGAAGTGCTCGTAGAAGAAAATTCCCTCATCTGGAAGGCTCTTGCTAGTTCTTTCAACATACTCTAAAAGAGGAATCCCAAACTTCCAACGAACGTTTTCATGCGATGATAAAATCAAGCAAGTTAATGAGAGGAACTTTATCAAAACACACATAGCCAAGAGTTCCCCTAAGTCACTCATTTATTCAGTCGAGAGACTAAATAAATTGATCTCTTATAAAGATGTTGGTTAAATGTAAGAATGGATATGCTAAGAAAGAGGTATGTGCTAGCAAGCTTGACATTGGATAACTCTTGAGCTTGTTCTTTCTTGAATCTTTTGCTAGCAAGTAAAAGAAACATCATAGCTTTTCCATTGCCCAAAGTAATTTTTTAAGTTTGTGAAGATAATACACATTGCAATATAAGCACATGAAACTACTAACCTGACTATGACACTGTGTGATCAAGTTCGATGAATGTCCACGATCTTGGACAGAGGGGAAACTCAGGTCGCATGTATGTCATATAAACACAAAACCACTCTCCTAATACACAAGAAACTTGTGAAATAAAAGGGGATCCTAGAGAGCAAGAGCTACCAATGCTAATAGGGTGGACTACATATAAAGTCATCGCATCCAACCATGTACTTCAATTTCTTAATTCACCTCCTACCTTGTTTT
Organism: Adiantum capillus-veneris; assembly: GCF_014529385.1. NCBI lineage: Eukaryota > Viridiplantae > Streptophyta > Polypodiopsida > Polypodiales > Pteridaceae > Adiantum > Adiantum capillus-veneris. Next base: position 27,670,173 of record NC_140940.1, on the reverse strand, counting down.
ACCTACATACTATTTATAAAACTAGACGGATTGGCCTTGACCTTTTTCCTATTTGTGCCTCTTTCCAACCAAGGAACACGCCATCTCAAAGAGGACCCCAACTAGTGGATACGATTCCGTATGTGATACTGAATGCGGCTAAGTTGTAGAGGATCTCAACTTATCTCCCCCCCCCCCCCCCCCCCCCCCCCCCCCCCCCCCCCCCACCTCTCGACCTCCCAAGCCCCATGCATCAATGCAAGGGACTCAGGCAATTATTTCTAAAAAAAGGGAGGGTGGGGATGTTGGAATTAGGGTTGCAGAGAAACACGCACAGCTTGGAGAAGACGAAGGAAGCTCAAGGCACACAATAGAGAGTGTATTACTTAGTGTGCAATGGAAAGATAGATAGCCTAGAGTGATGGGCGTATATACAATGCACGGGGGAAAAAACCTCCTAAAGAGGGAAAAAATGCCCCGGCAGTCCTAGTGTGTTCACACACATCACTACCACATGTATATGGTAACAAATCCCTTCATGGAGTGATGCGGTGAATGAGAGCTGGCACATGAGTAAAGGGAAGTGCCATGCCCTGAGGACAGGATCAGTCCACAAAGGGGAGTAAGACCAAAGCTTTGCGGAAAGCTTCAAGCTTCTCACGATACAATGCCTTTGTGAAAAGATCCGCAAGGTTGTCCTGTGTTGGCACATAAGCCAAGCTCATCTCTCCTGCTGAGAGCCTCTCCCTTACATAGTGGTAATGCACCTCAATGTGCTTTGTGCGAGCATGAAAAACTGGGTTCCTCACAACTGCCAATGCGCTCTGACTGTCAGTGTAGATAGTGTTGGCAGTGTCCTTTCCAACACCCAAATCAGCCATAAGGCGTCTGAGCCATACACACTCAACCGTAGCTGTGAAGACTGCCATGTACTCAGCCTCACAACTCGAAGTGGCCACAGTAGGTTGCTTCTTGCTCAACCATGATATACATGAACTGCCAAGCATGAAACAAAAACCACTTGTGGACACTCTCGTGTCAAAACAACCAGCCCAATCTGAGTCTGAAAAAGCATGTAAGTCTGGCAGCAATGATCCCCCCTTGGGATAAAACAATCCAAGATGTAAAGTGCCACTAAGGTAGCGGAAAATCCTCTTGACAGCCTGCCAATGCTTAGACCCTGGGCTATGCATAAATCTGCTGACCTGTGAGACTACAAACTGAATATCCGGCCTCGTGTTGCATACATAAATGAGGCAGCCAACAGCAGTTTGGTAAAGAGTGACATCAGCAGGATCACCAACATCATGTAGACTCAACTTCAAACCTGTTTCCATGGGAGTGGCAATAGGTTTGCAATCCTCAAGTCCAAACTTACATAGCAATGTCTCTATGTAACTTTTCTGACACAAGGCAATACCACCATCACACTGCTTAAACTGTATACCCAAGTAATGATGCAACAGCCCCAAATCTTTCATCTTGAAAGTAGCATTCAAATCAGCCTTAAATTCAGCAATATGTCTCTCATTTGGTCCAGTGATCAGCAAATCATCGACATAAAGAACCACAATGAGAAGTACATCACCCTCACACTTTACATACAATGTGCTTTCTGTTGGACTGTTACGAAAGCCTTGTTTGACCAAATGAGTGTCAGCTTTCTCATACCAAGCACGAGGAGATTGCTTCAACCCATACAAAGCCTTCTTACATCTACACACTTTGTCCTCTTGTCCTTTTATGACAAAACCCCGAGGCTGCGTCACATAAACTTCCTCAAATATGTCACCATTCAAGAAAGCAGTAACAATGTCTGATTGATGTACATCCCAACCAAAATGAGCTGCCAATGCACATAGAAAACGCACAGTAGTCATACGACAAGTGGGAGCAAAAGTCTCTTCATAATCTATGCCTTTTTGCTGTGCATAACCCTTTGCAACAAGTCGAGCCTTATGGCGATCGATCTCACCATCTAGCTTGCATTTCAACTTGTAAACCCACTTGGTACCAATGGCCTTTTTTCTAGGAGGCAAATCACATAAAGTCCATGTGTCATTTTCTATAAGTGCATCATATTCTGATTGCATGGCAGCCATCCAATTTTCTGAATTCTATGCTTCATCAAAAGACAGAGGCTCCTCAACATCATGTAAACTAGACATAGCCAAAGCATAACAATCTGATGCATAAGATGCATGACGAGAGCCTGAACGAGTACGACTAGACAAAGGTGCATCCAATTTACTGTCACGCAAAGTGTGCACCAGCCATTTTGGCATACCTCTAGCCTGCTCATTTTCAGCCCTTTCCTCATCAAGTACATCATGTACATCTGCATCAGTAATAGGCTGATCTAAAACATTTTCAGAAACCCCCATAGGCTGTACATTTGCCTCATTGGAATTTACATTCGTATTTCCACCACTGAAAAGAGGCAACAAAGTGTCATAAATGTCCTGTGAGCTTACATTACTGTCTCTAGTACATGACAGCAAGGGCTGAACAGAATCTTCCACAAACACTACATCCTGAGAAACCAGAATACGTTTTGTTTGCGGATGATACAACCTGTAACCTTTGCTTTCAGCACTATAACCTTTGCTTTCAGCTGAGGTGTATAAGGCACTGTACATTGGTGTTTTATCCCACAACTAGCCAGAAATGCATTAAATTCAGGAGGGTGCCCATAGTACATTTCGAGACATTTTCAGCCATAGCCAGAAATTGTTTGAAGCACATTAAAACTTCGGACTTCGCTTTAAGCGGAAATACCCATGCATGCCTGGAGTAATCATCAATGAAAGTCACAAAGTACAGGTAATTGCCCAAGGACGGAGTTTGCATGGGCCCACAAACATCACTATGCACAAGCTGCAACCTGCATGTGGCCCGAACTGAACCATCCTTTGGAAACTTAGAACGCTGCATCTTACCCAAAATATAGCCTTCACAAACATGTTTGACAGGTGCTTCAAGAGGTGGCTAAGAAGCAACCATGTCAGATTTCTGCAAACGCAGCAAACTGGCAAAATTCAGATGACCAAAACGTGCATGCCAAAGTTTTGCATCTGAAATAGCCCTTGAATCTACAACAGCATTTGCAAAGTTTTGTCCACACTTGTCATACAAAGTGAGCTTATACAGCCCACGGCACAAAAGCCCAAATGCAACAATTTCATCACCAAAACTGAGATCATGAACTGTACATCTGTCATCCACAAATTTGACTACAAGTCCAAGTCTCGCAAGTGCGGATACAGACAAGAGATTCTTCTTGATCCCAGGTACATAAAGTGCATCAACAAGTGTGAAGGAACTGCCATTAGCAGCAGTGAGCACAATCTTTCCAACTCCCTGAACTGGATAAAAGGCGTTGTTGACACAAGTGACTGAATTCCCATCAGGGACAGACTCGAGAGAGGTAAACAATTCACGATGTGAGGTAATGTGCTTTGTAGCACCACTGTCGAAATACCACACATGTGAATATGTAGCAACTGACAAGCGTGCATCATGGACAGCAAGATTGTAAGTGCACTCTGCGCTAAAAGCCCATTTTGCATCAACATCAGCAACACAATCTCCTTTCACAGAAGACTCAACAATGGCTGCATTTGTAGTGGAACCAGCATTTGCAGTGGAACCACCCTCTTTCTTCTTAGCCTCTTAGGCCTTCAACTTAGGACACGACTTGATCAAGTGATCATTGGCTTTACAATAATGGCAACGCATCTTCTTTTTGCCCTTATCACCAGAATTTCCAGACGAATTGTTGCCAGCAGAAGCATTAGGAACATAATTTTAACCACTCGCACCAGAACCATAAGAAGTGGCTGCATTGCTGTTACCACCCTTTCTTTGAGAAGCAATAAAAGCCTGTTCAACTGCACGCTGTCTAGTCCTGTTCTTTCTGGACAGTGACTCTTGCAACAACAATGTGCATAATGCATCAAACTTGACAACTTCTGGATTTCCTTGGGTCATCAATCTCCAAGTACTAGCAAAAGTCTGGTAGGAATCTGGTAAGGCATCAAGAACAGTCTGCACAAGGGAACTGTCTGAAATGACTTCACCTGCAGAAATAAGCTACTCATTGATATCCTTTACACTAGCAAGGGAAGTGTCCATATCATCCTCCTCATGCATAATCTTCGACTCCAGCTCTTTACGCAGCAAAGCAATTTTAGCCTCATTGCGGCTTGCATAAAGACCTGCTAGAATATCCCAAGCCTGTTTTGCAGATTTTGCTGAACGGATGTGAGGAACAATGGTGCGTTTCACAGACAATGCAATCAATGCATGAGCCTGCGCATCCTTAATATCCCAACCAGCTTGTTCTGCCATAGGCAAAACAACTCTAACAGCTGCAATCCTTGCAGCAAGACCTGCAACATCCTCAACATCGCCTACATCCTCAGAACCAGGACGTACATCAATGCCCTGCACAATGTTCCAGACACCTTTTGACACAAGAACATGTTGCATCATATAAGCCCACATAGGGTAGTTGTCCCCATCCAACCTGTCCTCAGCAGCAAACATCTTGAACACATCTGTGTTGTTGTTGTCAGCCATGGTAAATGTTGCACCTGATGTGAAAACTGCCCAAAAATAGGAGAAATGGAGCGGGAACAACCTGTGCTATAAAGCACAAACCGTAGAAGACTATAAGGCACCTGTTATGCAGAAAACGGCACTGACAGAAATTCTGCACAAAATGACGAAATAGCCTGTGCAGTACTGCCTGTAGTGGAAACGGAGGCCGAAATGAGCCCAAATCAAAATTCTGAGCAGACCGAGCTCAGAGAAAGTGAGCAGGCGTGTGCTGGAGCAGCTGGCGACTAACCCCGAGAGGACGTGACCTGCTCTGATACCAATTGTTGGAATTAGGGTTGCAGAGAAACACACACAGCTTGGAGAAGACGAAGGAAGCTCAAGGCACACAATAGAGAGTGTATTACTTAGTGTGCAATGGAAAGATAGATAGCCCTAGAGTGATGGGCGTATATACAATGCACGGGGGAAAAAACCTCCTAAAGAGGGAAAAAATGCCCCAGCGGTCCTAGTGTGTTCACACACATCACTACCACATGTATATGGTAACAGGGGAGCTTCCCACAAATCCACACGATAGCTCTCTCTCTCTCTCTCTCTCTCTCTCTCTCTCTCTCTCTCTCTCTCTCTCTCTCTCTCTCTCTCTCTCTCTCTCTCTATGTAGATAAAAAAACAAATACTTTTATGGAGATTTAAAAAAAAAGTACATAGAGAGTATGTAGCCACTATTTTTTTGACAAAATCCAAAAAGGGGGAATCTTAATAAAATCCATTACGACTTTGTTCCCCACTTTTTCTAATCACCCCCCTCTCTCTCATCATGCATGCAATAAAAAAGACTCTAGACCCTCTCTTTGCATTTGGAAAAACATTCTCTCTTTCTCTCTCATGGGAAACTCTCTCTCTCTCTCTCTCTCTCTCTCTCTCTCTCTCTCTCTCTCAAAATGTGCAGCACGTCGTTGATGACTCTATGGAAAATCATGTGATGTAGCCTACACAAAAAGACCCTGCCCCTTCTTAGCAAGACTGCTCACCACCACATTGACATCAAATAGTGCCACCACCATCCTCAAGTGCAAAGATTGCTACGGGCAAGGGCTATAGCAAAAAAATTTTGAGAGGCAAATCTCTCTCTCTCTCTCTCTCTCTCTCTCTCTCTCTCTCTCTCTCTCTCTCTCTCTCTCTCTCTCTAATCTTGCTTATGGAAAAGCTGTGATGAGAAGGTGGTGGAAAGTGATGAGAAGGCAAGGTGAGATTTTTGTTGTTGTGCGGCAGACAGGGTGAGGCCTTGCTAGTTGCCAGCTACTATTGGCGAGAGACAAGTGAGAATCAAATCACTAATCATGACTTCCCATTGGCAATAGATGCAACCATTTCTTCTAGCTTTTAAAAAAAAATTGCCTCAAAAGGTCTGCGCCAATACAACCCTTTGAGGAGGTTTTAAAAAAAACACACATTGAAGAGTTTTAAAAAACAAAAGTCTATTCATTTTTGCATTTGGTACACAGAGAGAGAGCGGGAGAAATTTTTTGCAGTACTCACTCAACTAAGCGAGTTAAGATAAATTACAGAAAAAAGCATACATCTTCCATGCTCAAAACGAGCCATGGAATCCAAAAAGAATACATAAACATAAAACCATCAGAGCATCGTCCCGGGGCTTTTATAGGGAGCCCCCAAAACCGAAGACAAACCGAATGCCATAAAAGTTCACAATATTACCTCCTTGCTTAAACATAGCCAAGAAGACAAGAACAACTAGATTAGTACACCAGGACCATAATAGACCTTGAGGTTGCCACGGATGTCCATAGGACTGTCACCCCCATACAAGTACCCCCTCAAGGAATACCATGCAGAGGAACATTCTTGTCGGAAGAGAAAAAGGAAAACTTCAGTTGTCACAAACGAGCTCTTTCCTGCCACGTGCAAGCTCCTCCCCCCGAAGAAGAACATAGAAAGGGCTGGGCCCAAGGTCCCATCCCAACACATAGAGGCCCAAGTCCACCACACCACCATCTAAACACACCAAGCTAGCCGAGGTACATGGTGCAAAGGCTGCCACAAGAAGCATGAATGTTGTCACCACTGTGCACTTCCTCCTTTGGCCCATGTCCCCAAGTAACACAGGGTTCAAAACATATCCGACTTGCCACACCCTTCGCAAGGCTTGGAGAGGTGGTCTCCACCATTTCTGAAAAAAGGCCTTGGTAAAGGAAGGCCAAAGAAACAGGGGTAGGAGGTGCCCAATGGCTCACCCTAGAGCCCACCAACATCCAAGAATTCAGTGCCCTTGACCTCCAGCTAGCCCTGTCTAGGCTTCACCCTAATGCAAAACCCTTCTTTTGCACCCTCAACGACAGAGACTCGCAGATAGCAGAGCCATGAGCAAAGTAATTGTAGAAACCCTAGAGAGAAAGTTTTTTTTTTATAAAAAGAAACCTCCCCCAAAGATTTGCGCCGACGCACGTTGCAGATCCTTTGAGGGAAGTTTTTCTTTCTTTAACACACTCTCTCTCACTCTCTCTCTCTCTCTCTCTCTCTCTCTCTCCCCTTTTATAGCAAATGCAAACTGTTTGGGAGGGTTTTTCTTTAAACACATTGTTGAGTCAAAATAAAAGCCTATTTTAGTGTACCAAATGCCAACTCTTTGGGAGGTTTGTTTAAAAAACCTCCCTCAAAGGATCTGCGCGCCGACGTAGATCCTTGAGGAGGAAGGTCTTTTTTTAATTCTCTCTCTCTCTCTCTCTCTCTCTCTCTCTCACATCTACTAAAGTCTAATTAATCAATTAGCCCTTGTTTATGCGCCTTCATTCTCTTGACAACAAAGGATGTCCTTCAGCTGTAGCATGCGCCTTTCCCCCTACTCTTGTTATCATTATGACTTCCACCTCTTCCTACTGTTAAGAGCGACAAACGACAAAGGTTTTGCCGTTATGCACGTGACTTAGAGGGAGAGAGAGAGAGACTGTGCAGGTCCTGCGGCCTTGGATCCCTGATCAAGGGGGAGAGAGAGAGAGAGAGAGAGAGAGATTCTCCATCTCCTCTTTTTGAGTCTCTAGACGAGCATGAGATAGAGAAAGTGAGAAGTAGACCTAGCCTGTCCTCCCATGCACGATCTTGGTGACGGACATCAAAAGGCTCACTCTGATCACCTCGTAGCAATTGGCGCACGACGTCTTCCTCCACTTTATATATACCCCTTAATGAACGGCCTCAAACGAAATTGAGCAGAACTGTGCATGCTGCCTTGTCCCCTCTCTCTCTCTCTCTCTCTCTCTCTCTCTCTCCCCCCCCCCCCCCCCCCCCCCCCCCCCCCCCCCCCCCCCCCCCCCCCCCCCCCCCCCCCCCCCCCCCCCCCCCGGCCTGCAATCTCCCTCTCTAACCATCTCGTCTGCGTCTCTCTCTCTCTCTATGCACCTTGCCCACCGCAGTGAGGCTTCCCTTTGGCAGGTGGTCCGTACTTGGAAGGATCTCCTCTCTCTCTCTCTCTCTCTCTCTCTCTCTCTCTATATATATATATATACTCCACATGCCATCTCCTCCAAATTTTAATATTACCCGCTAGGCTTGGCAACCACCACTGATGCAGGCACACACAGAGCATGGCCATGGGAGGTGTTGGCATAGGAGCAACAGGAGGGGCGGCGCCGGCTACACGTCGAAGCAAAACCATAATCTTTTTGCACACTCAGAGAGAGAGAGAGAGAGAGAGAGACATTCTCTCAGTTGCCGCAACCTTAGCTTGTAGAGACGTGCGGACTGTCGATCCTGTGGCCTCGTTCTCCTCAGCTCGACCTCTCTCTCAACCTTTATCTGGACCCTATGCTCTTGACTTGTCTGTCTTCATTGCTGTGGACTCTATGGCCTTGTTCTACTCAGGTCAACTTCTCTCTATCACTTGACTTTCCACATCAGAAAAGATCATTTTGTCCCTCTTCATCTTTCTCCTCCACCCGTCGTCTCCCACCTTTTTGCCTTCAAAGCCATGGAGACATCTCGTTAGGTTCTACTTGATGAAGCACCTTTGCACACCTGCTTGGTCTATTTTTCAAATTCCAAGAGAATATGCCAATCTACGAATTCGAAAGCCAATGGTGCCACCCTTTCCCTATTGCAACTTCTAGCCTAGATAGCCCCCCTCCAACCACCTTCTCTCGCCATTACTCCCTCCACTTGCCCCCTTCCCCTTGCCCTATTGCGAGCAAGCTCTACGAGACACAAAGCCCTAAAGCATTTATCACCATGCATACAAACTAGGCACATGAGGTACAGAGTGTCCAGTCGCATTTGCTCTCCCCTGGAGGTTAGCGTCCCTCCTTGCAGCATCGATACAATTCTTCAGATTACAGTACCACCATGAAAAATGCACTGAAGATCTTGTTGGTTGGCCACCTTCACCAACAAGGCAGAGACAAGAGAAAGGACCTGCCACATGTTTTATGACTCCGTTTGGGGTTTTTCATATCAAAGATGGTCTTTTTTGGGTAAAAAATGAGTTGAAAATGACCTAGCTTTGGTCCAAAGTGGCAAAATGGCCCAAAAAATGACACATCAGCTAATATTTTCGTGTGGAAGAGAGAGAGGTCTGTTTTTTAGTGAAAAAACCTGAAATTTTCCCCTTCCGTGGAATTCCCTTCATGTTAGCTCAATTTATGTGTAGTGCAGTCCCACCTCTCTGCAATCTTGTATCTGAGCTTGTGAGGGAGTGAATTAGGGATTTTATTAATCAAAATGGTGTGTGGGCCTGAATATAGAAGCTATTAAATCTTTGCAAAATAAAAAATTTGGTCGTTGTGAAGGTGGAAGCTCCGGATTTCCTTTCAACTGTTTGAAGTTACGACTATGTAATTGGGGGTGAGGCTATATGATTCCATGAAAGAGGTTTGGGTTTTGAATGGGATTTGTGCTTATATGAGAGTTGAGGTTTCATGGTTGAAATTGTAGGTTTTTTAATTGCTCTTTTTAAGTAAAATTGGATGTGAATGGGTGATCCTTTATTTACGATCTCGCTTCAAAAAATAAGCAAATTCCAAGCACAAGAGGAGGGAGGGTTTGATGAAAATATAGACACACACAGGATGCACTTTGATCCTGAAATCATGCAAATATTTCAAGCATTTGCCATGTATATGCAACAACAACAAGCGGTGAAAAGAAACCAAGTTTCAACCACCAAAGCACTGCAATCCATTGTGAAGAAAATTGACCAGTTTGATGGTATGGAGATCAAAAAGCATCTACAAGATTATACAAAGGAAATGGAGTTGAATCCAGTGTTTGAGGAAGATATGGTCTGAAGTTTTGAGCTAGTTTGTGTCTGTTAACTTTCACGAACACCCTATCACCTTCGACGGATGCATATTATTTATTTGATTGACTTAGGAACCGGGCTTGTCCATCCAATAGGTGTGTAGGTGATCCTGATGAGAGACGCACCACTTATCTTATTTTTACAGTAGTTTTGCAACGATCGGCCACTGTAGGCGCCCATGTGTGAATGGGCCAAACTCTTATAAAAGGTCCATTTGACCTAAAAATCCTTATTCTCGGAAGTATAAGCTAAGAAGTGCTCTTGCTCCATCTCTATCTCCTTCTCCTTCGTGTGGTTCTCATAAGTGTATGTGTGTGTGTATGCTTAAGAGAGAGAGAGAGAGAGAGAGAGAGAGAGAGAGAGAGAGCGATTGAGCATTGTGGCAGCATCGGGGGCGGCGAGGCGGTTGAGCGCAGCATTGACGACGGCTCCTTCTTCTTTGCAGCACAGGATCCTTCCTAACGGAAGCATTAAGCAGTGAATGACACACCCCTGTCCCTTTGAGCTTGCTAGGCTCTTCTAGTTGTGTGTTTGTAGCCTTTCGAGGCTCGCACATAGTGCACAGAAAAGTTCCCAGCTTCTACACGTACGGCAAAGCGTACATTTTTGGCATTTCTATCGGGGATAGCCTTGCATTAAGCTTGAGGAGCACTCAATGCTACCTCGGGAAGCTTTTCTTCCATCTGTTTTCTGTTTTTTGCTGAGTTCTGTGAGAACTGTTAAGTGGCTACAATGGGCAGATTAGCAGGTTTCGATTAGATTCTGTTAAGTTACTATAATGTACAGTTTTAGCAGGTTTTTATCAGATTTTGTTAGTGGCTGTAAGCTCTGTTAGTGCTGCATTGTACTGGTTTTTGTTAGTTTTGCAATATCTATAATGTGCAAGTGTAGACAGTGAGAAGTAGGGTGCAATTTTTGGGCGAGCGCTTTTTAAGAATCGGGCGAGCAAATTCCTAAAAGATCCTTTATCTACCCCTCTCTCTCTCTCTTTCTCTCTCTCTCTCTCTCTCTCTCTCTCTCTCTCTCTCTCTCTCTCTCTTTTCAACTAAAATGTAACATTGAAGATTGCACGTTCAGTGCCAACTCACATTCGAACAAAGACATGATTTACCACCATGGATGCATAAAATACACTATTGATAAGACAAAGAGAAGTTCGTTACACACAATTATGCTCTATTTGATATAGCAAACCCCAAATCTATGTGCTCCATTGCATCAAAAGTAAATACATAGGGGGGGGGGGGGGGGGGGGGGGGGGGGGATACATCATGGGTGAGGTGGATGAAAGAAGGGCGGTGGGGGGCTATATGCTCCGAGAGGAAAAAAAGGTCGTGCCAACGGGGGCAATGCACCAAATGGTGGGGGAACTCCTCCAAATGGCAGGGGGTATGAACCATTATATGTGGGGAGACATATAGGCAGTGAAAGAGGCAATGAATCAACTTCGGGCGGGGCCTCAGATGTGGAGGCACTGAATGCACTGGTGGATAGTCCAGCTGCATACCATGCCAACACTAGGGCCGTGAAAGTAGTATGTGGAGCTGCTATTGCCCCCCCTGACTGTTGAGTGGTGCCGGCAAAGGTGGCTCTAATGGATGAATCTGCTCTGTCACCTGCTTTGGATGCTCAGTTACATGAACTCTGTCACTCCTACGAAACATCAATGTTGAGCCTAAATCGGAAGGTAGGTGCCGAGCCAGCCCTAGACAAGCACTGAAAACTGACCAATCCTTCAACTAATGCAATGCCTGCGTAGCAGTAAACATTGTGCTACCAATGTTCCCATTCCTGCAAAACAGTCCAACACAACATCTCCCATGTTTGTGAAGGTACGTAGTAGCCACCTAAAAAAACAACAAAAATCCTTAGATTTGTTATACCTCCAATTTTTTAGGAACATGAAGTAAAAACATCCAATAAGTTTCTAGCACCTGGCAAAAGCTGGACTCCTCTCAACACCTCTACAATAAGGCCTGCCCATACGATTAAGCGTCCACTATGTGGGATCTGTACCTGGTAGCTTCTCCCACAACATGTCATCATCTACAGAGAAGCCACATACATTTGTTGCAATCTCTCCATCTGCTCGATCATACCTCACAAGCCGACGCCCGCCGGTTCTAGGGGGTGAAAAAATGACTAGCAGCAAAGTACCAACCTACGAATAACATTAAAACATAGATATTTTGAAATGTGAACAACAAAGATACTGATCAATATCAATACAAGAAACAACATGCCCCCTCTACATAGTCCTGAACAGTTGTGCAACTAGACTCCAATATCCGTATGTACAATATTCTCAACAATCGAAAACGAGCTCCCTCTGCCTTCAAAGTCAGAATGGATAGATGTTCTGCACGACATGTCGCCACAACCATGCCATCAACCAAAAGAAACTTGGTTGCAAGAAGGAATGCAACATCCACAAGCTCGCTATCCCATTGGTTCCATAAAGGAACTTCACCTGCGCTAGCTGCATGTGGCCTAGTGTGTAAGGGAAAGGCCGTGTACATCAAACGTACGCCACCCAAACTCAAGTTTGGGTTCATCTGCCGTGTTTCTGCTAGAGAGCCCACGAATCTATGTAGTGACTGCATAGGACTGCGCACAATCTTTGTTAACACTAAAATTGTGGACATAACTATGAAGGTAAAAAAGCGTGGCTTACCTATCATTGCACAACACATCTGGAATAGCTTTTGCCAAGCACTTGACACTAGCATGCATTGTAAGGTGGCGTGGCTCTACATGCATATTTGTATGCTCAACATAAGGTCAAATATATCTAGCATGCAATGCTAAAGAGAACAACACAACATTAACCATTTTCATGTACCTGGAGGGTTTTCTCCGACCACTCTAGCCATGTCCGATAGGTCCTCTGCAGCCCTGCCCTGTGATGGTGAACATGGAGGGGACTCTTGGGTGCCCCCTATTGCTCTCGTAGTGAAGGAAAGTGTTGGTACACTGTGACTCATAGCACCAAGACTATGAGCACTATCGCAAACTTCTACAGAATACTCCTTAACCACATGCTCACTCTCACTATCAGTGGAGGTAGCAACTCTCTTCCTTCTCTTCCCACGTTGCCGGTCAGCCAAGGGTGCTTGCAGGGCCGATGTGGAGCCAATCTTTGTGTCTTTCTTTGAGGTCGGCTTCTTTATTGTGTTTGGAGAGAGTGCATGCACTATCACAACGGCTTCTTTCGTGAAGTAGTGTACTCTGCTATTGACTAAAAAAAGAAATTTATTGTGCCCATGTCGTATTGCATGGCAAAGGTAAAATCTACATAGTACAATACCTACATAAAGTGCCTCCTCTTTGGGTGGATACTCCTCATCCGGGTAATCCAGTCACCAAGGACACTTGAGCCACGCTCCCTTTGGCCGCAAGTCATCTATCCACGCGTCCGGATATAAGTCTCATCTCCTCTCTCTCCGACCTGCACCATGCATCACTAGGATACTCGGGAATGGGGAAGACTAGAGCATCTCTCCACCATCTACAAGACAATAAATATTGTTGTGAGCCACCGTGACAAGATTAGTGTAACCTACAACATACGTAATGTGTCAATCAGAGATGTCCAACTTGTACAACATGCGTCGTGCCGTGCAAGCAAAGTGGGGTTGCTCTTCGGGATCTTGTGTGGACTTGATCCGTGCACTTCACTTATTGAAGGCTTTGTCAAAGTGGTTCCATTTGTATTTTTGCAATGTGTGTGCGAGTGTGCAACCATGCCTCTCTTCAGCCTTCTCATGTTGGATGGAAACGTGATGATTCTTGCCCTCCATTTTCTCGGCCATCTCAAGCACTCTTCTGCAACAAATAATATGACACATGTTAGATTACCAACAAATTTGATTCGAGGACATAATCACTTGATCCACCTTTCCAATTGCCACCGATACACGTGATATCGAAGCGACTTGATCCATGCTTTCTCCGTCAACCCTATGTCATTCTCTTTCAATGTTGCATCACCACCTTAGAGCAAGTCAATTAACCGGCACTTCCTAGCAAAGGAAAAGGGAATATTCTTTTTCATTGCGACATAATCAAAAGAGAAAGATATCAAAAGACTTAAATGACATTTACTTACTCTTTTGGGTTAATGTGTACACACGCAACCTCTGCCACTCTAGAGGGTGTCATTTTGGTGCTCTTCTCACCCCAACCTGTAAATGATATAAATTTTTGAAAAAAGTCGTTGCCATTTTCTGGATTTGCAATGGTTGCTATCTCAAGCCCTTTGCGCGTGAAATACTGCTCTGTTTGAGATAGCGCAAAAACGATCCTTTGCTCGTATGCGTCAGGTGCCAATTCGTAGTCGAAACTCCCTTTTGATGGCAACCTGTTAACCCTCACGGCTCATTGACACCCTATCACCTACGAGACGGATGTTGTAACCTACGGTGGACATTGTATTATTTATTTCGTAGAGTCAGGTACCGGGCTTGTCGGTCCAATAGGAAAAGGGTAAGAGTGATCGCCGATGAGAGGCGCACTCTAACTGGGACATTCAAGGGATTAGTTGGCTAAGCATGGGCGCCCAAGTGTGAATGGGGTGAGCTCATATAAAAGCCAACTAAACCTAAAATTCACTCATTGTCTCATTTGTGCAATAGAAGAGTGCTCTTGCTCCATCTCCATCTCCATCTTCTTCTTCTTCACCTCCTTGTGTGTGTGTGTGTGTGTATGTGAGAGAGAGAGAGTGTGTGTGTGTGTGTGTGGGCAATCGAGCATTACGAAGGCACGACGGCGGTGAAGCGGTTGAGCGCGGCGTAACGGCGTCTCCTTCTTCTTCGCGGCGAGGAATCCTCCACGAAGCAAGCGTAGAGCGGTGAGTGACACACCATCGCTTTCTTTGAGCTTACTAGTTTAGGCTTGTTGTGTGCTTGGAACCATTTGTGGCTCGCACACGGTGTATCGGCAAGTTCCTTGCATTGACACGTGCGACATACGCGCACATTTTTGGCGCCATTGCCGGGGAGTGCCATACATGAAGCTCGAGTAGCATTCTGTGCTTCTCCGTGGTGCAATTTCTATTGTAGGAAAGGTAAGGAAAGAGTGTGTGTGTGTGTGTGTGTGTGTGTGTGTGTGTGTGTGTGTGTGTGTGTGTGTGTTGAGAAGAGGGATGTGGTGTTATACTGTGTGTTTTTTTATTAATGGAGTTTTCAAAGGTTCTGTGTTTATTCTCTGTGTATTAAGGTAGTTAGTTTTCTTTGTTAATAGAGATTTCAAAGGTTCTGTGTTTATTCTCTATGTATTAAGGTAGTCAGTTTTCTGTGTACAGTAAGTAGGAAGGAGATTAGTGAGAGTTAATAGACTGTGTTAGTGTGTAAGAGTAGGTGTATTAGTTAGAAGTAGGTAGAGAGAGTGTGTGTGTGCTCTCGCGCAGGCCGCGACGGCCTTATCCTTTTTCTTTTTTTTTTAAATTAATTTTTAAAGGTAGGACCGGGATCGGGAATATCTCCCAGACCCAAGCCCAAGCTCACGCTTAGGCCTAGGCCTCAGTCGCCTTTTAAAAAAACGAATTTTAGCTTCACACGTAGCTAAAAATTGATTTTTGAGGACCAACGGAACGTCAGATGCCCGAAAATTGTGTTCTAAAGCACACAGCGACCCTTTAAGTGATACGCTCGTTTCGAGCTATCACACACTTCAATAAAAAAAATCAAACATTCAAAAAACATCAAAAATAAGAAAAAATCAAGTAGAAAACGGGGTGCAAAACACCCACAAAACAAAGCAAGTAACCTTTGAGGGTACTTGCCGACACTTGTAGGGCACCCAAAGCACATGTATCTACGCTCTGGTCGTGTGCTAGAGTCCGAACAACTAGCTAGTGCTTCGATTTACGGGGATACTCACTATCCTTCCACGCTAGGGTCTACGCCCTCGGCGGGGACCCAAGGTAGTGCAACCCGAGACCCAAATATAGCGGCTAGCGACTCTTCCTCTGACTTCGATATTATGGAAGAGCATCTTACACAAAGCCCCGGGGGAACAAATGAAACCGTGCCTAGCTAGGCCCAACAACCTGGAACTAGTGTTTTTAGCCGTTTGATGGAAACTTTTAGTAGAGCTACGCGCTCTGAACCTACGGCTAGTGAAGTAAACGAAGGAGGTGGGGAAGTAGAATCACCATTCACATCTCCTGTAGACCCCACACTCCCTCAGAGTGTCCACGTGGACATTCTACCTACCTCATTTAATGAGGGCCCTACCGAGGTACCACCTTCCAAAGTCGCCTCTAAGGTAGCGTGACTAAAAGTCAAAACACGGGAAGCAACATTGCATCCACCTCACGGCAACCCTCTAGTACACCAAGTTTGGATGGGGTATTTCTCAATGAAAATTGGGAATATGACCTACACACGGAGACTTTGACTGACCTATACATGGGCTACACATACCATGTGGGTTGGTTAGAAGTTGTACAATCCACATCTAGTGCCACTAGTCTAGAGGAACAACAACACATGATCTGCAATGTCATCCATAGGATTATCCAGTCTGAGAGGCAAAATCGAGGAATAAACATACCTTCAACGGGTCCTATGCAATTTTTAGACACGGGCAAAGGGAAACAACCCACTCTATCACAAATGGAGACTCCCCCAGTGAGTCCCATCGATACCCCATATGTTGTTTCGCCAGGGGTCTCAATGCAATCTGAGCCCACAAGTGATAGCTTTACTTTTCCAAGTCTAGCTCATCTTTCCCTAGATGACACCACGGATACCATGCCTACCCCAATGATGGGCATGCCAAGAAACACACCATGGACCTCGTTTGTTAGTAAAGCAC
The DNA here is from genome assembly GCF_014529385.1 of Adiantum capillus-veneris. Taxonomy (NCBI): domain Eukaryota; kingdom Viridiplantae; phylum Streptophyta; class Polypodiopsida; order Polypodiales; family Pteridaceae; genus Adiantum; species Adiantum capillus-veneris. Next base: position 27,653,501 of record NC_140940.1, on the reverse strand, counting down.
CGCTACATGGTAGCTCAATGCCTGCAATAGTACCTACAAGTGTGTACCAATCGTATGCACCTATGGGTCCATGTACTCATGTAGTCCCTACCCCTCCCATTGTTTCAACTACCTATGCTCCACAACCACAATACACAAGTTATTATTTCCATGGGACTATACCGGCTAGCATTAGCATGTCACATCCGACGTCTGCTATGCCTAGGGCCACCCATATGAACTATGGACCACCACATGGCACAACATCGTACCCAACATGGAACCCAAGGGCTTCATATGCGCCAAGCCCAATGCCAATACCTACTCCACATGTAGTCTCTGGATCGCCTTCACCCACGGTACCTGCTCACTTAGGTGACTTGGCCACATTTGCTCAAGCTATTGGTCGATCTATTGCTGAGAATATGCGTAACATGCCTAATAGAGAGCCTAGAAGTAAGGCAGTACAAATAGCCAAGCTTACACAAAAATTTAGTGGAGACGGGGATGTGAGAAAGCATATCGAAGTGTTTGAACAAATATGCGATTCTCTAGGAGAACACAATGACCTACATAAGAGAAATGCTTTAAGCCCAACCTTAAGTGGAAAGGTTGGGGATTGGTATAGAACCCTAAGGGTGGAAGAAAAAACGATTTACCCTACTCTTCGGAGACTGTTCTTAAAAGAATACATACGAGAGGGAGTACTTTGGGGTGTAGACTCTCAGCTCCAGAAAGCCCAACGAGAGGAAGGAGAGTCAGTGAGAGACTTTATAAGTCGCTTGAAGCATTTGAATTCTCGTTGTAATCCAAATGAGCGCTTCAACAATAACCAATTGCTTGATAGATTCATTAGGGGATTGCGACATGAGGATATCTACAATGCCCTAGTCATTAGAGGTATCACCACTTGGGAAGCAGTCACCACCAATGCGATCCAATTGGAGGATAATTTAATGATTCAAGGAGAAAGAGTGTCTGTTGAGTCTAAATCTATTAGCTCACAAGCATCAGGGCATCAGCCAATGACCCTAAAGCTTATTGCTAAGGAGCCAAAGATATCTGAGATGACTTTCGCAGATCTCACCAAGGCTATTCAAGAGAGTCTTAGAGACAATCGTGTTCCGCAAAACAATCATATGTATCCAAGAAGGGAGCAGCAATGGTGCTCAGTATGCTATGGACCGCATAGTACCAGTGAATGCCCTACTTTTAGAGTAAAATTCAATGGGAACTGCAATGCATGTGGGAGGTATGGTCATCAAGCTAAGGATTGCATAGTATTTAAGTGCGTGATGGCCAATAGACCAACCTTAGCATGGACACACACCTCGAGTGCCTACATTGATGCCGGCCCCACCTCTTGAACAAACAGCACAACACATGGTCCCTAGGGCCCAAAATGTTGTTCAAACAACACCCTTACCATCTCCAGTGCTAGGACCGCAACCACCACATTCGAGAATCACTTCTGTGAATCAAGTGGATTGTGAGTCATCTATTTCTTGTTTGGAAGGCTATGAGGAAGATATAGATCCTAATATCGCCTATGGGATGGATGTGCTTGAATAAAGTCCACAATACTACATGGAGGACTATTGGGGACAAGTCAAACCTGTATATCAAGTAGCTGCTCTTGCGGCAAGAGGCCAAAATATCAATTACACCGCTAAGAGACCACCTCTTCAATGCTATGAGTGTGGAGGTCCACATGGTGTAGCCGAGTGTCCTATTAGGCTACAAAAGAATGCCACACTAATGCAACCCAATCAAGCGAGCACGTCTACAATGCCGATACTCATGTGTAATCGATGTGGCATAGATCATTTGATTGCCCAATGTCCAAATAATCCAAATGCACTGAAGATCACGCCATTAAACTGTTGGGGTATAAAGCCCAATGCGGTCGCCCAGGTAAGTGGGCGGGCCGCCAGGTATGTACACATATTCTTTTGTAAAAACCTAATAAGAACTCACTATGCTCTACACATTACAGTAGAGCGAGTTCACCATATCGTCGTGCTCTTCTTCTCGCACTCTCTCTCGTGTCGAACTTCCGCTCGTACTCCTTCAACTGGTATCAGAGCTCAGATCGAGGCTCGGGGCACCACTGCAGGAGTCTAGAGTCACCAGCTCAGATTGGAGTGAAATTCGACAGGCGAAGACACGGCCCCAAATCTCGTGGGAGATACCGAAGGGCTTGGTGTTGTCAGAATTTCATTCCGAGGTCATCTCGGCCACCGTTCGGCTTCGACAAAGGTCTGCGTAGGCCATTTTCGACTACGTGGTCTCGACGGGTGCAGATCCGACTCTGCAAATTTGGGGTTTTCGGCTTACGACTGCAGGTGCTGAGGATATCGACACTCCCAGAGTGTTGATTTGTGGCTGTCTACACATCGAAGGACGGCTCACAGTTCTTGGAGGCGTGTCACATACGACACGGGCACATCTACACACAGACTGTAGGTGACATCCACTAGTTCATCAGGTAGCTTGTGTTTGCTGCTTGATATTCCAGATTTCATCCTGACATTGCAGGTACTTCCACATGGGATGTATTGTCAGAGATGATGTATGTCTGTTGAGGGTTTACTGGCTGTGAGTCACGCAGCAAACCACCGCCGCAAAGTACACCTGTGGTACGGAGGTGATGACTTTGGCAAAAAGCGTTTACCTTAATGTAGCAGACGAGATGTCGGCTTATCAAGCATGGTTAAAGCTGAGTGATCTTTATGAGAAGCAGAGTGCATCTTCACAGGTATACTGGCTTAAGAAGCTTGTTGACTTGAAGATGAAAGAAGGGACACCTATGTCCAATCATCTGAATGAATTCAACACAATCTATAGTCAGTTGTCAGCTCAAGGTGTCAAGTTTGATGAACCTGTTAGAGCTATGTTCCTGTTGATCACATTGCCGGAAAGTTGGGACACTTTTCGCACAGCTTTGAGTAATTTTGCACCTCCAGATGGTTTGAACATAGCAGGTGTAGAAGGAAGTCTGCTTACTGAAGAAACCAATAGAAAGACATCACAAAGAAATACCACAGGTGTACCACAGAAGAACCTGTTACTAGAACCTTGTTATAGAAATACCTGTTAACAAGTTGGGACAATACTTTGAGGGTGATGAATCCAATGCGACCATACCAATCACTACTAAGGGATTAACTGTGAAGGAAATCCTTGATGGTGGCGTTGGGGTTAGCATTGTGACTAAAAATTGCTGGGAAACTATGGAAAGACCTCACCTTGCCACCACAACCATAGTAGTGAAGATGGCCAATGGGTCTATTGTTAAACCTATTGGGATGCTAGAAGATCTCAAGATCAAGGTCTTTGGACATAAAATACGAGTTACCTTCATTGTTATGGATTTCTCCAAGCACACTATGGCATCTGAGATGATCTTAGGACGTCCTTTCATGAGAGAAGCAAAAATGGTGCATGACTGGTCTAAAAACCATGTCTACTTGCAGTTCCAAGATTCTGTCATTCGAGTGGATCTTGTGACGGGCCGAGCACATCCTCTAGGAAATAGGTTTATAATTGATCATAGATCTGACACCACAGTTCACTCGGCTCCATTGCAATATTGTTACACGTGTAAAGCGGACACTGATGTTGGGGAAGATTCCCCTTATATGGATGTACTACCTGGGATGACTGAGTCAGAAAATGTGGATTGGGTCCACCTAGCAGCAACCATAGACACTTGGGGGAATAGGGGGACGACCTGGGTAACACCTGAGGGGAATGAAATGCCCATACCCTTAAATATGCTACAAGCAATGCATATAGCTTCTGACAAGACTCATCCTAATATAACGAAGAAAACATACAAGTGGGTCCCTAAAGCTTCTTTAGCGACCATAGCTAGTGCTAAAAAACAAAAGCCTGGTAAAAAACGTCCCACTCGCTCCAAGAAAAGTAAGAAAACGTGGCGTTGGATTCCTAAACGACTATTGGAAGCCCAAGGCTACTATCAAGGAAATGATCAAATTTGGGTGCCAAAACGTAGATTGTGTTCTTACTTGTCACCTGACCCATGTGAGCCCAATCCCGTAGCTCCAAAACAAATCAGCGATCGTGGAAAGAAAAAAATCATAGAATGCTACACACCCGCTCCAGAGCTAGTTTGGGTACCAAAGAAAGAACGATTTGTTCCACCTAGCTCAGGAAGGGGGGAGTCCCATGAAGCTTCTAGCTCCTCATGTAATGCATCCATAGAGGTAAAAGCTTCTCCACAACCTCCACCTACAATAGTGGACCTCCATAAAGCTACAAAGAAATACACACCTCCCAGTGTTCAAGAATCACCTGAAGAACCACTTCAAGTTCGATCCTGGGAGAGTACCTTACCACCCTTGCAACTCGATGAGACACCTAAGGTAATAGAAAACTACTGGCAAAAATCCTCACCTATTATCGACTGGAACAATTGGTTTCCAAGGGTGACGAGCACATTTCAAACGATATGATCTACCCAAGGAAGGGGGGAATGTTTGTTGACAGTCATCATTCACTCACTCCCCTCTCAACCTTGTTTCCCTGACCTCTCAATCACCAATCTTAGGGAATGTATATATATAAAGCCTTATACTCACAAAAAAAAATAAAAAAATAAAGAGCAAGAGCAATAAGCAAATGAGTATGCACAGTAAAAGTCAAAACATTTGACCTAGACCTACACATTCACATCCGGTACATTGAAACAGAAACCTATGTCATAAAATACCTTTGATCCCCATCACTCAAGTGATGGAGGGTAGGTAGAATTAGTACGATAGGAGTGTTTTTGTTTTAGAGTTGAGTGATTAGCAAAGTTCCTTTTTCCCACTGATGTGCCTCCTAGAGGTATTCTTTGTGTTTCTTAGTGTGTACAGCAACGTGTTGCTGTTGTTAGAATTTGGACCTTCATGGGATCTTTCTCTCACACACACTTCAAATCAAGCGCGACCATTAACACAAAAAGGTGTTTCTTGTCCATTCGCATTGCCCCTTATCTTTTTGCATCCATGTTTGTCTGCTTTGATTATGATTGGTAGCATAATATTCATCGCATTTGCTTAGTATCAAACATTAAATTCAATGTAATTTTGTCATAATCACTTAACTAGGTTTAAAAATCAAGCAGTCTGACTAAGCTAGTTTGACCAAGTTAGGTGTTAGAGATCTTCTCTTAATACCATGGGGAATGCCTTCCTAATAATCAATGGTTACTTAGGTTCTTAATCCGATTTACGCAGCATTGTGTGAAATGTACTACGGCTTTCTAGGGCTTGACCCTATTGACCTTTAGCTTAAGTATTATAAAGGGAGTTTACTAGTGTGATGAGCCTGGGGAGGTGTATCAGTGTTATATGACCCCCCAAAGTTACAAAATTAAAATGTTGAAAATGAACAAACAAAAAATCAAGTGCCATAATGTAAAATCTTAAGCTGAAAGAGAAATCTCAGCTTGATTGGGTACTTCACTCACATGTATCGCCTATGGTACTAGAGCCCTAGAGGTTCCCAGTATGGGCGCTTTTCCTTGAAAAGCAAAAAACCCAAGGCATACAAAATAAGCACACACATCAAAATTGAATCACTGTGAAAAGACTTTAGGGGGTCAAAGCAAAGGTAATCAGTCAGGCGATGATTTCATGAGAAATTCCTTTTATCGTAGCTTAACTACAAGGTCCTCTAGGTATAGCCTCTAGTCAGCCCTCGAACATGAAATACTTGGCTCTCGCGATTAAACAACTTAATTAACCAGAGAAAATTAAGAAGCTTACCCATGGTATTAATAGTCAATCTCTAGTGCCTTTCGACCCCAGACTTGTTTAATTTTTTACCTTTACATCTGTTTATGCATTTGATTACATTGCAATTTAATGCTTATTGCTGACAAATTGTTTAAAATTCTATTACCAATCAATTGTCTGCCTAAAATTGCATATGCTTTTTAATCGCTTATGAGAATGCAATGTTGTTTGATTTTGCAGTGACTGAAGAAGGCTAAGGACATTCATCTCAAATGCTCTTCCACCTCGACCAACGAGCTTCAACTCAATAGCTTCCGAGGACGGAATCTACATCAAGAAGGGGGGCATGTTAACCCTCACGGCTCACGGACACCCTATCACCTAGGAGACGGATGTTGTAACCTACGGTGGACATTGTATTATTTATTTGGTAGAGTCAAGTACCGGGCTTGTCGGTCCAATAGGAAAAGGGTAAGAGTGATCGCCGATGAGAGGCGCACTCTAACTGGGACATTCAAGGGATTAGTTGGCTAAGCATGGGCGCCAAAGTGTGAATGGGGTGAGCTCATATAAAAGCCAACTAAACCTAAAATTCACTCATTCTCTCATTTGTGCAATAGAAGAGTGCTCTTGCTCCATCTCCATCTCCATCTCCATCTCCATCTTCTTCTTCTTCACCTCCTTGTGTGTGTGTGTATGTGTGAGAGAGAGAGAGAGAGAGAGAGTGTGTGTGTGTGTGGGCAATCGAGCATTACGAAGGCACGACGGCGGTGAAGCGGTTGAGCGCGGCGTAACGGCGTCTCCTTCTTCTTCGCGGCGAGGAATCCTCCACGAAGCAAGCGTAGAGCGGTGAGTGACACACCATCGCTTTCTTTGAGCTTATTAGTTTAGGCTTGTTGTGTGCTTGGAGCCATTTGTGGCTCGCACATGGTGTATCGGCAAGTTCCTTGCATTGACACGTGCGACATACGCGCACACAACCCTTCAGTTTTACTATTATACATAGCATCGAACTCTTCTTATCATTTTCCAAGGACACAACCAAAACATATATAATAAGAATTCATAATCCAAACATATTCTCATTTAGGATTGCTTTCAAGTATACCTTCCAAATGAGTTGAGCAAGGACAGCCATTCGCAATTTTAGCCACTATGATTTGTTTGGACCCCTATAGTTCAAAGCCCTCTTTGCTGCCAGATGCACTCTTTCCAAAAAATTTTGCAGGAGTGAAGTTGGGTCCGCCAACCCTAGCTTTCTCATCATGAATATATCATGCACGCAGTGGTGTGAGGGACTGAGACCCTTGTGGCCCTGTTTAACACTCAGATGTAATACACATTTTCAAAAACAATAAGATGAATTTACATTTGCAAAAAACAGTGGATTTACCTGTTTATCATTCCCAAAACCAATAGAAACTCCGCAGTTTCATGGGGTTGAAAATCGATAAGCACGCACTCCACCCTTGGTGCCTTCTCAATTGGGATGTCGTTCTCGTTCATCCACCACATCCATGCCTCCAATCTATGATTTCCATCCCAAACCGCAAAGTATCTCTTGACCATGTGACTAAGCTCGAGGATTGGATGAAGCTCCTCATCCAAATCATATGACATTGCAAGATCTCTCAAAGTGTGACCACGACGAGAGATTTGCTTATGATCATCCCCACGAATCCGGTCACTTACAATAAATCTTGCCATGGTTGGTTGGTAGCTTTTATTTGCAATGGAGAGTTGCAAATCCACCACATGGTCATCACGCGTGCGGATGGCGGGGTTCGAAAGAAGTCGACATAGAGGTAAGCGCGAAAGTTTGCCATCATAGGGAACTCCATGAGAATCCACCCAACCCAAAGAAATATGCTTGTCGACCACAATTCCAAACGCTTCATTTCCTATGTCTTCTGTTGTGGTTGCAGTTTCCACATGATGGCTAAATTCTCCACTTGACTGTTTTGCTCCACCCACACCGGTTACGACAGACACAATCTGATCTAGAGAGCTTAAGGCTTGAGATTGTTCGCTCTTTTGAGTGCACTTGCGACGTAGTCACATAAACTTCATCCACGGAATCATTGTTTTTGGATTGATTTCTTGTTCTCATAGTTTAGCTCAAGAATTAGAGAAAATAAATAAAGGTATGGCTTATGAGAAATTGAAGTTAAGAGCTTGAGAAAAAGAAAGTGGGATCAAAGGAAAGCTTCAGAGAAATTAGTGTAAGATAGAAGAGTAGAGAAGAGGAGAAATATGAAGAGCTAAGAGTTAAGAATGATATGAAAAAGAGCTTTAGAAGCTCTTTATAAAGTTTTCAAATTAAAAAATAATTAATCTTTTTTTTTTTAATATTCAAAATATGTGTGTGTGTGGGAGGTGGGTGCGCCTGTGTGTGTGTGTGTGGTGGACGTGCAGTGTGTGTGTTTATGGTGGATGCACGTCTACTCACACACACACACTCGCGTATGTGTGTGTGTCACAACCGACACCCACTCCATGGGGGTGGGTGTGATTCAACACACACACACACACCTCGCACAGGGTGTGTGTCACACACGCCTTAGCGTGCGTGTGTGTGTGAACACACACACACACACACACCCCGCACTGGCATGTGTGTGTGTGTGTGTACATGTGGGGTGGGCCAGGGACACACACTGCCACGCGCTAGCGTGTCTCCGCGTGGCCCCATGGCACATGGGACATGCTTCCCATGCGTCAAGGTCGCTGGGCGACACGTACCCCGAGGACAACGCGTCGCCCACTGGCGGACCACGTGGCCACGTGGTTTGCCACGTGTATCGTTGGCAGCCGACGGTACACGTGGCATGCCACGTTGGCCACATGGTCTGCCACGTCGACAGCGATGAGGCCACGTGTACTGTCGCTGGGCTAGCGATAGTACACCTGGCATATTTTTGGTGCCACATGTCATGCCACATGTACTATTGTCGAACGACAGTACACGCGTCATGCCACGTGGCCACCATGCCACCGATGTGGCAGGCCACATGGCCAACGTGGCATGCCACGTGTATCGTCGACTGGCGACGGTATACATGGCAAACCACGTTGAAACGGGGTGGACTGCTTGGCCGCTCCGTGGCCACGTGGTCTGCCACCACTGGGCGACGCGTGGCCCTAGGGGACACGTGCCGTCGTGTGGCAGCACCTGGCCACCGCATGCTGCCTCCCCCCCCGGCCCACACACCCCCCCACTCCACACTCGGGCGCCCCCCCGGCTGCCCACACACCTGACGTGGCCCCCTCCCCGATCGCCCAAACACCCCCCGTCCACACACCTCGACGCTCGCACACCGCCCCCTCGGGCGCCCCCCGACCACCCACACACACCCTACCCACACACCCCCGATCGCCAACACACCGACACGCTCCACACTCGTGCGCCCCCCCACCGACGCGCCCCACACGTGCGTCCCCCCCGATCGCCCACACACCGACGCGCTCTACACTCGTGCACCCCCGCTGACACCCCCCCGCCGATACCCCCAGGCGCTCACACACCCCGACCGCCCACAGATCGACGTGCTCCACACTCGTGCGTCCCCCCGACCGCCCACACCCCCCCCTGCCTACACACCTGGCATGCGCACACCGCCCCTCTACCACACAAACACACGCTGCCTAGTTCCCTTGGCACATTTGGAAGCGGTCACACGTCACAATATTTTTTTAAATTATGTATTTTTAACATTATTTGAAATAAATTTGTTAAAATATTATTAAATTTAAATTTATAACAGCTATATTATTAGATGTAAGTATATAAAGAATTTGTTAGTTTATATAATGTGATCTTATTATTTGATTAGGTCATTATTATAGCTTGTTCTTTATTTGTCCTTGATAAAAAACTTTCTTATCCCTTTTACAATGGTAAATTTAATATCTAAATCATTTCTTTTAGAAATACTTTCTCCAATGCAATTTACAACTTTAGATGCAGTGATCGAAGTTGGTGATATTGAGATGAATTTGCCTCTTGAAAGGATGCTCAACAATTTGGGTGAATTCATCTATGTACTGGATGAACTACTTTCACGTAAACACAAAGTCAACGTGTCCGATCGAGCACACTATGCAGGCTCACCTACCACGACTCCCATTGCCATTGTGAATATTCCTTCAAATGTGCAATTAGCTCAAAAGGAGTTAGTAGATCTTTGCACCTCGCCTCGAGTTTTGCTTCCAATAGCTTCAAAAGGAGTAGAAGACAGAAACTTCTGCAGGCCGAAAAGAAGGGCACTGACAAAGCTTTTAATACAAATACAACAAGTGGAACAAGTTACAAAGATTCCAAGGGCTTACAATGGTGAGCTTGTTTTAGAATTTCCACCAACCATGGGGAGGTTGCACCATATGGATGCAATGGGACATAAGTATGATCCTCATTTGTGGTCGAAGCCACAAACTTTTCCCGGGTATAGTGCGTCTTAGTCATTGCATAGGATCTCTGCAGTGCATGAATGAACAATGTGCCTACTTGATTAATTATCATACTCCCAATACAAGTCATTTCAACGGGTACATAGAAAAGGAAATTGCCTGTACAATATTGTAAGATTGGAGATAAGAGCCTTACATGCCACTTTTGCAAGACAATTGCTTTCTGTATTGCAACATGTGATTGTGTAGTATACTATGTCATGCCATCCGATGAGACCACCACCAGAGTCATGATTCATCGTGGCACTCATAGACGCGATGTGCATAGCGGCACATCCAAAACACTAACGGACAACACCAAGGTGATGGTGCAAAGGATTTTGACTATTGACCCACATGCAGGAGCCAGGAAGGTTCAAATTTGTTTGGCAAAAGAAATTATAAGTACAACACTTCTTCGCAACAACACCAATGAAGGAATTTTAGACTAGCAAGCTATTTTCAATCGCTGAGGAGTTGGGGCCATTGGTGCAAGATAATTGGTATGTGCATTTCCTAGATTCTTATTTCAATCCAAAACTCTATGCTAAATTATTTTTTCTCTGAACACTATGAACCTTGTTAGGTTTCGAAGGTCAGTATCTAGTTTATGAAGTGGGATTGACAAAGAATCTTTTGGCATTGATACACTCCTAAAGCTGAAGCGAGACTGCACATATGATTTTTTCTATGGAAGCAGGTTTCTCGGTCAAGGTACGGAGGGGGAGAAATGTTATGTCTTCAAAATGTCCACAATTGGTCCAGCATGTGGTGTGGACTTGGTGAACTGAATGAGGCAAGACAGGGATGGCGATCTTTGATGTGCGTGGATCCACTTTGATCACACCAGATGTGTTAATGATTGGGTGACTATGGCCTTTCATGTCTATGATCCAAGGTACGTGGCGCACCTTGACAACACTGTGGGCTACCTTTGACTCGGACCTTTTGACTATTGCAACTTGTGAAATGAAACGAAAAGACATGGAAACGCAATGTCTATTTTGGGAGTGTCTCAATGATGTAATGCAATCATGTGGGTGTGACAAAGCTAATTTATTTGGCTTCATGGTGGATGAAGCTTGAGAAAATTGGAATGCAATTCGAATTGTTTTCAATGGTGGCGACAAGACCAATACAATGAGCGGTCGAGAGCGTTCTTGTCATTTCCATTGGAAGCAAAGCTTGAATCAACACACAATGAAGTATATGGCACAAGCTTCTCAACATACACACAAAGAAATGTGTGAGAAGTTGAGGCAAGCACCAACAAAAGAGACTGCAATAGTAAAGGCTCGTCTGATACGCCAATGATGGCGTAACGATCATTGCATAGACCGTAATATTCCATCCATGGATTCATGGCTTAGTTGGTGGGAAATTTGTATTGCACATTGGGGTGGCATTATGACGTGCATAGAAAGAAGCTCTGATGGACCAAACACTCCACGCACAAACCTTACGGAGAGCAAGCATGGCAACTGGCTAGCCGGGGAGGGTTTTCGTAAACGCATTTCATTATATGATGCACGTACAACCGACCTTGAAAATTCCATCTTGCAGAACACAAAGGCCATTTCATACAGCCATGGAAAACATATTGGGAAGGGTCTATCGATATAGAAGCTTGTAGAACGCCATGAAAAACATCACAGTCAAGTAATAAGAGCAGTGAACGAGGCTACCGAGAGCACTCCAATGTGTAAACAACCGACTCACATTGACAGGAGATAAGGAGACCTCAAGGCAAAAACGCAAGCCAAATGAGGTTATCAATGTGGAAGATGATGCATCGCATAGGCCTGAGTACAACTCGGTCATCAAAGAACGCTAGAAGTGTGGAAGACCCTGTAAGATCAACTTTGCACAAGAAGGGATATCACAAACCCCAAAACGAAGTATAGGTTCAAGTGGACAGTATGTAGTGGAACACAAAGTCAATGAGGCAATGTGGGCCATACGAAGAACTCAACAAGGTAGTAGAGTCACATGTAGTGGCACGCCAAGAGGAGGACGAAGGTGTGGACGCAGTATTGCAGGTTCAAGTCTTGGTATAACGTCCCCATATTTTGAAGGATATCGAAAGCATTCAAATGGTGTGGTGCACCAGTGGTTTTGGTTTTGTCCGGATCATGTCCTACATTGCCATATAGTAGATCAAAACATTGAGCCGCAGCCTCAACATCCACCACACACTTGGCCCGTGCATGTGGGCACCAACCTATGTGTGGATGAGGTGCAAATATTGCATGAAGGGGGGTATCAAGTGGATTTCAAGAAAGAAGGAATCTCTAATGTAACACCCGTTGTTCCTGCACAAAATATGACCAACTCTCCTTTCAAGTCAAAAGATACATCCACTCCTCAAGGCAGTGCACGAGCCACAGTGCAAGATGGTGTGCATGTAAGGTATCGGACTTTCATTTCCAAGGACGCTGCTCACAAGATCAGTTTAGCACTAGCGTTAAATGCCAAGGTCGTAGAAGAGATATGTGCGGCAGATGGTGTTAACGAGGTCTTCAAAGTAGAGACCAAAAGTGAAGATGGTCATGTCAGGTTGTACTATATTTGTATATGCAACTAGCCACCATCGTGCACATGTCCAGACTTCATGGAACGGGTGTCAAAGCAAAAACCATATCGTGCATGTAAACATTTGTATTTTATTTATCTCCGTGTGCTAGGGTTAAGCCAAAATGAGAACATGTTTATCCATCAACCAATTCTGGCAGATGTTGATATCTTCAACGCGTTGAGCCGAGGCCGGTGGACCTATCCAGGCATGGATACATAGCACTTATCAGTTCTCACTTTTTGTATGTCATTTCACAAAATGGACAATTCTACCAAGTTCTAATTTTATCTTATGATGGCCACATTTTGGTACATCTTTTTGCAATTTTCTTCAAATTTGGAAAGTGGTTGTTTATGTGTCACATCGTGAATAAAGTAGTAATATATTATTCCCATAGTACATCTTTTTTCAATTTTCTTCAAATTTGGAAAGTGGTTGTTTATGTGTCACATCGTGAATAAAGTAGTAATATAATATTCCCACAATTGCTATAAATTGGCATTGCTTGAATTATTTTTGTGAAAGCATCCACTAGCTACCGTAGTGCACTTCTCTTACTTTTCACGATGTCCCGACGATCTTGAGAATAAAATCAAGTCAGCTTGGGAGGCCATGGAAGCCATTCCCAACGGAGAGGCGTTGTATGGAGTCGAACGGTTTAGGGAGGCTCTGAAGGAAACAGTCAATTTGTATCGCCTCTATCATTGCCGCACAGAACTCAATATGAGGACCTCGCTCAGCTTGAACGAGAAGGGACAATTCTCGCTCAGCTTGACCTCGCTCAGCTTGAACGAGAAGGAATTCGCTTTTTCTTGCTGGACAAAGAATGGGCTCATCACAGAGGAGGATGAGGAGCAAATGACGCAGCAACTAGGGAACGTGGTGAATCTTCTTTTCCCACTTGAGGGCAACATAACTACTAAAATCGGGCCTTCCAGAAGATGAACGCTTGTTGTTGGGGTATAAAGCCCAATGTGGTCGCCCAGGTAAGTGGGCGGGCCGCCAGGTATGTACACATATTCTTTTGTAAAAACCTAATAAGAACTCACTATGCTCTACACATTACAGTAGAGCGAGTTCACCATATCGTCGTGCTCTTCTTCTCGCACTCTCTCTCGCGTCGCACTTCCGCTCGTACTCCTTCAACTAATATCAGAGCTCAGATCGAGGCTCGGGGCACCACTGCAGGAGGCTAGAGTCATCAGCTCAGATTGGAGTGAAATTCCACAGGCGAAGACACAGCCCCAAATCCTGTGGGCGAGCCCAAAGGGCTCGGTGTTCTCAAAATTTCATTCTAAGGTCATCTCGGCCACCGTTCGGCTTCGACAAAGGTCTGCGCAGGCCATTTTCGACTACGTGGTCTCGACGGGTGCAGATCCGACTCTGCAAATTTGGGGTTTTCGGCCTACAACTGCAGGTGCTGAGGATATCGACACTCCCAGAGTGTTGATTTGTGGTTGTCTACACATTGAAGGACGGCTCACTGTTCTTGGAGGCGTGTCACATACGACACGGGCGCATCTACACACAGACTGTAGGCGACATCCACTAGTTCATCAGGTAGCTTGTGTTTGCTACTTGATATTCCAGATTTCATCCTGACATTGCAGGTACTTCCACATGGGATCTATTGTCAGAGATGATGTATATCTGTTGAGGGTTTGCTGGCTGTGAGTCACGCAGCAAACAACCGCCGCAGCGGTTACAGCATACAGTGGGAAATTTGTGGATGTATGACTTTGTGGGAAGTCTATGTACTGTCAGATTTACTGCAGCCTTTGTTGAGGGTCGAGTGAGGTTTTATTGAGCTGGGGGATTCTCGAATGTTGAGATCCTTTCGGTGATACAGGTCTTGGAGCGATCCCTCGAGCACCCTTAGATAGGCAGCTAGGATGTATTGACTGTGAGTTAGACAGTTGGGATTGCATCTTTGCTTTACTGCCGTTGAGGCATTGTCGCAGTCTATGCTTACAGGACAGTGACAGGACAGTGAGAGACAGTACAGGTGCAGGACAGGTTTACCCGCAGCTTACAGTGTCAGAGAGACAGTGTTTTTGAGCTGTTTTTTGGTCTGTTTTTTAGTACACCAGAGCCATTTTACAAAGGAGACTCTGCCAAAATTTATGCAGAATCTGAAGCTTTCTTGGTTCATTTGACAGGTTGATATTGGTTCAGAGGTCAGTTTACAAGGGAAACTCTGCCGAATTTTTCCCAGGAAAGTAAACTACTGTGAAGCGTAGCTATGGCTGGATCAAAGGACACTGCTCTTTACAATATCAAGAAGCTAGATGGAGCCAATTTCCCATTGTGGAAGAAGAAGATTTGGCACGTGTTGGTACAAAAGAAGCAGATAAAACCTATAAAGCTCAAAGGGATAAAACCAGAAGATATGGACGAAGATGAATGGAGCGAAATGGATGAATTGGCACTTTCTACCATTATGCTGACTTTGGCAGAAATCGTTTACTTCAATGTAGCAGACGAGATGTTGGCTTATCAAGCATGGTTAAAGCTGAGTGATCTTCATGAGAAGCAGAGTGGAGCTTCACAGGTATACTGGCTTAAGAAGCTTGTTGACTTGAAGATGAAAGAAGGGACACCTATGTCCAATCATCTGAATGAATTCAACACAATCTATAGTCAGTTGTCAGCTCAAGGTGTCAAGTTTGATGAACCTGGTAGAGCTATGTTCCTGTTGATCACATTGCCGAAAAGTTGGGACACTTTTCGTACATCTTTGAGTAATTCTGCACCTCCAGATGGTTTGAACATAGCAGGTGTAGAAGGAAGTCTGCTTACTGAAGAAACCAATAGAAAGACAATGGACAAAGTGAAAGGAACAGCCTTAGTTGTCAGGGGAAGGACCAAAGAAAAGTACAAAGGTGGAAAGAGGAATCAGTCTCGTAGCAAGTCCCGCAGTGCTAAAGGCAAGAGTGACATAGAATGCTACCATTGTGGCAAGAAGGGTCACATGAAAAGAGACTGCAGAGAATGGAAAGCAGAAAAAGGCAAAGAGAAAGCTAAAGACCATGGTGAGAAGAACAAGTCCTCAGTGAAGATTCAAGAAATAAATGTGACAAATACTGTTGCAGAGGATGACAGTCTAGTGTCAGGAGACATCTACTTCTTGAAGAATACAATGGACTCAGCTCTTCTTACAGCATCTGATGGAAATGCACTGAGTGACTGGATTATAGACTCAGGGGCATCACTTCATGTGTCTCCAAACAAGGAGTGGTTTACCTCTTATGTGACCACTAAAGATCATGTTCGGCTAGGCAATGGGCAGACATGTAAGATCTTAGGTGTTGGAGATGTTCAATTGAAGTTTCAGAATGGCTCTTCTTTCACGCTGAACAATGTGAGACATGTTCCCGCAATTACAAAGAGCTTGATCAGCACAGGTTTACTTGATGATGCTGGCTACATCACCACTTTTGGATAGAACATGTGGAAGATATCCAAGGGTTCTATGACAGTAGCACATGGAGTAAAGTCTAGAGGACTTTACATGATTTATGTATCAAATGTCTCTAAAAATGTAATCAATGTAACCGAGCAGCCGAACGTTTCTTTGTGGCATAGCCGGTTAGTGCATATGTCCAAGAAGGGAATGGAAATCTTGTATCGTTCTCGTTATTTGCCTGGCTTTTCATTTAATGATTTTGAATTCTGTGAACATTGTCTGTATGGTAAGCAAACACAGCAGCCACATAAGCATAGAAGCAGTAGAAGAGATACACAGTTGGCACTTGTTCATAGTGATTTGTGTGGACCTATGCCTAACCTATCTCTAGGGGGAGCTTCTTACTTTATGACAATTATAGATGATTACTCGAGGAAAGTATGGGTTTACTTTCTCAAGCACAAGGATGAAGCGTTTAGTGTTTTCAAAACTTTTGTGACACTTGTGGAGAATCAGAGTGGCAAGAAGATTAAATGCTTACGCACTGACAATGGTGGAGAGTATGTTTCAAAGGCCTTTCAGGACTTTTGTGAGTCAAAAGGTATAAAACGTGAACTTACTGCTCCTTACAATCCTCCTCAAAATGGTGTTGCTGAGAGGATGAATAGGACCATACAAGAGAAGGTCAGAAGTATGTTGTCTAATGCACAGCTGCCAAATGGGTTTTGGGCTAAAGCTGTATCAACAGCTGTTCATCTTGTAAATAGATCTCCTAGCAAGGTTTTGCAGAAGGATTCAGTGCCACAGATGGTATGGTCAGGCAAAATTCCCTCATACAAGCATCTCAGAGTCTTTGGCTGTGAGGCATATACTCACGTTCCAAAAGAATTTAGGAACAAACTTGAGCCAAAGAGTAGAAACTGCATCTTTCTAGGCTATGGTAATTCTGGTGAGATGGGGTACAGACTTTGGGATCCCGAATCCAGAAAGGTTGTCCGCAGCAATGATGTTCACTTTAATGAATCCAAATATCATTCTAAACCAGAGAGGGTTGAGGAGATTAGAAGATTTGTCTTCCAAGAAGATGGACCTGCACGTGCAAGACAAAATGTCAGGGCTCAAGAGGAGCAAGGACAGGATAGAGTGGAACCACAGGTTGTGGCTGAGCCTGAGCCACCTATTGTGCGTAGATCTGGACGTGTCACGCGACCTCCTGATAGGTTTGTTCCATCTATGAACTATGTCATGTTGACTAATTGCAATGAGCCTTCATGTTACAAGGAAGCAGTGCAAATGAAGGACTCCAGGAATTGGCAATTGGCCATGCAGTCAGAGATGACAGCTCTGCATAAAAACAAGACATGGAAGCTAGTTAAATTACCACAAGGCAAAAAGGCTCTACCTTGTAAATGGGTTTACAGGTATAAGATCACCACTCATGATAGTCAGCCAAAGTACAAAGCAAGGCTTGTTGCCAAGGGCTTTAAGCAAGAACAAGGCATTGACTTTGATGAAGTCTTCTCTCCGGTGGTCAAGATGACTACATTGAGATGCTTTCTTGCATTGGTTGCCATATTAGATTTGGTGTTGCACCAAATGGAGGTCAAGACAGCGTTCTTGCATGGTGATTTAGATGTGGAAATTTACATGCAGCAGCCAGAAGGGTTTGTTGAGAAAGGCAAGGAAGATTGGGTATGCCAGTTGTTAAAGAGTCTTTATGGCTTAAAACAATCACCGAGGGCATGGTACCATAAATTCCACAAGTTTATGCTTTCTCAAGGCTACAAACGTAGTGAGTTCGATCATTGTCTATATACAAAGAAGGCCAAGGATGGTAGTTGGTTGATCCTTATTTTGTATGTGGATGACATGTTGATTGCTGGCAAGCACTTGGAAGAAATTTTAGCTTTGAAGTCAAAGATGGCAAAATCGTTTGACATGAAAGACATGGGTGAGGCAAGTCATATACTTGGTATGTGCATTGAGAGAGACAGATCAAAGAAGTTGATTTGGTTATCTCAAACAGAGTATATTGACAAGGTTTTTCAACGTTTCAATATGGAGAAGGGAAAGGCACTGAGTGTTCCATTGCCACCATATGTGAAACTTAGCAAACAAGATTGTCCTGTGTCTGAGGAAGAAAAGGCTGAAATGGATAAGATTCCATATGCATCTGTAGTGGGTAGTTTGATGTATGCAATGATTGCTACTCGCCCAGACATTGCATTTGCAGTGGGAGTAGTAAGTCGATACATGTCAAACCCAGGCAAGAAACATTGGGAGGCAGTGAAAGGAATATTGAGATACCTGAAAGCTACAAAGAGTATGCGTATATGCTATGGGAGTCAAGAGCTAAGTGTAAAGGGTTTTACAGACTCAGATTATGCAGGTGACTTAGACAACCGAAGGTCTACGTCAGGGTATGTCTTTACATTGGCTGGTGGAGCAGTATCATGGCGTTCTAGATTACAAGATTGTGTTACTCAGTCTACTACAGAGGCTGAATATGTTGCAGCATCAGAGGCATGCAAAGAATCAATTTGGCTTAATCGACTAGTAACAGATTTGGGAATCAAAGAAGAGATGCCTGTGTTATATTGTGATAGTCAAAGTGCTATACAATTGGCTCGCAATCCAGTTTATCACTCAAAGACAAAGCATGTGGATGTGAAGTATCATTTCATCAAGGAAATGCTCGAGGATAAGCAACTTCAGCTTGTCAAAGTTCACACCACAGAAAATCCTGCTGATCTACTTACAAAAGGACTTCCCTCAGAGAGCTTTGAGCATTTTCGCAAGCAGTTAGGTGTAGGGTAGTACATCACTTCTCTACATCTCTTGTATATTAGCTTGTATAGTAGCTTCTCTCACACTTAAAGTACCACATTGGACTTTAAGTGGGAGGTTGTTGGGGTATAAAGCCCAATGTGGTCGCCCAGGTAAGTGGGCGGGCCGCCAGGTATGTACACATATTCTTTTGTTAAAACCTAATAAGAACTCACTATGCTCTACACATTACAATAGAGCGAGTTCGCCATATCGTCGTGCTCTTCTTCTCGCACTCTCTCTCGCGTTGCACTTCCGCTCGTACTCCTTCACTTCTTGCCTATGTAATGCAAGTGCAATAAAATGTAACTTTCTATGATTAATGGATGTTCTTGTTTCAAGTATCCTCGTCTTTGTTGTTTCTGTGGCATATCTTTGTCTATGTCTCAACCTCCCTAATACCTCATTGCCTATCTCTACCCTCTCTGTCTCTCTCTCCCTTCTCTCTCTCTCTCTCTCTCTCTCTCTCTCTCTCTCAAAGAGAGAGATAGAGAGAACAAAAAGGAGCGGAGACTAGCAAAATTGAGAGATAGAGAAGGAGGAAGAGAGAATCCTTTTAGGAATCTTCTTGCCTGATTCCTAAAAAGCGCTCACAAAAAATTGCTCAGCTTAGAAATATCCCCCTGAGAAGTAGAGTAGACAGTGAGCAGTAGAGTTGACTGTCTGTGAGTGTGTAATTTTGTGTTAGACAATTAATTATCTGTTAATTAGCTACAAGGAGGTTAGATAGAGATCCACAGAGCTGCTATGTGTGCATGGGAGCTCGACCTCCATGCGGTCACATTATCCCAAGATAAAGTTTTTTTTGAAAAAAAAATATTTAAAACAATAAATAAATAAATAAACATATTTAAAATTAAAAAAACAAAACGCTCAAGAATATTGAGACCGAAAAGAAATTCGGAAATTAAATTAAAAAAACCTTATCCTAAAAGGAAGGATCGGGATCTAAGCCCAAGCCCAAGCCCAAGCCAGGCCTCAGTCCTCAATCTTATGATATACTATACACACTACTTTATATATAAAGATTAAGATCTCAAGTGAAGGGAGGGCATGTGGGACAAGTTCCTCAAGTCCTCCACCATCCCCTTCACACTCACCCTTTGGACTTACTAATTCTAGCTCTCTCCCCACCTAAGAAACGATTATTTTTAGGATTTCGAGGGCTATATGTAACCAAATTGGGGGCTGTAAACCCCGACACGTCCCCCTAGCTAAGACGCTCGTTTTTAGCTATCACACGCCATATTCCGTCGCTCGGTTAAAGAAAGGGGGCCAAAAATAAAATAAAATAATTGGGATATAA
This sequence comes from Adiantum capillus-veneris, assembly GCF_014529385.1. Lineage (NCBI taxonomy): Eukaryota > Viridiplantae > Streptophyta > Polypodiopsida > Polypodiales > Pteridaceae > Adiantum > Adiantum capillus-veneris. Next base: position 27,633,216 of record NC_140940.1, on the reverse strand, counting down.
ACACCTAAAAAACTAGGTGGGTTGACTAACCATATGCCCTCACATAAGTTTATGGACATCTAATATTTGAAATCAACTCACCAAAATAAACCATAAATCATATATTAACAGCTCGATTAACTCATGACGTCATATAGTACTCCCCCTTGGTAGCACCTCTACACGCCTAGGTAAACCCGGTTATGGAATGATTAATAACTCGCATACCCAAGATGATAACGGAGACCTAAATACATTTATCCCCAAGTTTAATCAAGCTTTTCAATTTTCTAAGTGGGTTTGCCCATCCGATGAATCTATATAGTGGTTCTCCAAGGAGCCTAGGGTCCAAAATTTTGACCGTGCTGTGGGCAGCAAGCTGTTTTTTGACCATATCTCGTAACTCGTGCGTGATTTTCACATGGCACCCAAGAGAGAAAATTTTATAAATGATGTGTTTTATCTCTAACTGAAGGGTTCGAGCTGATTCATAACGGTTTGTGAGTTATGACCAAAACAATGTTCCTACCGCTTCCATGAAGTGAAACAAAAAGTGCTTTTTATGCACGCTCATGATCATAAACACATCGTGTGTATAAATCCAACATGGTGAAATAATCATGGTAAAACTTCAAACGCACTCGGCAAATCCATACATACACTCGTATACGAAAAAATAACCACCAAGAGGGTATATACTCCAAAAAAATGACATAGATAGAGAGAGATGATGGCTATGGAGTTTAGAGCTTCTCACCGTGCTTTAGAATTTATTAGGGGCTATCAAAAGGCTTCTTGCTTTGCCACAAGAGAGCGGTGATGAGAGCTACGTAGACATTTTCACCACAAGAGCCTTCGGAGAGCGCGTACATCGTGAAACAAGAGAGGAGATAGTAAGCAAGTAGAAAGAGAGTATTCTTCTTCTTCTTCTTCTTCTTCTTCTTCCCGTAAACGAGAGAGAAGAGCTTATGGAGATGGTGATGAAGAGCTTGCACCACTCCGTATAATAGGTACGTATTGCCTTGCGGTAGTAGACATAACTGACGACATTGAAAATTGTACACTACAAATGATTTTATAGGCACTGAACAAAGCTAGAGTGAGCCCCAAGCCAAGAATTAGTGCTACCTCTTTTGCCTGGATTAGCTGCAAGCTTTTGGGCACTTTACTAAACACATGGCACAACTTTTCACAGTCAACTCTCCCACTTACCATTCAATTTTTACACTAAAACTGACTAATTGAACAGTATTCGGCTATCTAATGAAACCGCGACTAAACTATGCCGCATCGTGATGCCTCGACATAATTATGACTTTCTCGTACTGCCTCGACGTATTTACGATATTGTTGTTTAAAAAAATAATTCTCGTAAAAATTGCGTTTAATCTTGTTTTTTCTCTGAGTGGTCATTTTAAAATCCGACAGAGACTAAAATTAATATTTTTACGTTTAGGTCATTCTAAAAAGCACGTTGCTTTTTAAAAATGTTGAAGAGCACGAAAAGCTAAAGATAACGTAAAAAGAAAAAAAAAACAAAATTTTAAAAAATTGAACCACGAGTTCCCCTTGTCCACTCGAATAAGAAAGCAGACTCGCTTTTCACTAGAAAGCACTAAAAATCCGTGAAAAGCACGCAAAAAAACATATTTTTACAAAATTGAACCATAGCTTCCCTGAAACTTGCAGGTTAAGGATCCGTCCCTGCTTTCTGTAAAAAAGCACCTAAAGCATGAAAAAGCTAAAAATAACAGCTTTTCTCAAAACTGAACCAAACGTCCGTCTGACCTATTGGAACATGAAAACGACCTTGCTTTTAACTTTAGAACCTTACAATACCATCAAACAAGCATCTTAAATCAAAATCTGACGGAGCGGACATTAGAATCTATTTTTCTTATTTTTAAAAGAGACCCAAATTTTGGGGATCTTACATCCTCCCACACTTGAAAAATTCAAGGTGTCCTCACCTTGACATGAATTCTGGGTAATATAGTTTCATTACATCATCATATTCCCAAGTGGCATCTTCCTCAGGATATGTCTACCATTTAATAAGGTGTTCAATAATGGTCCAATTGCCTAGAGGCTTAGTTCTATTTTGAAGTATCTCATCAGATATACTTCAAAAGTTCCATCGGTAGAGGTAGATAATAGAGAATTATCAAGAATGTGTTGTGGATCAGGTACATACTTCTTGAGCAAGCTGACGTGGAAAGTATCATGTACTTTTATGTATATTCATAACAAGAGTCTGTAAGCTTGATCATTAATCCTTTCTGTGATTACAAAAGGTCCACATTATCTGGCACTGAGCTTCTTACATTTACCCATCGATAAAGAGCTATGTTTGGGTTTCACTCCTAAAAATACCATATCATCCTCTTCAAAAAGTTTGATAGATCGTTTAGGGCCAACATAACTTTTTTGTCTATCTTGAGCAGTCTTAATATCTTGCCGTATAAGATCGGTTTGTAGTTGCATTTCATTCAATATCTCTTTGGATGCTTGAACTCGTATGAAAGGGTGTGTCCATTTGAGTGGAGGAAGACACTCTTGCCTATACAATGCTTGAAAAGGAGACATCCCAATTTTCAACCAAATACAAATATCTAGTTATTTACCCTGCTCATGCATACAATAAGCTCTTAACATGTCTTCAATAATTTGATTGGTCCTTTCTGTCTTCCCATCAATTTGAGGGTGATAAGCGATACTAAAGGCCAACTGGGTTCCTGTAGTAGCTGAGAATAAAGCTTTCCAAAAAATTGAGATGAACTTCGCATCGCGATAAAAAATTATCCGTCAAAATAATCCATGATACATGAAGACACCTTTCATGAAGACACCTTTCATGAAGACATGAGCTATATCCTTATCTGTAAATGTTGTCTTGACTGGAAACAAATGGGTCATTTTTGTAAGTATATCAACAACCACAAAAATAGAGTCATATCCTAGAGATGTAAGAAGTAATGTAATAAAATCCATGGATATGCATTCCCATTTCATTTGTGACACATCAATAGGTTGAAACTAACTGGGGTATCGAACTCGTTTAGCCTTAATACGTTGACACGTTAAACATCTTGTAACATAATTTAATACATCGCGCTTTAGTCATGGCCAAAAGAATCTCTTCCTTACAGTAGTGTAAGTCTTAATGTATACTGGGTGTCCTGCTATAGGTACATCGTGAGCTTCCTATAGTATTTAAAGCTTGATCCCACCTTGATTTGGGATACAAAGCCGGTTACTGAAGTAAAGATCATTGTCCTCATCATGGAAGCCTTTGATTTTCCTCTCTTGCTTCTCTGTGAGATTATTTAAGTTCATAAAGTACTGGATTTTCATGTAATATGGGTCTTGAGATATACCTTCACGAGTGAGGTCAATTAAGGAGGTAGTGTAGAGGTTGTGACAGCCGCTATAGTACTCTTTCTACTTAGGGCATCGGCCACAAGGTTTTCCTTCTCAATTTTATATTCGATTCCAAAATCATATTTGCATAATAACTCCATCCATCTTCATTGCCGCATATTAAGGTCAGGTTGAGTGTAGATCCACTTCAGGCTATGATCGGTATGTAGTTCAAATATCCTTCCAAGAAGATAATGTTGCCATACTTTAAGAGCATGCACAACGGCCAATAATTCTAATTCATGTGTAGGATAATTCAACTCATGTGTACGTAGCTTACGAGATTCATAAGATATTGGTTTTCCTTCTTGAGATAGAGCACCACCGATTGCTTGTCCAGTTGCATCAATGAGTAAAGTGAATGTCTTTGAGAAGTCCGGAAGCTGTAATATTGGAGCATTCACCAAAGTTTCTTTGAGTTTCTCAAAACTAGCTTGAGCACGTTCATTCCAAGTAAACACTTTAGCCTACTTAGCGTAAAATTGATTTTGACAAAGAAGTTCAAGTACTCGTCGCACATGTTGTTCATGTTCTTATCTGTTTCTTTAGTAAATCACGATATCATCAAATAAGACAAGAACAAAATCATCAATATGCTCTCAAAACACATCAGTCATGAGACGATTAAAAGTTGTCAAAGCATTTGTTAGTCCAAATGGCATAACTACAAATTCATAATGCTTAAAACGAGTGTTGAATCCTACCTTTGGTATATAGAAGCTCCATGTAATCGATCAAGCAACTCATCAATTCTCGGTATTGCATACTTATTCTTGAATGTTACCTGATTCAATCCATGATAATCAATGCAAAGACGTAGAGTACCATCATTCTTCTAATTAAAGAGAACAAGAGTACTCCATGGAGAAACACCAAGTCGAATGAAGCCTTGTTCAAGAAGTTGAGTCAGTTGCTCCTTGAGTTTTGTAGATTCAGGTACCAACATTTTGTATGGCCTACGGGCAACTGGTTAAGCTCTATTACATGATCCACATCATGCTTAAGCGGTAACTCTGAAAGCTCTTCCAAAAATACATCATCAAATTCTTTCAGCCATTCACGTTCATGTGAATCTAACTTCTGCTCCTTAGAATTAAGCTTTATTGTGCAAATCATTTCATTCTTCCTATGAGTCTTCATAAGTTTGGTAAAGTTCACCGGTATGAGTTTTGATTTTCCTCGTTTCCCAGTAACTGTAACCCTGGAGTTTTGGTCATTTTCAAAATTCAATGAAGCATCTTTAAATATATGTGAGCATCATTGGCCTTAAGCCAATCCATTCCTAGGATTCCATCATAGACTCCTATGGGTAAGACTTTGAAGTTTGCAGAAGTATTGTGACCATCCAAAACAAAATTCAAGTTACCCACTGAAGTAGAAGATTTAACCTTCCTACCCGTAGCTAATTCCACTGTAAGGTCTGTATCGGGGTGTTCAGGAAAAATGAGGTTTTTGATGCACCTAGGAGATATGAAAGAATGTGTACTCCCATAATCAATCAATAAGGGTTACCTTGATATTCAGATGGGGTTTGAATCACTAAAAATTGGCCATTCATTCTCTGATGTTCAATTGCAGCATGAACATACGCATTTTCTTGATTTCCTTTGGCTCTAGGACCTTGAGCTCTGTTAACTTGAGGTCTTCCTTGAGGCCTTTGATTTTCTCCTCCTCCTAGACGAGGTTGATGGCTAATACTCCCATTGTTGTTGTTGTTATTGGCGGGCGGTCTGTTCCGGACAAAAGGTGGATTCCCTCGTCTAAAGCTCCCTTGGTTTTGACGTTGTCAGGTTAAAGTTCTACTGACTAAAGTTCCTCTGAGATGTAGACGGTGAGCTGTAGACGGTCTAGATCTAAAATTTCCAAAAATTTCGATTCGGGTTGAAGTTCGTAGGTTCATAATTGTCCACCAATCCTGGTATGAATGATCAACTTTGTTTTGATAGTTCTTCTTGAGCTGGATCTTAAGATAATAACAAGTTGCTGCATTAGAATTAACATTGTTTTCTGTGCAATGATCTCTCCACCAACGCTTGGCCGTTTTCTCTAATTTGAACTTAGCAATAATAGCTTTGTTCCCTGTAGACGAATGAGCCAAATCAAACATCCATGCACTCAATCCAATCTTCAAGAACTTTGCCTATATCTTGGTCTTCCCTGCTAAAGTTTCCAGGTTGAGACTTATGAAGCATAGCATCAATGTCTCTATCAATGATGGTATGTTGATGAGCAATAAGTGCATTGACATTAGCAGCAGCCGCATTTCCTCTAGAAGGCATGGTAACGTATTGCACCATATCAACCAAGGTCACTCTTAGTACAATATTTTACTCCGTTTGAAGTCCTTTAAGTCAAATAAAATAGACGGTTGAGAATAAGATAAAAGAGAGAGTAGGAGAAAGGATAACAAATAAATTAAACCAATTTCTACATCACAAAAACTTTGGGGTTCAAAAATCTACAAAGTGTCTTGAAAGTTTCTAATAAATCCTAATAGCTCTGACATAATGCACCCGGTAGTAGCCATTGTGACATCCATCCACCAATGGATCATAGCTATCCCATTCTTTGAGTATATTGATCGGGTGATCCCAATAATCTTTTTTGATCTTTGGTTGAAACATCTCCTCATTAGCGTGTGAATCATACCACTGTTGAGCAAGTGATCAGTTGATTACAAGTACTCCTATTTTGCTGTGAACTATTGCCTTTTTGTAATCAAAGTAGTTGTCAAAGTAAGCAGAGTCTTTTGGAAACACGTCCGGTGTGTCCCATCCATCAGAGTTGTGTATATTTGCACAATTTGTGAGACATTGGGACCTGTGATAGGTATTGTATAGAATTTTCACATGGTGAGGATTGTGGACTTCCCAAACAAGTCAAAGAACAACTTCCAAAGTACCAAACTAAAGGAATGTTGGTCATTGGCCTAGCATTGACGGCCCCATACATTGAACATGACAATTTTGAAACATCCTGTAACCATTACTAAGGGAAGTATGTTCTTAGCTATCCACGTTTCCTTTGTTGGTCTCAGAGTAAGTTCATAAACATTTATGTACAACGGGTGTACAACATTTGGTTAGTGACAATGATCTCCTTTCCCTACTTGGATTGGATCCATTTGATACTCCCAATGGACGAGGGTTTATGTTCAGGTGGTCTAAACTCGGGGTTTCCTGCAGCGTAATGGTACCAAGGTCAGAAGGTACAATACAATTTTGGATAGTAACCTTTTATTCTCTTCCCATTATGCATGGTAGTGACAATTCGTTGCACTTCCACTCATGTTTGAAGATGTTCTTCCACCATAAGGCAAGGGAGTATATTCGCCCATATCCCTCAAGGTAAGGTGTCAATCATCTACACACACATCCCATCACTCAAGTTAGTTAGAATGGTAAAACAAAAGATCTAAACTCGAATATTATGACTTCAAAACAATATGAATAATATAAAAATCAAATATTTATAACCGTAAGAGCCAAAAAAACACATAGGGTCTTTAATAAGATACATGAATACGAAAGGCCCTTTGAACCAATTTTTGGTTCCTAAAATCAAGGTTCTACCCTTATATTTGTTCACATCTCGAGTTTCAAAGTTTAGAACTTTAACCTATGCACTAAGATTCATGTCTTCCCTTTCATACCATTCTTCCCCTCGAGATACATCCGTGGGTGATATTGCATTAAAGCAGTTTACATGAGCGTGCCGTTCATTTACATGATTTCTATAGAAATATCTACTCGATTTCACTATCATTGGATGTGCCTGAGCAAAGTCACTAATGCATCTAGGCTTCTCATAGTAATCAAAGATAATAGTGACATTGTGAGGGTTGTATTTAAGAATAGGTCTGTAGACTCTATTGAACCAGTCCTGAGGTATATAATAGAATCGGTTGCCGCCATTTGACTTCTTCCAAACTCTGATTGTGACTTTCTTACAAAAGCCGTATCTTTGGTTTAGCATGAGGACCTTCTTACTAAGAATGATCTCTCGACTCGGCATGTCCAAATGCAAACACAGGTTAAGGTAAAGAACATATCCCTATACTTTGACGTCGCCTTCTTAGATCTTTTCCTTGACCCAGAGCTGTGGATTGGTCACATGCCTATCAGGCACTTGTGTTCGATGTTCAGGTTGGGCTTCAACATACAACTCTCATGCTACGTAAGTATTCAAAACCAGGTAATCTCTAGCCCCCTTTGAAGCTCGAACCACTTCAACTCTCCAATGAGTGAATCCAACCACGTAATTGAAAAAGACCTTTCGTGCAAAATCACTCGGGAGTTCATCAAGACAATCAAGAAGATCCATCTAAAACCAAGACAAGGAGAGAGAAAACTTAGTACACATGTGAACCAAAACTAAGTCTATGTCCTTTTTATTCATAAAAAAATAAATATTTATGATTTCAATACAATATTGCCGGTGACTTGGAGCCAACTCTTTAAATATTCTTTTAACTCTCATGACTGGGTATTCTCTTAGACCTCCCACGCGACAAGTGGTCTATAGTTATCTTCTAGTTTTTCTTTCTCTATCACAACTGCAAGAGCTTCAAACTTCTTGGTAACTTTGGCAATTCTTAATATTTGGGAGCGCATTGCCAAGTAGTAAAACATATCTTCTAGACTAACCACATTCTGAGTTGGAGTAGCCTGAGGTTGGAAAACCAGTCTCTTGGACTATTGTCAATGTCAATAAAGAACTGACGAAAGGGTTCTTGGAGACGGAAATAAGGTAACCCTTACATCCCTTGATAACCATGTTGCCATATTGTTGAACACTATGGTCAAAACCTCATTCTCCTGGCTAAAGCATTTAGATGTCACTTTGGGAGCTGTTTGTTACTACAAAACAAACATTCAAAGAAATTTCAATGCCATTGTTGAACACTTCAACCACTTCACCATAACTCAAACAGAAGAACTCGCCCGATCCAAAGGGAGATGAAGTTTTTTTATAGGTGCCCTAATAGCAAAGGATGGATCATTATCTTTTATAATGATTCAAGACTTAAAGAAAGGACAAAAACAACATGTAAATAGTGTACAAATAAAATATAAATAACATGATTTACTTGATGAATATGAGTACATTTTAGGTGTTCTTGAAGAAGTTTCTTTCGTAGATATTATGGCTGATCTCAATGCTATAGCAGGTTCTAGTTTTCAACATGGAAATGACATAAATAAAAGTATATTCTATGGACATGTATAGAATCATTGAAGCTTTCAAAGATGAGGAGTGATTCAATGCACAAAAAGATCCAAAAGTGCAAGTGGAGACAAAGTAGAAGACTGTAGCAAAGAAGGTGAAACCAGTGGCATTGCCTTTGCCTACAAATTGTAAGGAAAATATGAAGCATGCCACTTTGCAACCTAGTCTCTGAGATCCAAAAGGAACTGGGCACAAGTTTATGTAAGAGTCATTGAAGATGTTAAAACTTGGAAGCAATGACTCCTGACACAGGTTGAAAGGAAATGCTTTGAACATATGCTCTCCAAACATGGAAAGGCTTTTGCATTTAAGATGCATGAGATAAGGTGTGTGGATCCTTCTATAGACATACCAATGGTAATATTCACTGTGCCTCATGTACCTTGGAATCTACGACCAGTTCTAGTGACAAAAGCTCTCTTGCCAAATCTCATAGACTTACTCAATGAAGAGATAAAGATGGGAATTTTGGAGCCTTCATGTGATCCCTACTCAAATAGATGGTTCATAGTACCAAAGAAAAATGGAGCTCTACGCTTCATCCAACACATGCAACCTGTCAATAAAGTCACAATCGGGAATATGGGTACATGGCCAATTGTAGATGAGTTTGCAGAGGCATTTGCAGGAAGGGAAATATATTCTATGGGGGATTTGTACTCAGGGTATGATTAGTTCCAACTAGCAATGAAAAGCAGGGATTTGACTTCCATGAGGACACCATTAGGTTTGGTGAGGATGTGTACCTTATCGCAGGGAGCAACCAGCTTGGTTGCACACATGATGAATGGTATGAACAAAGTCTTGCGTGACTTCATACCTCAAATTACAATGTCCTTTCTTGATGACGTACCGATCAAAGGATGAGACATAACCAAAAAAGATGAGGCTCTAGATTTGAGGGTCGCAAGTACGTGGCAAGCCACATCAATGATTGTGACAAAATTTTAACAAGGCCGGAAGAAGTGAACCATGAGGGAAAATTTGGACTCTCAAAGGGGCCCTATAAAGACTTTGACTTTCTCTCTCTTGTCCAAAATGGGTGCACAGTAAAATTTTTACAAATGAAATCAAAACTTGTCAGACCTTTTGGGATTTAGAATGTACTCATCAAGATCTATCCATTGATATATAGCATGCCATCAAATTCTTTATATTCCATAAGATTTCATTTTTTGATGTGACAACTCCGTCTTATAAATGGAATCTCTTCTCACATTTCAACTTCAGTTGGGAGGCCATAACTTCTACAAATCAACTCCAGATTTGTCAAAGATTGGGGATTTTGAACCTGCTTTCTAAGATCTTTCCAATGATATGTTGGTTGATAGGGTTTTGACAAAGCGTTTATGTACTTCATCAGGTTCCCCACTTTGGACCAGAGAGGCAAAGTCAAACCTCCTTATAGGGTCCCTTTGAGAGTCCAAATTTTCCATAATGCTTACCTTATTTGGGCATAGGTAAGTGTTTGGGAAACGAAAGTAGTTTTGATTGTGGTCCTCATGGCCGTCGACCTTGTCCAACTAAAGTGGATGCAATACAGAGGATGAAAAAATCATGCATAAACATCACGGAGATGAGAAGGTTTTTAGGCGCATGTGTCTTCTATTTCATATGGATTCCACATTATGCACATGTTGTAGATCCTCTTTATCAATTGCTATCGGAAAACCAAAGGTTTTAATGGAAAACTGTATACGTAAAAGCTATGAAAAAGTTGAAGCAATTCCTACTATCTTCACCAACTTTGAGGAAGGTCAACTTTGAGGAAGGTCAAATATGAGTGTAGAAGATCAATGATTGTGACAATGGAAACTAGTCCAATAGGGATAGGATGGGAAACAGGACAAGATGATGAAGATAAACACATGTATGTGGTGAGGTTTGGGGCCAAGGTTCTAGGATCTTACCAAAGAGAATATCCACAGGTAAAGAGGGAGTTATGGGGAGTAATTACAACATTAAAGTGTGACAAAGAGTACTTGATTGGACCATTTGTAATTGTGGATACTGATTGCCTACCACTTATAGGGATGATTGCAAGTTGTTCTAGTCCTGACATTGCTATGCTTGCTTATATAAAGTCCTTGAACCCATAATTTAATCACATTGCAGGAAAAGATAATCCAATGGTAGATATGCTTTCAAAAGCAAGGTATGAAGATGAGGATGATATGATTGATGAGAGAGAAGATGTGGGTACAAAATTCTACACAACTTCTCATGCAAAGTGTAATGATATATGCATTGTATCTTCACTTGAGTCCTTCTCATAGGTGTTTTACAAGGATGAATGGTTGTTCCATAGGTCACTACGTGAGTACTTTACAAAAGTAGGTTGATTGGACAAAAGCATAATTAAAAAAGATCAGAAAGAAGGCATATGGATACTTCTTGAGGGATGACTACTTATGGAAACATCCTATGTCATAAAAACTAATACCTAATTCTCCGAAATGATTTTCTCATGTTAAACTGACCATTTAATATGGGGAAGTACCAGGGGAGTAAAAGCTAGAATATTGGTAAGGCTGCCAGACCGGTCTCTGTCAGGGATCCAAAGGAGGGAAAATAGGAATCCAAAGGGGGATAGTCTGCAAAAGAGCAATGTACTTCAATGGGGCTTAAACGACCTAAGGTTCAACTCCATTAAGACTTCCATAGGCTAAAGTTCCTAAATTTAATTGTATTGTCCAATGGCCAATGTAGGGGAAAATTGAATGGTCATGGGAAGACTAAAAAGTCTTCCCACATCCCTAGGAAGGAGGGGGCAAGCCCTAATAGTAGGGAATGAGAGAGAACCACACACACACACACACACACACACACACTCCCAAGCTCTCCCCAAAGGGAAGAATGGACACATGGTAGGCTCCTAGGCCAGTTGCCCCCAATTTTCCTTCAATTCCTCTTGGATGGCCATAGAGGTGGACCAATGAGAGAATTAGGCTAGAGTAAAATTAGTCTAATCAATTTAAAAATGCTTGATAAAAGAACTAATAGAAATTAATCTCCCTAGAAGACTATTGGACTGTCTACCAAGGGGTCCAATGAGCATCCAACAACCCAATGGCTTGCCTGATTCCTATTGGCCAGAAGACTAAGAAGTTCAATGAGAGTTTAATTGAATTATTTAATTACCTAAATCTCTCACAAAATGGGAAAGGGGGACATATGTCACAAGGCTATCAATTATGCTTCTAATTTGTGATTGGCTAAGCTTTGTAGGAGCCAATAAGAGTCCAACATGAGTATTTTGCATGAGGGGTTGACCAAGAAGAGAGAGAGGGCTGCATTTTAGTCTAACACTTTGCCACACACACACACACACACAACTCATGTGTGCAAGAAGAACTCCGTCTCCTTCTCCAAGCATTGAGAAGTAGAGGCCTACAACAACAACTCTTGGCTATGGAATGCAAATCTAACCAAGACCCAAGATTCAATGGCATGCTCATCTCCTCTACCATGCTAATCACTAAGCTAATCTATGCTATTAGAATGTTTACGTGAGGATAATACTCATTTCTTGTAAGATACATCTTCTTTTTCTCAATCTATCCTCATTCCCTGCTAGCTCTCACCATTTTTGAAGGTGTGTGAGGTCTTGGGACTGAGGCTAGGGACACTAGGTGTGTTTTTCAAGCATAATTTGGTGCATGAAACTTCCATATTCATTGCACCAATGAGTTTTGTCAAGGAACACAAGAATTGTATTGTAAAAAAGTCTCCTTTGATGGGAGAAGCTATAATACAAAGCCTTTATGGAGGGGGGACCGGCTCCATGTAAATCCGGTCCTGAATTGTTGTCAATTGTTCTATTTCTCTCTCTTTTCAAGTATTTTCAATGCCAAATTAGCTAGGTGTAAATTGCTATGTTGCTTTCTCAAATTAAGTACTCTCTCTATGCTCATTAGGAACTTGTTCTTAATGAAATGCTCACTATGTTATCAATTTCCAGTACACACAAGTTACTAGTGCATTAAATGTTACATTGGTATCAATATTGGTTTCTCTTTTCTTGCTCAAGAAGAGAGGTCCTCAAGTTTGCTACTAATGGTTGGTGTTAATAATTGCAAAAGCGTAAGTAGAATAGGGGTTTTTCATCCTTGAAGCACGCCTGCTTTATGCATTTAAGAGGGATACCGTCGAGAGCTATTGTCTTAATAATGGACTCCTACAGGGCTTGCTAATGGTTTAACCATTATTGAGCTATTAGAAGCTTGACAGGAACCGATGCAGTCTTTGCTTTGTTGAACCCTCTCTTCTATTCCTTGCAATTAATAATATTCGAGCCACGAGTATAGATGCTTGAGTGTATATCTTTGAAGGTAAAGAGGAGTAGCAACTAGGGCTTGAAGTGCCAAAGTACAAGTAGAAATTTACATCTAAAATTTGCTAGTATGGCTGACAAGGGAAAAGAGATTGAAATGAATGTTGATATCTTTGATTTTGCTAATGAAAGAGCAACTAATGATGCCCCTAGGCTTGTAAACTATCTTGTTTCTAGGCTTCAACAAGCCCTGGGAAACCCAAACCTCCAAGTTGAAGTGCGACAGCATTGCGCACCCATGGTATTCTCCAAACTCCCCACCAAGAAGAGAGAGTACCTAGGAAAGCTCTTGGTGAGACTTCCAAAAGAGGACTCTCTCCGATAAGGGAAGAAGAGGAGGATCCATACGAAGGGCTCAAAAACTGACTACTTGATGAGGCATCTCCCTCCCAAAGGAGAACCCAAGTTTCAACGTTAGAGTCCCCACCAAAAGAACGAGAAATAAGTGAGTCTCCTGCCACCTCGACGGAGATGGCTCCACGAAGACGGATGGAAAAACGCTCTCCAATGGAGAAGACCACTGCATACTTCTCTACACCATAATTCAGAGAGGGAAGAAAGAAAACAAGAGAAGAAAAAGGCAAGAAAGAGGTCACCCTCTTCTTCATCCTCTTCCTCTTTTGAAGAAAGTGATGGTGCAGACAAGGAGGAACAAGGGAAGAAAAAGGCGAGAAAGAGGTCACCCTCTTCTCCATCCTCCTCATACTTTTCTCTTCTGAAGAAAGCGATGGTGCAGCTCTCGAACCACCTAAAAGAAGAGGCCATAGGAAATCCTATGCCGCCTGGAAGAGGTCGTCCAAGCTCAAAAAGTTCAAAGAGAGAGGAAAGAACATCTCTTTCCTTACCTACAGTGACACTTTTGGTGCTACATACAAAGTCTTGTCCTTTATCCAAATATTCGATGCGGTCTTTGGAGATGAGGGCTTCATGGAGTCCTCTAAGCTACGTCATGTAGGCATGCATTTTCAAAAGTCCGCTACAAAATGGTGGTCTAGCCTACGAGCAAACGGTGAAGCTCCACAAACATGGAAAGCTTTAAGAGCTTCCATCATGAAGCAGTTTTTGGCTAACGATGCCAAAGACAAAGTACTCACCGAATGGTGAAGCTTGAAGCTCTCTCCCTACGAATCTATCCACAAATATGTAGACAAGTTTTTGGATTTACACCTCAAAGCCATTGTCTTCAAAAAGATGGATTTTGGAGAGCAGAAACAACAATTTTGTGCAGGTTTAACTGAGGATATGACGAAGTATGTTAACTCCCAAAGGCCACTCACCATATCTGCGGTCATATACCATACCATGGTGGCTTCAATAATCAACTTCCAACAAGGGGCTAAGAGAAATCTTAAGCCCACGGAAAACAAGGACCGTAACCAGCCTAAGGAGAAGGACAACATCCAAAAGTCTCCCAAAGACAGCGCCAACAACAAAAAAGCTAAGGAGAAGGGAGTTTATAAAGGCAAAAAAAAAACTCTCTCCTGAAGAGCTAGAGCGTTATCAAAAAGATAACCGTTGTTTCAAGTGCGAGAAGCAAGGGAAATCCTATCATGCTTGTCCCCACAATAATACACGTAATGAGCCACCTAGAGCTACCTTGGTCTAAATTCAAGAAGAGGATGCTGATCACAAAGGATCTCCTCTATGCCATGCTTGGGGAAAGGTAAGAGAACATGATGCTTTCATTCTCTTTGACCCTGGTTCTTCTCACAATTTCATATCCACAGAGTTGGCCACCAAGCTAGGCATCCAAGCCTATGAGATGGGAGATATCCTACCTGTCCATGCTGCTTTCAAGGGGGAAGAAGCCTCAGTTACTCCCTTAATTGGGAAATTGAGGCTCCATGTCCAAATCTATGTGGACAAGGAGGATTTCTTCATCTCTCCCCTCAAGTAGGAGGATGTAATCCTAGGGGCACCATGGTTTGATTGCATGGCTGCCAATGTTAAATTCCCTGAAAGGAAAATCTACTTTAGGTTCAAGGAAGAAGTTATGTACATAGATGCTACGGAGTTGGGTAGTACTGTACCCATTGTACATAAGCAAGCTTTCAATAAGTCAATAAAGAGCTCTATTTCCGTGTACATGATTTTTGTTGAAGATTCTCAAAATGAACCAAATGCTTTAGCAAAAGAAGATATAGGAAATCAAAAGGAGTTAGAGTTATCCAATTTCCTCAAGGGGTTCCAAGATGTTTTTATTGAAAACATCCCTTGTGAACTACCTCCCAAACGGGGATGCCGACCATGCAATTGAACTTCTTTGAGGAATCTCACCGCCTAACAAACCTCCTTACCGAGTTTCTCAAGCTCAACAAGAGGAGATTATGTGGCAAGTGCATGAGCTAGTTGAGAAAGACATGGTTAGGCCTAGCTCATCTCCATTTTGTTCACCAGTGTTATTAGTGCAAAAGAAAGATGGCACATATCATATGTGTGTTGACTATAGAGCACTAAATAGGATCACTATCTAGAATAGGTTTCTTGTTTCGCGGGTAGAAGACCTATTTGATAAGCTACAGGGATTGACCTACTTCAGTAGGATTGACCTCAAAAGTGGCTACCATCAAATAAGGATAGTTGATCAAGACATTGTAAAGACCGCATTTTGCACTATGTTTGGTCTTTTGAGTACATTGTCATGCCTTTTGGCTTGACCAATGCACCAGCCACATTTAATTGTCTGATGGAGAAGCTACTCAGGCCTCACTGAACCTTTACTGGAGTGTTCTTTGATGATATATCATCTACTCTAATTCATTAGACGAACAGAAGCAACACCTCCAGGTAATATTTCAAGTTTTATAAGAGAACAAACTTTATATTAATCAAAAGAAAAATGATTCTTACAAGAGATTCAGTATTTAGGTCACATTATCTCTCAAGATGGCATCCCAATGGATCCATCAAAGCTAGAGGTAATAAAAGGAGGGCCTAATCCAAGAAATCTGCATGAACTAAGAAGCTTTATAGGTATGTGTGCATACTATAGATGCTTCATAGAAAAGTTCTCACAAATCACAGGACCATTACATGACCTAACAAAGAAAAATGTTAGGTATATATGGTCCACCAAGGAGAACAATGCTTTCAAAAAGCTTAAAGAGAAGCTTATCTCTCAACCTGTGCTTACACTGCAGATCTCTCAAAGTCTTTTGAGGTCCAATGTGACGCCTGTGGTGATTGCCTTGGAGTTGTTTTGCTTCAAGAAGGGCACGCCATAGCCTACAAAAGTCAAAGGCTCGACCCTGTTGAGCAAGCTCTAGGCATATATGAGAAGGAACTCTTAGTAGTTCTACTGCATGCTCTACTCGTGGAAGCACGAAGGGCGCGCCATAGCCTACGAAAGTCAAAGGCTCGACCCTGTTGAGCAAGCTCTAGGCATATATGAGAAGGAACTCTTAGCAGTTCTACTACATGCTCTACTCGTGGAAGCACTATTTATTGGGGACTTCTTTCATTCTGTGAATGGAACACCAAAGCCTTAAGTACTTCATGACATAGACCAAGCTCTTGGACAAACAAATGAGGTGGGCAAATTTCCTTTCACAATTTCATTTTCATATTGCTCACATTGCTGGCAAGAATAATCAAGTGGCTGATGCACTCTCAAGACAGCCGAGAGTGAATGAGGTTTCCATAGCAACTCACAAGGATATATCTTCTATGATAGATGAGTACGCTATCGATCCCGATTTTAGAGATGTGATTTTAGCCCTTGCACTAGGGAAGAAGGAAGAACCATTTACCCTACAAGATGGTTATCTTCTATGGTAATAGACTATGCATTACTAACTCACTAGGTGAGAAAGTAATGTATGAATCTCATGCTCCTCCTTATGCGGGGCATAGAGGGATTCAGTCTATCCTAAAAGGGATAGAAACATATTTCTATTGGCCTGCCATGAAAGCAAACATACAAGAGTATCTTTCAAAATGTGTGGTATGCCAAAAGATGAAGTTTAATAGAGGGAAGCAACCTGGATTGCTTCAACCTTTGTGTTAGGGAATATGACGTAGCTAAATAGATATTTGAGTAGATTACTTAATGGAGAGAGATAGATTTCACACACACGAGATTATAGAGTAGAGAGAGAGAGAGAGAGAGAGAGAGAGAGTACACACGATATGCGTGGTTCACCCGATGTGGGCTATGTCCACGGGAAAGCAGCCACTCAATGGATTTAGTACTTCAAAAGAAGAAGTAGTTTACAAAGGGATTATACCCTTAATAGAGCTCCCGCCTTGCTTCACTCTCACCACCTCACACTCACCTTGTTGCATCAACTTCACACTATGAAATGTGTGTAAAAATGGCCTCCTTTTATAGGCCAAAAGTGCTGCCCTCTCTCATGAGAGGCAGCCATGTGTAGCCGCCCTTGTGTAGATAAGTCCAAATCGGACCCTCCAATCCGTCCATGTGTGGCCGCTCTTGAGAAGACAAGTCCGCTTTTGAATTCGTCCACCGGCCATTGACTTCCGACCACGAGGTGATAGAGGGAAGATAAAAAAGTCCCCTACTACTCAAGGTACATGGGAAGATCTTCACTACAGATGAATATATCCAAGAGCTTCAAGAATCTTTCCAACAGATTAATGATGCTATATCCATCTCCCAACAAAGGCAAAAGGTTGTTGTTGATAAGCACAAAAGAGCCCTAGCCTTTAAACAAAATGATTGGGCCTTGCTTAAGTTTCCCAAGGCTCGATTAAGGCACACAACGGGCAAGAATCCTATAGGACACATAAAGTACTATGCTAAGTTAGCAAAAATGTACTATGGTCCCTTTCAGATTCTTTAGTCAATCAATGAGATGACCCATCAACTCAAGTTTCCCAACCATTGGCTCATAAACAATGCTTTCCACGTGAGCCTACTAAAGCTTTACAAAGGAGAGCCACCTCAAAAAGCAATCATTGAAGGCCCACCAGAGATCGAGGACCAAGAAGAGGTGCTATAGCCTGAGTCCATTCTCTAACACGAAGACAAGGTATTATAAGGTGGTAAGACTATCCGATGATATCTTATCAAGTTTAAAAATTATCCTTTTGAAGATGCTATATGGATGCAAGGCATACAATTAAAGGATAACCTAAACCTTGTCAATTCTTACAATGATTCCCTAAAGTAAGAAAATGTATGTATGTTTTAATGAACAAAGTTTTTATCTTATAAGACTCTCCTTTTCTTTATTGTGCACAAATGTTAATAAGTATGCATGCTTAGGATCATGTTTGTGGAGACGACGTCTCCTGAACACCAAGTAGAGTTTGTCACTCTACTATGGAAGATTGATATGGACTAATGTGCAGATATGCTTGCGGCAGCTAAGGCTCTCAAGCACCAAATGGACTAGTCATCCATTCTAGAATGGTGTCGTAGGGTAAAATAGGGATCCTCTACCCGCTAGCAAACAGACTAATGACTAGGCTTTATCTTCTCTACCTCGTAGTCAAGGAGGACTATGATTTCGAGAGAGGGGTAATGTCATAAAAACTAATATCTAATTCTCCCAAAAGATTTTCTCATGTTAAACTGATCAATTAATATGGGGAAGTACCAGGGAAGTAAAAGCTAGAATATTGGTAAGGCTCCCAGACTGGTCTCTATCAGCGATCCAAAGGAGGGAAAATAGGGATCCAAAGGGGGACAATCTGCAAAAGAGAAACATGCTTTAGTGGGGCTTAAAAGACCTAAGGTTCAACTCCATTAAGACTTCCATAGGCTAAAGTTCCTAAATTTAATTGTATTGTCCAATGGCCAAAGTAGGGGAAAATTGGATGGTCATGGGAAGACTAAAAATTCTTTCCACATCCCTAGGAAGGAGAGTACAATCCATAATAGTAGGGGATGAGAGAGAAACACACACACACTCTCCCAAGCTCTCCCCAAAGGGAAGAATGGACACATGGCAGGCTCCTAGGCCAGTTGCCCCCAATTTCCCTTCAATTTCTATTGGATGGCCATAGAGATGGACCAATGAGAATTAGGCTAGAGTAAAATTAGTCTAATCAATTTAAAAATGCTTGATAAAAGAACCAATAGAAATTAAGATCCCTAGAAGACTATTGGACAGTCTACCAAGGGGTCCAATGAGCATTCAGCAGCCCAATGGCTTGCCTGGTTCCTATTGGCCAGAAGACTAAGAGGTCCAATGAGAGTTTAATTGAATTATTTAATTACCTAAAGCTCTCACAAAAGGGGAAAGGGGGACACATGTCACAAGGCTATCAATTATGCTTCTAATTTGTGATTAGCTAAGTTTTGCAGGAGCCAATGAGAGTCCAGCATGAGTATTTTGCATGAGGGGTCAACCAAGAAGAGAGAGAGGGCTGCATTTTAGTCTAACACTTTCACACACACACACACACACACACACACACACACACAAAACTTATGTGTGCGAGAAGAACTCTATCTCCTTCTCCAAGCATTGAGAAGTAGAGGCCTACACCAAAAACTCTTGGCTATGGAATGCAAATCCAACCAAGAGCCAAGCTTCAATGGCGTGCTCATCTCCTCTACCATGCTAATTACTAAGCTAAGCTATGCTATTAGAGTGATTATGTGAGGAGAATACTTCTTTCTTGTAAGATACATCTTCTTCCTCTCAATCTATCCTCATTCCCTGCTATCTCTCACCATTTTTGAAGGTGTGTGAGGTCTTGGGACTGAGGCTAGGGACACTAGGTGTGTTTTTCAAGTATAATTTGGTGCATGAAGCTTCCATCTTCATTGCACCAACGAGTTTTGTCAAGGAACACAAGAATTGCATTGTAAAAAAATCTCCTTTGATGGGAGAAGCTATAATACAAAGCCTTTATGGAGGGGGGAACAACTCCATGTAAATTCGGTCCTCAAGTGTTGTCAATTGTTCTATTTCTCTTTCTTTTCAAGTATTGTCAATGCCAAATTAGCTAGGTGTAAATTTCTATGTTGATTTCTCAAATTAAGTACTCTCTCTATGCTCATTAGGAACTTGTCCGTAATGAAATGCTCACTATGTTATGTTATGTCATCAATTTTCGCTACACACAGGTTACTAGTGCATTAAATGTTACATCCTAAAAGCAGACATGGGACTCTATTGCAAGTAGTATGTGATAATCCTACTCAACTCAAATTATCAAAGAGCTTCAAGAAAGTCTATATTCTAGACATTGAGTTGTATGGGATACTTTTGCTAAAGTGAAACAAAGATATTGGTGGGAAGGTATGTATAAGGATGTAGCAGATTTTTTGGAGTCTTGTGTCACATGCCAATTGTATTCTAATGTACGCCATTGTGTTTGATTGCATCCTATCTACCCATGAGCCATGCAGTATAAATGGGTTGTTGATCTAGTCACAATCCCTGTAGGACTTTGACTTTATGGGTCAACCGTACAACTCATAACTCAGTGGCTGGTTACATACCTGCTGAATTGATGTATGGTTAGAAGGCAGTCATGCCAATTGAGGATGTCATTCCTACTTGGAACATGTTACCTTGGGAAGATGGTATAAACAGGGAAAATCTACTTGCATTGTGCATAAGGCAATTGGAAAGAAGACATGAAGAAATAGAGATTGCAAAATCTTGACTGAAGGATAAAAGACTAAATAATAAACATATGTTTGATAAAAGACATAGGCTTCAACCAAAGCCTATTGAAGAGGGTGATTGGGCCTTGATGTGTGACAGTAGCCTTGACAACCAACACACCACACAAAGAAAATTTGCAAAAAGGTGGTTTGGGCCATATGTTGTCGAGCATGTGCATGGAAATGCTACAAATACCTTTAGCGAGCTCAATGGAACAAAACTAGAAATTCCCATAACACACAAGAGAAACAAGATATTCAAGAGGAGACACGACAATGATCCTTTTGATTCACAGCAAAATGAAGATGAAGAACGTAATGAAATTACCATGGATGAGGATGAAGAAACAAAGGATGATCTCCCAGACTTCGCAAAAGATGAAAACAACATCCAAATATTTGTGGAACTTAATGAAGATTAAACATGTGCATAACCAAAGTGTTGGCACATGTCGGAGGATGTGCACGTCTAGAGGGGGTTGATGTAATGATGTGGCATGCGCATAATGTAAAATAACAAAATTCACCTCAATTTTGATTGTTTTTTATGCATGGGAATAAAAGCAGTCATGTACATATTGTGATATATGCTAAAGCGGCTACTATGGTCGCTATCATGTACATACCTATCTAGACAGTTGTGGCCCTGGATGTGGCACCATTGCAAGGTTTACTACTTGATAAGATGACTAATCTGCTTTTGTGATGTACATCCTCCAAGTGTTTCATGGTGGCACACTCATCTCGCCTACAAAGATTGGTGTGGGCAAAAACTGCCAAAAATAGCAACTAACATGGGCGTCGTCGTAAAATTGCATGGAAAATGACCCAAAATGGAAATTTGATGCATATCTATGCTTTTTATGCTTATGCAAGTGATCCCATAAATTTAGAGGATTTTTTGGCTCCGTATGGGATTTTTCACATTAAAAATGTTGCATTGTATTACTCTCTACTCTCCTTGCTACAAGATCCTATTTTGTTCTACATTTCCTACACATCCTGGAGGGATAAGCTGTGTCTTCCAAGATGCTCTCTTGAGATAGGGGTCACTTCAATATGAGGTTCTTCTTTAATATTCTCCACAGTAGACTCACCCAAACCATTGTTTAGCTTCCAATGCAGGTCACATGGGTGTTGAAGTGGCTGGATTAGTGGAGGTCATTGTTGTGTTCTTCCGCCACAACAACCCAAGAAAATACTATTGCCCTGCCACCTTCCAATATATGTGGACTAAATTGCAGAACATATGCTCTAGAAAAGAACACATTGACCACCATATTCGTAGACCGCTTCTAGTAGACCTTTTTGTAAAACGTCAAAATGCCCTAAAAATGCTCCGACCAAATGCTATTACACTTGACCTAGTAAGAACATGTATCCCTTGAGTGTGCGAAGATTGAGAGCCAGTTTGCCTCAAAGACATCAAAGGCCTTCAATAGCTTGGGTCCTAGCCGTTTGTGTCAAGGCCATACTAGATATGAAAATCTTCCTTTGTACGGCCTCGAGGGGGTCACTAAAATTAAAAATGTCTATTTCATGGGTTCAAAAGTAGAGATGATTCTTTTCTATATTTCCTCACATTTTCACATATGGAAGCGTGTTGAAAAAATGAACATGAAAAAAAAATTACAAATTGAATATGCAAAGGGTCCCTTTTATTGTTGAAAAATTTGTAAAACATTCACAACTAAGGGTTTTATAGATAGTCTTTGAATGCATACATTATATAGGTTTTACATATATTGACCCCCCTCCCCCCCCCCTCCCTAAGTGTATGGTAAAATACTCATTGGAGGGGGTAATACACCTTGTTAGACCTCCATCTCTTCTTCCTCTTCTGCATCTATGTTGAATCTATGTCGTTGGTTGTCGACATCGAGTGCCGCAGATGCTCTGCTCTGCTTGCCTAGCTTAAGCCTATCTGGTGGAGAGAAGATGATTTCCTCTCTCGACAAGGGACTTCTGCACTAGTGGGGAGAAGCTTGACCTCGAACTCATCCCGATGGAGTTTCTTGAACCTGTGGAGAGCTCTATCTATGACCTTGCACTTGTCACTATGGGGTTTCTTGAACGAATGGGGAGCTCTACATTTCCAAAAAACTCTAATTTTCTCTAAGGGGAAAGCTTTTGCTACTCTCCCTCATGCTTCCACAGTGTAATCGAGACAAGGGTGGTGTCCACACATTGGTATGGATGTTTCTTCAAAGAGGTGGAGTAATGATGCCATGCACGCACTACCTTTATCATTGAGCTTGGTGATTGAAAATGGTATGTGATTTTTGTTGTCATTTCCAAATATTTTCTACGTCACATAAAATCCATTTGAAATATGTTATCAAAATTACCTCTAGCCTGCTCATTTTCAGCCCTTACCTCATCAAGTACATCATGTACATCTGCATCCGTAATAGGCTGATCTGTAACATTTTCAAAAACCTCCATAGGCTGTACATTTGCCTCATTGGAACTTACATTCGTATTTCCACCACTGAAAAGAGGCAACAAAGTGTTATAAATGTCCTGCGAGCTTACATTACTGTCTCTAGTACATGACAGCAAGGGCTGAACAGAATCTTCCACAAACACTACATCTCGTGAAACCAGAATACGTTTTGTTTGCGGATGATACAACCTGTAACCTTTGGTTTCAGCACTATAACCAACAAAAATACATTTGACAGCCTTATCATCCAATTTTTTGTGCTGTGTTTGTGGCATCAAAGCATATGCCAAACAGCCAAAAACACGCATGTGCTCAATAGAAGGCTTTCTATCATGCCATGCTTTGTATGGAGTAATAGACTACAAAGCTTTTGTAGGACACGTGTCAAGTACATAAGTGGCACACATGATGGCCTCAAGCCAAAAAGCATGCGGCAAAGCTTGACTTTTGACCATACATCATGCCATTTCCGTCAATGACCTGTTTTTCCTCTCAGCAACGCCATTTTGCTGAGGTGTATAAGGCACTTTACATTGGTGTTTTATCCCACGAATAGCCAGAAATGCATTAAATTCATGAGACATATACTCCCCCCCTTGATCGGAATAGAGGGTGCCCATATTACATTTTGAGACATTTTCAACCATAGCCAGAAATTGTTTGAAGCAAATAAAAACTTTGGACTTCGCTTTAAGCGGAAATACCCATGCATTCCTGGAGTAATCATCAATGAAAGTCACGAAGTAAAGGTAATTGCCCAAGGACGGAGTTTACATGGCCCCACAAACATCACTATGCACAAGCTGCAACCTGCATGTGGACCGAGCTGAACCATCCTTTGGAAACTTATAACGCTGCATCTTACCCAAAATACGGCTGTCACAAACATGTTTGACAGGTGCTTCAAGAGGCGGCAAAGAAGCAACCATATTAGATTTCTGCAAACACAGCAAACTGGCAAAATTCAGATGACCAAAACGTGCATGCCAAAGTTTTGCATCTGAAATAGCCCTTGAATCTGCAACAGCATTTGCAAAATTTTGTCCACACTTGTCATACAAAGTGAGATTATACAGCCCACGGCACAAAAGGCAAGATGCAACAATTTCATCACCAAACCTGAGATCATCAACTGTAAATCTGTCATCCACAAATTTGACTACAAGTCAAAGTCTAGCAAGTGCGGATACAAACAAGAGATTCTTCTTAATCCCAGGTACATAAAGTGCATCAACAAGTGTGAAAGAACTGCCATTTGCAGCAGTAAGCACAATCTTTCCAACTCCCTGAACTGGATATGAGGCATTGTTGGCACAAGTGACTGAATTCCCATGAGGGACAGACTCGAGAGAAGTGAACAATTCACGATGTGAGGTAATGTGCTTTGTAGCACCACTGTCGAAATACCACACATGTGAATCTGCAGCAACTGACAAGCATGCATCATGGACAGCAGGATTGTAAGTGCAGTCTGCGCTAAAAGCCCATTCTACATCAACATCAGCAACACAGTCTCCTTTCATAGAAGACTGAACAATGGCTGCATTTGTAGTGGAACCAGCATTTGCAGTGGAACCACCCTCTTTCTTCTTAGCCTCTTTGGTCTTCAACTTAGGACACAACTTAATCAAGTGATCATTAGCTTTACAATAATGGCAACGCATTTTCTTTTTGCCCTTATCACCAGAATTTCCAGACGAATTGCTGCCAATAGAAGCATTAGGAACATAATTTTTTTCACTCACAACAAAACCATAAGAAGTGGCTATATTGCTGTTCCCACCCTTTCTTTGAGAAGCAATAAAAGGCTGTTCAATTGTATGATGTCTAGTCCTGTTTTTTCTGGAAAGTGACTCTTGCAACAACAATGTGCATAATGCATCAAACTTGACAACTTCTGGATTTCCTTGGGTCATAAGTCTCCAAGTGCTAGCAAAAGTCTGGTAAGAATCTGGTAAGGCATCAAGAACAGTCTGCACAAGGGAATTGTCTGAAATGACTTCCCCTGCAGAAATAAGTTGCTCATTGATATCCTTGACACCAGCAAGAAAAGTGTCCATATCATCTTCCTCATGCATAATCTTCGACTCCAGCTCTTTACGCAACAAAGCAATTTTAACCTCATTGCGACTTGCATAAAGACCAGCCAAAATATCCCAAGCTTGTTTTGCAAATTTTGTTGAACGGATGTGAGGAACAATGGTGCGCTTCACAGACAACGCAATCAATGCATGAGCCTATGCATCCTTTACATCCCAACGAGCTTGTTCTCCTGTAGGCATAACAACTCTAATAGCAACAATCCTTGCAGCAAGACCTGCAACATCCTCAACATCGCCTACATCCTCAGAACCAGGACGTACATCAATGCCCTGCACAATATTCCAGACACCCTTTGACACAAGAACGTGTTGCATCATATAAGCCCACATAGGGTAATTGTCCCCATCCAACCTATCCTCAACAGCAAACATCTTGAAGACATTTGTGTTGTTGTCCGCCATGGTAAATGATGCACTTGATGTGAAAACTACCCGAAAATAGGAGAAACGGAGCGGGAACAGTGTGTGCTATATAGCACAAACCGTAGAAGATTGTAAGGCACCTGTTATGCAAAAATCGACACTGACAGAAATTTTGCACAAAATGACGAAGTTGCCTGTGCAAACCTGCATGTAGTGGAAATGAAGGCCAAAATGAGCCCGAATCAGAAATTTGAGAAGCTAAAGGAAGCTCAAGGCGCACAATAGAGAGTGTGTTACTTAGTGTGCAATGGAAAGATAGATAGCCCTAGAGTGATGGGCGTATATACAATGCTCGGGGGGAAAAACCTCCTAAAGACGGAAAAAAATACCCCGGCGGTGCTAGTGTGTTCACACACATCACTACCACATGTATATGGTGACATTGAATTCTCCTTTGGGAAGGAGATGCATCATTAAGAAGCAAATTTTTGAGCCCTTGGTATGGATCCTCTTCTTCTTCCCAAATCGGAGAGAGGCCTCTTTTGGGAGTCTCACAAGGAGGCTTCCTAGGTACTTAGCAGTTTTGACACAAACTGTACCTTTGCCGACAATTCCACATGCTTCATCATCTCCCAAGTATACATACTCAAAAGTACCTTTGGTGTAATCTTGGAAATGTTGCTTGTGTGGTGTCGCATGGAATGAAGCCACGGAATCTACTATCTAGGAATTAGACACATTGTCTAATGAGAGAATTAGAGCATCTTGCTCTACTTTACCTGCCACATTGGCCTCCGATGTTGGTTTGTTGTCTTGAGACTCCGACTCCTTCTTCTTCTTGGACCAGCAATCCTTCTTGACGTGACCCTTCTTGTGGCAGTTCCAACATTCAAGAACTGACTTTGTGTGTGACTTGCTCCGCCTTGAGCGACCACGACCCTTTTGGTTTTTGAACCTCTCCTTAGGTCTTCCTCTTGTTTCCACTGACAGTGCAACACTTGATGATTCTCATGTGCTTCTCCTTTGCATTTCCTCGCTTAGGAGAACACCCACAACATCATCAAACTTAAGAGTATTTGTGCCAGAGATAGAGTTACTGACAACCATCACAAGGTTGTCCCAACTATCCGGTAGAGACGATAGTATAAGAAGAGCTCACACTTCGTCATTGAAATTGATTTTCATTGATCGAAGTTGACTTATGTTTGTGTTAAAGTCACATAGATGCCCTGCAGCTGAACCATTTTCTCCCATCTTTAGATTGAACAAGTGCTTCATAAGAAATACCTTATTGGATGCCGAGGGTTTCTCGTCGAAGTCGTCAAGTGACTTCATCAAGTCCTCTGTGGTCTTCATCTCCAAAATGTTGAAGGCCACCATTGACGCCAAGCTTAACTGAATTTTTCCCAGTGCCTTTTGGTCAAGGACAATCCATGCTTCATCTATCATCGTTGTGGGCTTCTTTGCAAGACCACCTAGTGGAAAATAGAGGTCCTTCTAGTAGAGATAGTCTTCAATCTGCATCTTCCAATGTTGGTAGTTTTTGCCGTTGAACTTCTCAATCTTTAGATTCCCTTCCTCCGCCATTACTCCCACTCAATTCAAGGAATCCTTTCCTTGAGATACTTTAGTAACGAGCAAACCTTGCTCTGATACCAGTTTTGTTAGGAAATATGACGTAGCTTAGTAGATAATTGAGTAGATTACTTAATGGAGAGAGATAATGTTCACACACAAGAGATTATAGAGTAGAGAGAGAGAGAGAGAGAGTACACACGATATACGTGGTTCACCCAATGTGGGCTACGTCCACAGAAAAGCAGCCACTCAATGGCTTTAGTACTTCAAAACGAGAAGTAGATTACAAAGGGATTATACCCTTTTGGAGCTCCCACCTTGCTTCACTCTCACCACCTCACACCCACCTTGTTGCATCAACTTCAAACTCTCAAATGTGTGTAGAAATGGCCTCCTTTTATAGGCCAGAAGGGCTATCCTCTCTCATGAGAGGCAGTCGTGTGTAGCCGCCCTTGTGTAGACAAGTCCAAATTGGACCCTCCAATCTGCCCATGTGTGGCCGCCCTTTAGAAGACAAGTCCTCCTTTGAAATCGGCCATCCGCCATTGACTACCGGCCACTGCCAACCGGCCAAACGACTGGCCATTTTCCAACCACTTTTTGGCCGCCGTTCGGCCATAATATTTCGATGAAAAGGAATATTCCGACGAGTGATTTTAGTTTTCGACAAGCGATTTTTCTTCACGCACGATGGCTTCTCCTCATAAAGGGGGCCTTACAAATGTGCGTTTTTAACACAAAAAATTACAAGGGATAAATCAGGCACTTAACATGTTTTGATATTGTTTTGTAGATCATAATATACCACAAGGAATACTTTGAGGATAATGAAAAGCTCCCTTTGTTTGCAATGAAAGTTTTTACAAGATTGTGTGGTGGGTATTGTAGTGCCACTAAATGCAGAAAGGAAAATCTTGATAGAGAAACAATTTGCTC
Organism: Adiantum capillus-veneris; assembly: GCF_014529385.1. NCBI lineage: Eukaryota > Viridiplantae > Streptophyta > Polypodiopsida > Polypodiales > Pteridaceae > Adiantum > Adiantum capillus-veneris. The sequence goes on along the minus strand of NC_140940.1, from coordinate 27,605,245 downwards.
TACACATTTTTGGCATCGGGTATGGGTGCAAAGCACTCAGGGCCCCCTATTTCATGTTGTACACAGCTCATGCCCTGGCAGCAGGAGTCGAAGACCCGGAGAGCTTGGTTCCATACAAAAAAAAGGCTATTTTTAAGGGATAGAAGACACTTGATGCCCACGGGGATGCTTCCATCAGCAGAAGAGAGAGTTTGGCTAAGGGACGTGCATGTCGAAGAGGTACACATTGAGGAAGAAGGGGGTGCAGCAAAGAGAGCCCATCTTCTCCGGCTCCGGACTCATGAATGTCGCCACCTCGCATAGTGCTCCCCTGCATTTGAGTTACCCCAAGCCCTTTGCTTCCTCTCTTTGTGGATGATTTGTAAAGACCGTGTAATTTCTGAACTCTTAGAATCTTTCTGCCTTGCTCTATGTATAAGTCATCCCTAAGTCCATTGGTGTAACTCTAATAGGCTATTGGCTCTATCTTTTCCTCCACCGTGTCTGGTGTGCTTAAAGTAACTTGTTCTTGCGTCTTTTCCATGCCTTGTGTGGACCATATTAAGCTGTATGCTTTAAACAAAATAAGGACCATGGTTGAACAGTATGTGCTACATTGGAATAAAACAAAATGGTGAGTAGAGTAGGGATTTATGGAGCATATGTTGCTTGCATATGGAACATACTAACTCACCATGTAATGAGTGATATGTTGCCCACTCCACCTTGTCAGGTATGCCTTCTTCTAATCCAGCAAGGCTGCTTGAAATGATGTGAGCTTACTTTCATCCCACGAATGCTGCTCAACGTAGTGGAAGATTTTATCGAGTGATTTCCACACGTTTGCCTTGTGATTTTGGATGCCCAACACCAGCGTTGTCTTTAACCACTCTATGTAACTGTTTCCATTTATTGAACATGATTCCCTTCTCCTCTCTATCAAAATCTTTGAGGCTAAACCCAGGAAACCTTTTGGCCTTCATGCCGCCTATCAACACTTTCCTTGGTACCTTGTAACGACCTTGAAACATCTTAGGGTCCTCTTCAATTTTGACATTGCCTCCATGCAAACCAATGTCTGAGAGCACTTTCTCTAAGGCTTTGATGACACTTTTTGAATCACTCACTGGCTTTAAGGTCCATGCAAAACATATGTACAAATAGACCACCTTTTCAATTATTCTGCAGATTGCATGGAGTGTACAAATGTGAACTCTACACATAGGAATGTCAAGCACTACTCGAAAAGATTCATCTTGAAGATGTCTGTTGGGAACTCTACTCCATTGCACACTCTCAAGAGATTATGCATCGGCCATGCAGTATAAACATGGATTTGCCATAGATGCACCATGTGTTATGTTGTACATGTAATCAAATTGGCCTATTAACTTGAGAGTAGCGGAAATTAGAGAGAGTACTTTTGTGAAATTACTTTGTGAGCATAGCAAGTAAACATAATTGATGGTAGAAACATAAACATTAGCATTTAATTAACTTGGCATGAACAATACTTTTGCAAGAGAGAGAATTTAGAGAACATGACAACAGTTGAGGACCGGATTTATGTGGAGACGGTCCCCCTCCAATAGGAATTTGTATTATGATTTCTCCCATCAAGAGAGACTTGTTACAATACAATCTTTGTGTTCCTTGTGACCTAAGTGATGCAATGAAGATGGAAAGCTTCATGCATCAGGAGCATAACATAAACTTTGTGGAAAGCTTTAACTATCCCAAGCCTCAGTCCCAAGACCTCAAACACCTTCTGAAGGAGTACGAACGGAAGTGCAACACGAGAGAGAGTGCGAGAAGAAGAGCACGACGATATGGTGAACTCGCTCTACTGTAATGTGTAGAGCATAGTGAGTTCTTATTAGGTTTTTACAAAAGAATATGTGTACATACCTGGCGGCCCGCCCACTTACCTTGGCGACCACATTGGGCTTTATACCCCAACAACCTCCCACTTAAAGTCCAATGTGGTACTTTATGTGTGAGAGAAGCTACTATACAAGCTAATATACAAGAGATGTAGAGAAGTGATGTACTACCCTACACCTAACTGCTTGAGAAAATGCGCAAAGCTCTCTGAGGGAAGTCCTTTTGTAAGTAAATCAGCAGGATTTTTGGTGGTGTGAACTTTGACAAGCTGAAGTTGCTTATCCTCGAGCATTTCCCTGATGAAATGATACTTCACATCCACATGCTTTGTCTTTGAGTGATAAACTGGATTGCGAGCCAATTGTATAGCACTTTGACTATCACAATATAACACAGGCATCTCTTCTTTGATTCCCAAATCTGTTACTAGTCGATTAAGCCAAATTGATTCTTTGCATGCCTCTGATGCTGCAACATATTCAGCCTCTGTAGTAGACTGAGTAACACAATCTTGTAATCTAGAACGCCATGACACTGCTCCACCAGCCAATGTCAAGACCTACCCTGACGTAGACCTTCGGTTGTCTAAGTCACCTGCATAATCTGAGTCTGTAAAACCCTTTACACTTAGCTCCTGACTCCCATAGCATATACGCATACTCTTTGTATCTTTCAGGTATCTCAATATTCCTTTCACTGCCTCCCAATGTTTCTTGCCTGGGTTTGACATGTATCGACTTACTACTCCCACTGCAAATGCAATGTCTGGGCGAGTAGCAATCATTGCATACATCAAACTACCCACTGCAGACGCATATGGAATCTTATCCATTTCAGCCTGTTCTTCCTCAGACACAAGACAATCTTGTTTGCTAAGTTTCACATATGGTGGCAATGGAACACTCAATGCCTTTCCCTTCTCCATATTGAAACGTTGCAAAACCTTGTCAATATACTCTGTTTGAGATAACCAAATCAACTTCTTTGATCTGTCTCTCTCAATGCGCATACCAAGTATATGACTTGCCTCACCCATGTCTTTCATGTCAAATGATTTTGCCATCTTTGACTTCAAAGCTGAAATTTCTTCCAAGTGCTTGCCAGCAATCAACATGTCATCCACATACAAAATAAGGATCAGCCAACTGCCATCCTTAGCCTTCTTTGTATATAGACAGTGATCGAACTCACCACGTTTGTAGCCTTGAGAAAGCATAAACTTGTGGAATTTATGGTACCATGCCCTCGGTGATTCTTTTAAGCCATAAAGACTCTTTAACAACTGGCATACCCAATCTTCCTTGCCTTTCTCAACAAAACCTTCTGGCTGCTGCATGTAAATTTCCACATCTAAATCACCATGCAAGAACGCTGTCTTGACCTCCATTTGGTGCAACACCAAATCTAATATGGCAACCAATGCAAGAAAGCATCTCAATGTAGTCATCTTGACCACCGGAGAGAAGACTTCCTCAAAGTCAATGCCTTGTTCTTGCTTAAAGCCCTTGGCAACAAGCCTTGCTTTGTACTTTGGCTGACTATCATGAGCGGTGATCTTATACCTGTAAACCCATTTACAAGGTAGAGCCTTTTTGCCCTGTGGTAATTTAACTAGCTTCCATGTCTTGTTTTTATGCAGAGCTGTCATCTCTGACTGCATGGCCAATTGCCAATTCCCGGAGTCCTTCATTTGCACTGCTTCCTTGTAACATGAAGGCTCATTGCAATCAGTCAACATGACATAGTTCATAGATGGAACAACCTATCAGGAGGTCGCATGACACGTCCAGATCTACGCACAATAGGTGGCTCAGGCTCAGCCACAACCTGTGGTTCCACTCTATCCTGTCCTTGCTCCTCTTGAGCCCTTACATTTTTTCTTGCACGTGCAGGTCCATCTTCTTGGAAGAAAACTCTTCTAATCTCCTCAACCCTCTCTGGTTTAGAATGATATTTGGATTCATTAAAGTGAACATCATTGCTGCGGACAACCTTTCTGGATTCGGGATCCCAAAGTCTGTACCCCATCTCACCAGAATTACCATAGCCTAGAAAGATGCACTTTCTACTCTTTGGCTCAAGTTTGTTCCTAAATTCCTTTGGAACGTGAGTATATGCCTCACAGCCAAAGACTCTGAGATGCTTGTATGAGGGCATTTTGCCTGACCATACCATCTCTGGCACTGAATCCTTCTGCAAAACCTTGCTAGGAGATCTATTTACAAGATGAACAGCTGTTGATACAGCTTCAGCCCAAAACCCATTTGGCAGCTGTGCATTAGACAACATACTTTTGACCTTCTCTTGTATGGTCCTATTCATCCTCTCAGCAACACCATTTTGAGGAGGATTGTAAGGAGCAGTAAGTTCACGTTTTATACCTTTTGACTCACAAAAGTCCTGAAAGGCCTTTGAAACATACTCTCCGCCATTGTCAGTGCGTAAGCATTTAAGCTTCTTGCCACTCTGATTCTCCACAAGTGTCACAAACGTTTTGAAAACACTAAACGCTTCATCCTTGTGCTTGAGAAAGTAAACCCATACTTTCCTCGAGTAATCATCTATAAATGTCATAAAGTAAGAAGCTCCCCCTAGAGATAGGTTAGGCATAGGTGCACACAAATCACTATGAACAAGTGCCAACTGTGTATCTATTCTACTGCTTCTATGCTTATGTGGCTGCTGTGTTTGCTTACCATACAGACAATGTTCACAGAATTCAAAATCATTAAATGAAAAGCCAGGAAAATAACCAGAACAAGACAAGATTTCCATTCCCTTCTTGGACATATGTCCTAACCGGCTATGCCACAAAGAAACGTTCGGCTGCTCGGTTACATTGATTACATTTTTAGAGACATTTGATACATAAATCATGTAAAGTCCTCGAGACTTTACTCCATGTGCTACTGTCATAGAACCCTTGGATATCTTCCACATGTTCTGTCCAAAAATGGTGACGTAGCCAGCATCATCAAGTAAACCTGTGCTGATCAAGCTCTTTGTAATTGCGAGAACATGTCTCACATTCTTCAGCGTGAAAGAAGAGCCATTCTGAAACTTCAATTGAACATCTCCAACACCTAAGATCTCACATGTCTGCCCATTGCCTAGCCGAACATGATCTTTAGTGGTCACATAAGAAGTAAACCACTTCTTGTTTGGAGACACATGAAGTGATGCCCCTGAGTCTATAACCCAGTCACTCAGTGCATTTCCATCAGATGTTGTAAGAAGAGCTGAGTCCATTGTATTCTTCAAGAAGTAGATGTCTCCTGACACTAGACTGTCATCCTCTGCAACAGTGTTTGTCACATTTATTTCTTGAATCTTCACTGAGGACTTGTTCTTCTCACCATGGTATTCAGCTTTCTCTTTGCCTTTTTCTGCTTTCCATTCTCTGCAGTCTCTTTTCATGTGACCCTTCTTGCCACAATGGTAGCATTCTATGTCACTCTTGCCTTTAGCACTGCGGGACTTGCTACGAGACTGATTCCTCTTTCCACCTTTGTACTTTTCTTTGGTCCTTCCCCTGACAACTAAGGCTGTTCCTTTGCCTTTGTCCATTGTCTTTCTATTGGTTTCTTCAGTAAGCAGACTTCCTTCTACACCTGCTATGTTCAAACCATCTGGAGGTGCAGAATTACTCAAAGCTGTGCGAAAAGTGTCCCAACTTTCCGGCAATGTGATCAACAGGAACATAGCTCTAACAGGTTCATCAAACTTGACACCTTGAGCTGACAACTGACTATAGATTGTGTTGAATTCATTCAGATGATTGGACATAGGTGTCCCTTCTTTCATCTTCAAGTCAACAAGCTTCTTAAGCCAGTATACCTGTGAAGCTGCACTCTGCTTCTCATAAAGATCACTCAGCTTTAACCATGCTTGATAAGCCGACATCTCGTCTGCTACATTGAAGTAAACGCTTTCTGTCAAAGTTAGCATAATGGTAGAAAGTGCTAATTCATCCATTTCGCTCCATTCATCTTCGTCCATATCTTCTGGTTTTATCCCCTTGAGCTTTATAGGTTTTATCTGCTTCTTTTGTACGAACACGTGCCAAATTTGCTTCTTCCACAATGGGAAATTGGTTCCATCCAGCTTCTTGATATTGTAAAGAGCAGTGTCCTGTGATCCAGCCATAGCTACGCTTCATAGTAGTTTACTTTTCTGGGAAAAATTCGGCAGAGTTTCCCCTGTAAATTGACCTCTGAACCAATATCAACCTATCAAATGAACCAAGAAAGCTTCAGATTCTGCAAAGATTTTGACAGAGTCTCCTTTGTAAAATGGCTCTGGTGTACTAAAAACAGACCAAAAAACAGCTCAAAAAACACTATCTCTCCGACACTGTAAGTTGCGGGTAAACCTGTCCTGCACCTGTACTGTCTCTCACTGTCCTGTCACTGTCCTATAAGCATAGACTGCGACAATGCCTCAACGGCAGTAAAGCAAAGATGCAATCCCAGCTGTCTAACTCACAGTCAATACATCCTAGCTACCTATCTAAGGGTGCTCGAGGGATCGCTCCAAGACCTGTATCACCGAAAGGATCTCAACATTCGAGAATCCCCCAGCTCAATAAAACCTCACTCGACCCTCAACAAAGGCTACAGTAAATCTGACAGTACATAGACTTCCCACAAAGTCATACATCCACAAATTTCCCACTGTATGTTGTAACCGCTGCGGCGGTGGTTTGCTGCGTGACTCACAGCCAGCAAACCCTCAACAGACATACATCATCTCTGACAATACATCCCATGTGGAAGTACCTGCAATTTCAGGATGAAATCTGGAATATCAAGCAGCAAACACAAGCTACCTGATGAACTAGTGGATGTCGCCTACAGTTTGTGTGTAGATGCGCCCGTGTCATATGTGACACGCCTCCAAGAACTGTGAGCCGTCCTTCGATGTGTAGACAACCACAAATCAACACTCTGGGAGTGTCGATATCCTCAGCACCTGTAGTCGTAGGCCGAAAACCCCAAATTTGCAGAGTCGGATCTGCACCCGCTGAGACCACGTAGTCGAAAATGGCCTGTGCAGAACTTTGTCGAAGCCGAACGGTGACCGAGATGACCTCAGAATGAAATTCTGAGCACACCTAGCCCTACGGGCTATCCCACAAGATTTGGGGCCGTGTCTTTGCCTGTCGAATTTCACTCCATTCTGAGCTGGTGACTCTAGCCTCCTGCAGTGCTGCCCTGAGCCTCGATCTGAGCTCTGATACCAGTTGAAGGAGTACGAGCGGAAGTGCGACGCGAGAGAGAGTGCGAGAAGAAGAGCACGACGATATGGTGAACTCGCTCTACTGTAATGTGTAGAGCATAGTGAGTTCTTATTAGGTTTTTACAAAAGAATATGTGTACATACCTGGCGGCCCGCCCACTTACCTGGGCGACCACATTGGGCTTTATACCCCAACACCTTCAAAGGTGGAGAGAGCTAGCAGGGAATGAGGGTAGGGAAGAGGAAGAAGAAACATTTCATAGGAGAAAGAACCAGTTCCTCACTTATAATCACTCTTCTTGCTAGCATACATAATAGCATAGTAATGAAGATGAAGAAGATGGCAAGCTTAAGCATTGAAGCATGGCTCTTAGTTGGATTTGCATTCCATAGCCAAGAGTGTTGGTGTAGGCTCTCAACGTCTCTACTTTCTTGGAAAAGGAGAGGGAGCTCTTGCACTTTGCACTTCACACAATGAGAGTGTGTGTGTGTGTGTGTGGGTGGGAGAGTATACCCCTCAAGCAAGCCCCCTACTTACTTTGGTTGACCCCCCCTTGTAGCTCATGATGGAAGCTCATTGGACCCCTCCAGTCCTAGCCAATCATAAGTAGGAGTCATACCAAGCAACAAGAGTAGCCTTGGGACAAGTGTCCCCCTTTCCCCTTTGAGAGAGAGGGCTTGATAAATTAAAAAACAATTAATTAAATCTTCTAAGTTATCATTGGACCCCTTGGGTGGCCAACCAATAGGCTTCGGGCACACCATGAGGGCAACATGAGGAGGAACTTGACAAGTGTCCCTCTTGCTTTCTTTGTACCAAGCTTGCCTTGAGTGAGTGTGTGTGTTCTCTCTCATCCCCCCTCATGTAGGGCTCAGCCCCTCCTTGTAGGGATTGATGATTGACTTTTTGACACCTCAAGCCTCTCAACCTTGGGCCCGGTTCCCACCACAAGCTTGGCCCTTAAGCCCCTCAATCTTGGGCCGGGTTCCCACCTCAAGTACAACCCTAGCATCTCAAACATGACAAGCACCTCAAGCATCTCAGTCTCATCAAGCACCTCAAGCACCTCAATCATCAAGCACCTCAAGCACCTTATCCATCAAGCACGTCAAGCACCTCAAGCATCTTAAGCTTGGGCCGGGTTCCCACCACAAGCACAACCCTAGCTTACCTAAGGTCAAAGGACTTTTAACACTAACTTTGGAGGTCTTCAATGGAGCTAACCCTAAGGTCTTTATGCTCCATTGGTTAGCCTTGCTCTTTGACATACCATCTCTCATTTGGGCCCCTTTACCATTGGCCCCATGTTTGAGATAGATCTATAAGCACATGTCTATATCTTAACCCTTGTTCCCGTTTATTCTCCCACATAAATGATGAGTTTAATATGAGGAAATCATTTGGGTTGGTTAGATATTAGATTTTATGACATTACCTCTCTCTTGAAATCACAGTTGTCCTCGACTATGAGGTAGAAGAGATAAAGCCTTAGTCACCAGCCAATCTTAATTAGCTGGTAGAGGATCCCTTTTTACCCTCTCACATCTTTCCAATATGGATGACTAATCCATTTGGTGCTTGAGAGACATAGCTGCCGCAAGCATGTCTGCTCTTTAGTCCATTTCATTCTTCCAAAGTAGAGTGACAAATTGTACTTGGTGTTTGAGAGGCGTCGTCATCACAAACATGATTCTAAGCATGCATACTATTTAAATTTGTGCACAATGAAAAAGAGAACTAGTCTTATACGACAAAAAACATGGGTCATTTAAAAGAAATTTGTATATTTGCTCACTCTAATGTAGCATTGTAAGCATTGACAAGGTTCATACTATCCTTAAGTTGTATTCCTTGCATCCATCTAGCATCTTCAAAAGGATAATTTTTGAACTTAATAAGATACTGTCGGATAATCTTACCATGTCGTAGTACCTTGTCTTCATGCCAAAGGATAGCTTCGGGTTGTAGCACCTCTTCTTGGTCTTCAGCTTTGGGAGGGTCTTCAATAATTGGTTCACTTGGTGGCTCTCCTTTGTATGGCTTAAGTAGGCTCACATGAAAAGCATTGTGTACGAGCCAATGGTTGGGCAACTTGAGTTGGTAGGCCGTCTCATTGATAGGCTTCAAAATTTGGAAAGGACCATAGTATCTTTTTGCTAGCTTAGCATAATACTTTTGATGGCCCGTAGGATTTTTACCCGTGGCTTGCCTCAATCGAGCCTTAGGAAACTTAAGCAAGACCCAATCATTTTCTTTGAACATTAAGGCCCTTCTGTGCTTGTCAGTAATAACTTTTTGCCTTTGTTGAGAGATGGATATAGCCTCCTTAATCTTTTGAAAAGATTCTTGTAGGTCACGGCTATACTCATTGACCAGCAAAGATCTTCCCATGTACTTTGAGTAGCAAGGGACTTTTAGGTCTTCCCTCAATGATCTCAAAAGGTGCTTTTTCTGTAGAAGTATGTACGGTATTATTGTAGGCATACTCTACAAGAGGTAATTACTTTTCCCATTGTGAGCATTGCTCTACTTCGATAACATAAATCTTGAGTAGATTGAGTATCATAAGATTGGCTATCTCACTTTGGCCATCCGTTTGTGGGTGATAGGCCAAAGAGAAATTCAATCTTGTTCCTAGATATTCACAGAGACCTTTCCAAGAATACTGGTCATTCTAGGCTCTCTATCTGACATGATGGATGTTGGTAATCCATGGTGTTTGAAAATCTGAGATATGAAGAGAGTTTCCATTTGGTGTGGCTTAATAGTCCTTTTGACACAAATAAAGTGCGCTTGATTGCTAAACGTGTCGACTATTGTCCATATTCCCGTATTTCCATGGATAGACTTGGGCAATACAAAGATGAAATCCATGGATATACTATCCCATGGTGAATTTGGGATAGGCAATGGATGGAGTAATCCAGGTTGCTTCCCTCTATCATACTTGGTATTTTGGCATACTACACATTTAGAAACATACTCTTGTATGTCCACTTTCATGGTAGGCAAATAGAAATACGTCTCTACTCCTCAAAGAGTAGATTGAATACCTCTATGCCCTACATAGGGAGGAGCCTGGGATTCATACATAACTTTCTCATGAAGGGAATGGGTAACACATAGCCTATTGTCATGGATAAGATAACCATCCTACAAGGTGAATGGTTCCTCTTTCTTCCCCAAAGCAAGGGCTGACATTATGTCTCTAAAGTCAGGGTCAGTAGCATACTCATGTATCATAGAGGATAGATCATTGTGAGTAGCTATAGACACCGCATTAACTTTTGGTCGTCGTGAAAGTGCATCGGCCACTTTATTGTGCTTACCAGCAATGTGAGCAATATGGAAATTAAATTGCAAAAGAAAATTATCCCCCCTCATTTGTTTGTCGGAAAGCTTGGTTTGCATCATGAAATACTTGAGACTTTGGTGGTCGATTCGAAGAATAAATGGAGTCCCCAATAAATAGTGCTTCCATGTGTCGAGGGCATGTAGAACAACTAAAATCTCTTTCTCATAAATGCCCAAGACTCATTCATTGATATTGAGCCTTCGGCTCTCATATGCTATGGCATGCCCTTCTTGAAGCAAAACTGCTCCAAGGCAATCACCACAAGCATCACATTGGACCTCAAATGGCTTTGAGAGATCCAGAAGCATGAGGACTGGCTGGGAGGTAAGCCTTTCTTTGAGCTTATCAAAAGCATTTTGCTCCTTAGTAGTCCATACATACTTAACGTTCTTCTTAGTTAAGTCATGTAGTGGTCCTGCTATTTGAGAGAATTTTAAAAAGAAGCGTCTATAATATGCGCACATACCAATAAAGCTTCTTAGCTCATGTAGATTCCTTGGATTAGGCCATGCTTTTATTACCTCTAACTTTGCTGGATCCATATGGATACAATCTTGAGAGATAATATAACCTAAGTATTGAATCTCTTGGAGGAAAAATTCACTTTTCTTTTGGTTGAGAAAAGGCTTGTCCTCCCTCAATGCTTGAAAAATCACTTGGAGATGTTGCTTGTGTTCCTCCAAAGACTTGGATAGATGATGATATCATCAAAGAACACTCTATTGAATTTGCAGTAGGGCCTAAAGGTTTTTTCCATCAGACAATTGAACGTAGCTGGTGCATTAGTCAAGCCAAAAGGCATGACTAGATATTCATAAAGACCAAACGTTGTGCGAAACGTGGTCTTTAGGATATCTTCATCCACTATCCTTATTTGATGATAGCCACTTTTAAGGTCAATCCTATTGAAGTAGGTAGAGCCTTGTAGCTTATCAAATAGATCTTCTACCCGAGGCACGGAAATCCGTTTTTGATAGTGATATCGTTTAGTGCTCGATAGTCCACACACATACGGTAAGTCTACTTGAACCAAGCAAAAGCTCTTAAGCCCAGAAATCATGTCTACCCTAGATTCAAACGCAGCTTACACAAGGTTGGAGATCCCGATGATAGAGGAATATCCTCCCACAATGGATCTTCCAAACTTGCAATTGATAAAGATCCATCTTGTTGAGAGAGTTTGGATGATTGGTCATGAGAGTGAAGGACTATATAGATACATTGACGACAATGAGGTCAATCTTTAATAGTAGGTGCTCAGATCCATACCTAGAAGAGATAACGGATTACAAGCTCTTATATGTCTACACATACGGAGTCGACTGTCAATGGAGATCTATAGTTGTCGACAAGTATGGACGAGAATACACAGTTGTAGAAAGCACAAATCCACAGACTGTACTAGAAAGAGGTGGATATTTGGTCAATGAAGGACCACAAATGCCTCCACCAAACACGAGAATTCCTATAGGAATTCCAAGAAGAGAGCCACCAGGATTCCCTTCAAGAGCGATAATGAGAGAAGGATTGGGAGAGTCTATGGTTAGACTTGTAGACAATCGACGAGTTAGGCCATCCCAAGTCCAGAAATGGGTAAACAAAAAATACTCCGGAGATAAAGATCCGAGAGATCACGTAACGACTTTTAGAAGAGTGATTAGAGTAGAGGAAGTTTCAGATTTTGCGACACAGTTTGCGGGATTTGGATTGACTCTAGAAGATGATGCAGCTACATGGTTCGACTCAGTGGAAAAATGGGATTTTGAGACCCTAGATGAGTTGTTTGAGGAGTTTATTGAAGAATTCTCGCCAAAAGGCATTGCTCACAACACGGTCTCACAAATCCATAGATTCAAACAGAAAGAGAATGAATCAGTACACAAAGCTGAAGAGGATCGGGGAGCACCACAGACGGAGAGTGAGAGAGAGAAGGAGACACACACACACGATGTGGGTGGAGAGGCTGTGAAGTGGCAACTCCCCCTATACAATATACTCACTATAAGTATAGGGTAACAGTGGGCGGGCGCCCATGACATGGGCGACCGGTCAAGGCACATAGGCCTTAACCCCAACAACCTCCCACTTAAAGGCCAATGTGCCTTTAAGCAAGATCTACTAGTGTACAACTAATAGAAGGTGAGAGATTCTCTCGACCTATGCCCACTGACTCTCGATGAGCTAGTGCATCCGGCTCTACTGATAGACAAACATCCCGCTGCGGAAGCCACACAGAGCTAGCTCCAAGCTCTGCAAATAGTCTATAAGAGCTCATGCACTCCTGCAAGTATCGGTCCAATACCTGCAAACCTCCCCTATGCTCTATGCCGAGATCAGTCATCGAACGACTGATCGACCCTGTTGCAAATGCTCCCACTGCAGCTGCTATGTCGGGCCTCGAGATCAGCATCTCGTACATAAGGACACCGAACGTTGATGCAACCCTGGCAACCTCTGCCACCTCCAACTCAGAACTCAACTCATGGCAATCCTGTCCCCTATCATAGAGACCATGGCACTCTGACTCCGAGCTCTGGAGTGACTCCTCGTGCCCACCACATATCACATGTGTACCAAGAGTATCCATATGTCCTGAATCTGCATCAAGCTCTGGCATAAGCATATCAAGAAATGACTCCACAATAGTCGACATCTCAGCATCCATGCGAGTCATCTCTGTCATCACCTCTGATGACTCATCCTGCTGTGACTCACTAGAGCTGTCCCGCTCTACCTGTGCATCCGTAGACGCAACCTGCACAACAAGGTCACTGCTTTGCACTCCATGCAAATCATCCTGCAACCCGCAAGCAAAAGAGACTCGCCTGCTCTCTCGCTCTCTACCTGGCTGCATGATCACAAAGACAACACCGTCTCTCCTGTGATCCACATGCAATGGGTAACCTGTACCACTCCTGGCACCTCTCTCAATCACTAGCGAACCCAAATGCATCACAAAATCTTGCTCTCGTAGCGAAATCTGACATCCACAATCTCTAAGCTAACCAATCGAGATCAAACTCACTGTCAAATCTGGTACATAGCGCACATGTCGTAACAAGTAAGATGCACCACTCGGTAATGACAGTCTCACATCTCCTGCACCTGCTATCGCATGCACCGATCCATCGGTCAAACGTACACTGCCAAGCATCCCGCTAGAATAGCTACAAAACCATGCACGATGCGGCGTGACATGAAACATAGCATCTGCGTCTAGCAACCACTGCAAAGGGAGTGCACTATCCACATGTATAGCATCTCGTGCATAGCTCGAGGTAAAAGTGACATCCTCGTCACTAGTATACTCCGACACTACATGTGCCTCAACTGTCCAAGCAACTGAGTCCATAGCATCACTACATACATCTCTGAGACTGCCATGTCTCCTACGATGTCGCATACGACGAAAACAACGTCGTCTAACGTGTCCAGAATGACCACAATACCAACATGTCACCTGTCGGCGTGCTCGTGAATGTACATGTCTCACACGAGTCCGTGATGACTCAGATCTATCATACATATCATGTAATCTGCGCCAAAGTGCTCTCGAAGTAGTCTCATACATAACAAGAGCATATACAAATTCCGCAAGGTGCAAAGAGAGCGTAGATAGTGCCATCTCCTCTAGCTCCTGCCACTGATCGTCAGACATGTTTGAAGGTCTACCTGCATCACCACTCAATGGTCGATGCAACCCTCGTTGTGTCAATGCATCAAGCATACACTCTCTCCATGCTGCAAAGTCTGACCCATCAAACATGCACATTTCGGAGAGATCATAATCTGATCGATCACCTGTCTCTGCCATGAGCACAATGTAGCAAACTAGAAAGCAAAACCACCTCACCAACAACACCTGGAAACTGTCTACAAATATGGCCAGAAACACAATGTAAAACCTGTGAGACACACTCCAAAATAGAGCTCCCGCAATGTCAATACAAGCCTCACCTGCTCTAGTATCACACTGCAATCTGTGAGCTAATCACCAAGCCCACACTATGCGGTATCAATGCATACACACGCACAAGAGCTCCCGCAATGTCAATACAAGCCTCGCATGCTCTAGTATCACACTGCAATCTGTGAGCTAATCACCAAGCCCACACTGTGCGGTATCGATGCATACACACGCACAAATATCCCACCTGCAAGAGAACACCGCACGCAAATGCTGAGTGCAACCCACAATCTCTACCTAGATCGCATAAATGATACGCATAAAACTCCTGGGAAAATTTTGCCAGAGTTTCGACGTACAATGGCTATCAACACAAAATAACCATTTTCCTGCAAGCTCAATACAATGAGCAATCAATACGCATCAAACTACACTCAATATACATGCATAAGCTCTGCAAAACTATGGCAAACAATGCTCGAGATCACAAGACTCTCCCACCTGAGAGCAAACCACTGTCTCAAGCAAAGAAAGATACACAACTCCTCACTCTTGCGAGAGTGGATACAAAAACACAAAACTGTGTCCAAACTGACAAAACCTGTCAAAGTGAGAGTAAACACTCGATCACAAACTATGGCGAGAATCTGGGAAAAATCCGACAGAATTTCCCCTGAAAACTGAGCAAAAAACTCAAGTACAATCTCTACCATAAACCATAACACTACTCAATGCCAATGAGTAGAAATGCCAAAATGGCTCCACATTTTCACATACAATGGCAATCCGAACTCAACGTACATCAACGGAGTGACCGCGCATAAGCAAGCGCCAAAAGATTTGCAATCCGGAAACTTATTCAATGCGAAAACAATGCTCTCAAGAGAGCTCACCGGCACTTGAAAGTGCTCGTCAAAATGCATGTATAATGGGCATCAACTATGCGCCATAACCATATGCAAACCATCCGCAAAGACCATGAATCCAAGCACAAAATCACTGCCAAAGTATCCTGTGAAAACCAGTGAAAGAAGCTCCACCTGTGTGCTCCAAAAAACTGTGTCTCTCAAGAGACCGCCTCGATGGTGTGTAAACGCCTCCGTACTTCGTTGCCCAAGTCTACGAAAAACCCTCAAACCACAAGCTTAACACAAGCTGCAATTGCATCTTCAGCTCAGAATTTATGCACTCAATTTCAAGCATCTCGCGTGCTTCCAAAAGTGCATCAAACTCGCACACAATGCGACAACAGAAAATCTGGAATTTCTGTATACAGTCAGTCTGAGCTGAATATCAGCAAAACGGTGAGGAATTTGCAAAAAGTTTCTTCTGCAAAGTTGTAGACCACGTCGAAACGGATGGGATTGACAGATAGAATTCTCAGAACTGCATTCTACAAGGAGAAAAACAAATCTGAAAATAGTGCTACTACGCACACAGTTTTAGGGCAGCACCTTCACTTACACACAATCTTCCACACTCCTTTCTGAGCTTCCACAAGAGCATACATCACTCTCAACTGAGCTCACAAGCTCCCATTGCATTCTCACAAAGCTTCCAAGCTTTCTTAATCTCTCTACCGTCGAGAGCGAGCGAGCTATCGCCTCGAAGCTCTCAAAGCCGTCGTGCTCTCCGCGGTCACCATAGCTCTGATACCAATAGAAGAGGATCGAGGAGCATCACAGACGGAGAGTGAGAGAGAGAGAAGGAGACACACACACACACGATGTGGGTGGGGAGAGTGTGAAGTGGCAGCTCCCCCTATACAATATACTCACCATAAGTATAGGGTAACAGTGGGCGGGCGCCCATGACCTGGGCAACCGATCAAGGCACATAGACCTTAACCCCAACAAAAGCATCATTACGGCTCAAGAGATATGTTAAGCTCTATCCGAGAGCGGAATTACCTACGCAAGCACAACTGATGCTGATCTTTATCCAGGGAATGAGAGATAAGGGCCTTCAGAAGGATCTGCATATGATAAGGAGGATGACGCTAAACGAGTTGATCAAAGAGGCTCTTTATCTAGTGGATAATTGTGAGGCATACAAAGAAAAGGACTTAAAGAGTCAAGGAGATGACACATCCTCTCAGCACAGTGTTTCACAAATAAGTGAATCCATTGCCAAGCCAACGACACCTATTGATCAAGAAAAGCTTATCGACGACTTGGTCAAGAGGCTGATTCGGGAGAGCCGAAGTGGTGTGAAATTGAGAGAAAATGGACGAACCATACGGAGGAAGAGTGCTATTATAGCATGGAAAATGCTAGGGAAAGGTATGTACAACCTGTTCCAGAAGCACCTACTCCACCTAGATACATTACGGGGAATGCGCCAAGAGCAGTAGGAGTTTTAAGGCCACAGCTTGTCTTAGGACAACAACCTCCGTTGTTGTCAGGTGCTAGAATGCAGGTAGACATGAGATACATTCCAATGATGGAAGCATCAAATAAACCAACGCTAGTACCAGCTACAATGTGGTATAGCAACCAAAGTGAGTATTACCCTTCAGAGCAACAAAATGTGAGAGAAACACATGGAGTGGTGAGGCTGGTACAACCTCCACCTCCTGGGTTTCAGTCAAAAGAAAGAAGGTATGAAATGGACGAAAGGACATTGCGATTCATTGCAAATAGTGGCTTATCTAGGTCAAAGCTTGCTTATAGCCAAGAGGAAATGTTAAAAGAATCTCCTCAACCATAGACAGATTGTCACAAAAGTCGTGACAACCACTTGGTCAAACAATGTCCTCATACAGAGATCATTGAAGTAAATGCCTATTGTCTTGAGTGTGGCATCACTCACTTGATCCCCGATTGCTCGAAAAAACCAAACCAAATCAGGAAAATCACGACAAATGTATCAGGGGTTGTTCAGCTACCTAGTAGCTCAGAAAATGAAAATGTTGTACCAGTTCAAGTAGTTACGAGAGCACAAGCTCAAAAGAAATCTGATGAGAATCCAGAGACAAAGAACACGGAAAGAGACACGAGTCCAAAGACAGATGATGGACCAAAGACAGACGCACCTAGTTAGAAAACCAAGAGCAAACGAAAATAGTTGGTAGGCTAGAAAGACTAGGATGAAAGCACGCAGGGAACGAGAGCAAAAATCCCTAGCTGAGAAGCTTACCGAAGCTGAGGAGAAGATAAAACAACATGAGGAAAGGAGGCACCTTCTCTTACACAGATGATTAAACCTCTAGAAGAACCATCCACGGATGAGAAACCGAGAAGTGTTAGTTCAGGAGGATCTGTGTTGGCAGAGAAGGTTAATGAGACATTAGATGCCCTCTTGAAAGCCTATGGTGTGAGGCTCAAAAACAACCAAACCCAAGAACACAGGTGGATGACATATCCCGATGCGGAACTAGAAAAGCAAAGGTTTGAAATGTGCCAGAAAATGATTCAAACAGCCCAAGCTTTACTAGAACCACCAGTTGCAAAACCTGAGGATGTGATCCGTGTCATGCCTACACAAGTAATCCCACCAAACCAAGAACTAAAAGAGCCAGATTCTAGTCATAAGCACAGACCAAACTTCAAAGACCCAGCATTAGAACCAAGGATAGTACTGAATACCACAGATAACTCTTCCGAGGGATTTCACCAAGCTATACCTGCGGATTGTAAAGAGATAGATGGTCTTGACGAATTGTGGAAACAAGTCAGAGAGGCCAATGAAGCCGATGACCTAAGAAGACGAGTAGACAAGATTGGTGATGAACGAGGAGTGTTTCTACCACCAATAGAGGAATTTGAGACTGGATCTCAAATGAATCTAGACGTGCGATCGTATTGGGGCGACAAAGGACCTGTACAAAGACCCAGCATTAGAACCAAGGATAGTACTGAATACCACAGATAACTCTTCCGAGGGATTTCACCAAGCTATACCTGCGGATTGTAAAGAGATAGATGGTCTTGACGAATTGTGGAAACAAGTCAGAGAGGCCAATGAAGCCGATGACCTAAGAAGACGAGTAGACAAGATTGGTGATGAACGAGGAGTGTTTCTACCACCAATAGAGGAATTTGAGACTGGATCTCAAATGAATCTAAACGTGCGATCGTATTGGGGCGACAAAGGATCTGTACAATCTATGGATAGTCAACCCCATTCGCTAAGAACACTACCATCCTACATGGGAGAGTACGAGACCAAGTCAGATGTGGTTGCAGTCCCATCACAGAGACTGTCTCCCAACAAGGCCATCGATTCAAAGGGGCTAGTAGATATTCTATCTACCCTAGTCACCTGTACAATAATGTTAGCCGAGTTGCTCATAATAAGACCAAACATGTGGGCTAATGTGGGTAAATGTCTAGAGAAATTTGGTGTAAAAACCCCAATGACTCAAATCGAGGAAGGCATCAAAGAGCTTGAAATGCCTCAACTAAATACTAGGCCAGTGTCATTAAACAAGGTAGGCGAGTATTACGAGGGAGAAGAGGGAAACACCACCCTTCCTGTGGAATTCAATAATGTAAAAACCATGGCAATCCTTGACAGTGGAGCTGGTGTGGCCGTTGCAACCAAAGAGGTCTGGAAAAAATGGGAAAACCTGCCTTGATATCCACACGAATGACCCTGCAGCTTGCAGACAAACACAAGGAAAAGCCCCTAGGACTGCTAGAAAAAGTACTTGTTACTTCTTGTGGCATTGAATATGAACACACTTTTGCTGTTGTTGACTTTGGCAAGAAGAACAACTATGACATCATTCTGGGAAGACCATTCATGCGACAATTGAAAATGGTCCAAGATTGGGGTTATGACCATATATACCTGAGACATATGGAAACCATAACAAAGATAAACTTGAGGGACCATAGCTATAGGGATGTGACAAGAACATCGGTTGAGGAGTTTGAGTCCACCACAATAGCAGGATTAGAACTTCCAGCTTGGTTAGGTAAGCCTAAAGAACTGTGGATGTGTGGAGCTTCACAATGTGGTAGCTTGAAACGTGAGGAATGTATCCTAGAGCGGGTTATAGAGGATAAGGACTATATCCCAAAACCATTTCCTGAAGAAGAGTTAGAGCCTTTTGGATGGGAACACATCTTGGCTACTCTAGACGTGTGCGCCGTGGAGGATGCTCCCACAACAAAGTTTTGTGATGAAAATGGCTATGATGTTGTTCCTTATTTTGCAGTGAGTGTAATCCAGGAAAACGAAGAGAACCAGACATCAACAAGCTCTCGAAATAAGGAGCAAACAAAGAAATGTGGAGAATCAAAAGATGAAGAAGACGACGAGTTCTATGACTCTGTAGAACACTTCGAGCTTCAAGAAGATCAACGACCCGGGAACCAATGTCATCGCTACACGAATAACGTGCATCAAAAGTGGATTCCAAAGTCCTCGGTGAAGACACAGCCACCACAAGAATCCTCATACATGGCTCCTAATAAGGATGCAAAGACTCAGCTAGGAGGAATACGACCATAGCAACGAGCTAACAATGCTCTAATCAATGGGCTAGAAAAGTCCTCCAAGAAACTACCACCCACGAGCAAACAGACAGTAACTTTCCACTACCAGCCGAAAATTCAAGGGAAAGTACAAGAAGTCAACCTTGATAAGGATAGTAGCGATAGTGATGAATCTTACGACATCCCCTATCATCAACTCAGGCCATCACTATCACCAACCCCTTCAGCAACAACCATGACAGGTCAAAAGAAAAGGACAACACGTCAAAGCCAAAAAGCTCGACAAATCTGGATACCAAAAAGCCAGATCGGCCAAAAACAGATATGGATCGAGAAGACAAAGATCTCTAATGACAAATCACAAGATCCAACACCAAAACAAAAACAAGGAAAGCGTGCATGAACGGGTAAGAATATCACAAAGTCGCAAGCTTTCACAACTCGGGTTTGGGCTCCAAAGAAGTTGATTCAAGCACAAAAAAGTCAGGAATTCATTTGGATTCCAAAACAACCACAGTATCAACTTTCAAAGCCTGAATCCCGTCACCAACCAAGCGTACAAGGGCTGAAGCAAAGACCATTGTTGACTCACACAACAAAAAGGTGGATCCCAAAGAAGTCTCTTCAAACACAAACGAAGCACGGGCAAGTATGGGTTCCCAAACGAGAGTCAGCAACAAAACAGCCAATAATCGCAAAGAAATGGGTCCCAAAGAAGAACAACAAAACTGTTGTCAGTGCATTGCCGCTTGAATTCTTACAATTCTTCCTACGATTACAGTACAGTTAGAAGAGAGCAAGTCGCTTCAATCAAGCAATGATACAGGAGCTTCAAAGACCATTACATTGCTTAGAATAGGAAGCCTCGCCAACAAATGCCAATAAGCAAATTGCTTATACCCACATCTTGCACAACATAAATCTTTTCCATGCATTGACTGTGTATGCATAATAGGGCTACATTACAAGGCCTACATAGGCACAACTTTCAATTGCCCAAGCACAACACATACCCTTGCGATACCCTGTCGTAAAGGATGACTCCAAATAGGAAGGGGGGAGGCATTTTGAATGCGGACCTAACATTATGACTATTAGAGGGCAATGTTTTGTGAGATGCATTGAATTTTTGCATTTTATTGTGATAATTTTTTGACAAAATTTAGAGTATATGCCCTCATAGTAGTGTTACAGAGGAGTATGGGGACAAAATCCATATATGAGCTCCTAGGGACATGTGTATAGTGTACATAGCATTTAGATTTGAATGATTTTTCTTTTGTTGAGTTGTTTTAAGATTTTCTTTGTTTATTATTAAGAAAAAAAATTAAAAAATCCATAATCCACATGAAGAAAAGACTGACGAGAGGCCTGAGCACTACAAAGAGAAGAAGGTACAAGAAAACGATGAAACTTCACGAAGTATGTCTCAGCAGCCACTACAACAACCGAAGAACTTGTCACAAAGCAGTGTCAACATGCAACCGACAAGTCATAAAAGTCAGAGTCGAGTAGCTAAGCCACAAAATGAGTGAGGTGTTAGTCCCAAAGCTTCAAGTAATATTCTCTGTGGTCTAAGCGTCTTAGCTATTCTAGGTACTGCTCAAGCTGGAAGAGTTGAGCATATTTACATTGTGTCACTCATGCTGGTATAGGTGAGCAAAAGAGTCGAAGTCTAAGGACTTAAGTCTGGTGAAGTGAAGGAGAAGGTCCAAAAGACACTCACGTACTGAGCACAGTGAGATACGAGTGGAGAAACTTCTACATCGAAAACCCTTCTTGGAAAGGTGGAAGCTATTGAGACATCTTTTGATGTCACATGTGCTACATTTATTCCTCAAAACACCCATCATCTCCTTCTTTCACATTGCATGCTTTTGTTGACAAATTTCTCATATGCATATAGAGTGTCCCATAATTGGCACTTGCATCAGGCACTCTTTTCGTGTTTCACCCAAGCACTAACCTTTCATGAACATGTACTTCACGTTCAACTGCTCAACTCCAATAAGAGCGTATACCAAAGGCATTTTTTTCCCACCGGGTTTTTTCCCTTTGGTCATCCAGGTTTTAGACCCTAATCTAAAGACACCTATCACCATCCTCTTGTACATATTCCTTCTACATCAACAATAAGGAAATGCTACTCAAATCAATTGACAAATGAATTGGAGCACCAATTTCATATCATAGCATACTTCTCCTCAATGGCGAGTCGAAGAATGGCCTACAATGACAAAGCTGCAGACAACACTAACAACATGATTGCACAGGAACAAAGAAGTTACCAATGAAAAAGAGCAGACACAAAAGTAATCAGAGGATCTCAAAAGATGAATGGTTACGATGATAGACGTCCGCTCTAATGGATCATAGTTCTTGTTGTGGTTCGACAAAGTTACAAGCAGTGCAACAGATGAAGCCAAAACGACAACAAAAACCACATCGCCATCGACAATCAGGTCATGTCGGGGACGACATGAACGCGGAAGGGGGGAATGTTGACCGTTGGGTCAACAACACAACATAACTCAAGTTTCGTACCAAAGTCTTATCTTTTGCGAGTTATGAAATGCTGCGGATTATGGCTATAAACGTCATTTGTAATGAGTAGTTATTCTAGTTTCAGAAGCCGAGGTGCAATGGCACTTCCAGATTGTAAATACAAAGCCATTTGACCCTTTCAACCCCATTTTGGTTTAACCTAAGGTAGCCTTAGTATATAAGGTACCTAGGTCATTTTGTAAAGAGGACTTTTAATCATAATCAAAACTTAGCGCTGCCGTCTACTGTGAGTGAGAGAGAAAGAGAGTGAGCATGAGCTTCATCCTCTCGCTACGCCCGGCTCGCTCAACACATTGGAGATCTGACTGCACCATTGCTGTAGGCTCGAGGAGAGCTACGCGACAACGCCAAGCATTCCATGCGAGACGAAGCGCACACGCCGACGCATCTACGAGCTATTTGTGGCTGTAAGTGTATCAAACAATGTCTGTTTTCTACGTGCTAGTAGTCTATAGAATTGTGGTGACATAAGCTATGCATAGTACTCATAAATTTCAGTTTCGGGCACTTTCAAAATTTTGTTCTGTCATCCTACGCGTTTTCCGCAGATGGGTTTAGAGTGAGGGTTTTGAGTGTAGAAGCTTAGGGACAAGTGTATCCTAGTGAGGGAATGGTGTTCCTTAAGTTTCGTACGAATCTGGCATGATTAGGTGAGTTACCTTCCGTATGTGTGTATGTGGCTAGGTGGTGTAGTTGAGAGCAGTGAGGTTTTTGATTGTGGTTTAGTTGGCCTTCCAGAGTGTTGTATGTGTAGGATGGTCTCAGCCTGACAAGCTAAAGAGATTTCCTCTGTGTGCCTATCGTGTCATCTGTGTCCTCGATTGACATTATGTTGATCTAGGTAATGTTTGCATGCACTTCATGGGTGTGTGAGTCGCTTCTCGTCCAACAGTAACAAACCCCCCTGGAGTGATGCGGTGAACGAGAGTTGGCACATGAGTAAAGGGAAGTGCCAGGCCCTGAGGACATGATTAGTCCACAAAGGGGAGTAAGCCCAAAGCTTTGCGGAAAGCTTCGAGCTTCTCACGAGACAATGCCTTTGATCTGCAAGGTTGTCATGTGTTGGCACATAAGCCAAGTTGATCTCTCCTGTTGAGAGCCTCTCCCAGACATAGTGGTAATACACCTCAATGTGCTTTGTTCGAGCATGAAAATTTGGGTTCCTCACAACTGCCAATGCGCTCCGACTGTCAGTGTAGATAGTGTTGGTAGTGTCATGTCCAACACCCAAATCAGCCATAAGGCGTCTGAGCCATACACACTCAATCGTAGCTGTGAAGACTGCCGTGTACTCAGCCTCACAACTCGAAGAGGCCACAGTAGGTTGCTTCTTGCTCAACCATGATATACATGAACTGCCAACCATGAAATAAAAACCACTTGTGGACACTCGCGTGTCAAAACAACCAGCCCAATCTAAGTCCAAAAAAGCATGTAAGTCTGGCGGCAATCATCCCCCCTTGGGATAAAACAAGCCAAGATGTAAAGTGCCACTCAGGTAGCAAAAAATCCTCTTGACAGCCTGCCAATGCTTAGATTCTGGGCTATGCATAAATCTGTTGACCTGTGAGACTGCAAACTGAATATCTAGCCTCGTGTTGCATACATAAATGAGGCATCCAACATCAGTTTGGTAAAGAGTGACATCAGCAGGATCGTCGGTATCATGTAGACTCAACTTCAAACCTGTTTCCATAGGAGTGGCAATAGGTTTGCAATCCTCAAGTCCAAACTTACATAGCAATGTCTCTATGTAACTTTTCTAACACAAGGCAATACCACCATCACATTGCTTAAACTGTATACCCAAGTAATGATGCAACAGTCCCTAATCTTTCACCTTGAAAGTAGCATTCAAATCAGCCTTGAATTCAGCAATATGTCTCTCATCTGGTCCAGTGATTAGCAAATCGTCTACATAAAGAACCACAATGAGAAGTACATCACCCTCACTCTTTACATACAATGTGCTTTCTGTTGGACTGTTACAAAAGCCTTGTTTGACCAAAAGAGTGTCAGCTTTCTCATACCAAGCACGAGGAGATTTCTTCAACCCATACAAAGCCTTCTTACATCTGCACACTTTGTCCTCTTGTCCTTTCTTGACAAAACCACGAGGCTGCATTACATAAACTTCCTCAAGTATGTCACCAATCAAGAAAGCAGTAACAATGTCTGATTGATATAAATCCCAACCAAAATGAGATGCCGGTGCACATAGAAAACGCACAGTAGTCATACAACAAGTGGGAGCAAAAGTCTCTTCATAATCTATGCCTTTTTGCTGTGCATAACCCTTTGCAACAAGTCGAGCCTTATCGCGATCGATCTCACCATCCAACTTGCATTTTAACTTGTAAACCCACTTTGTACCAATGGCCTTTTTGCCAGGAGGCAAATCACATAAAGTCCATATGTCATTTTCTATAAGTGCATCATATTCTGATTGCATGGCAGCCATCCAATTTTCTGAATTCTGTGCTTCATCAAAAGATAGAGTTCCTCAACATCATGTAAGCTAGACACAGCCAAAGCATAACAATCTGATGCATAAGATGCATGGCGAGAGCCTGAACGAGTATGACTAGACAAAGGTGCATCCAATTTACTGTCACGCAATGTATGCACCGGCCATTTTGGCATACCTCTAGCCTGCTCATTTTCAGTCCTTTCCTCATCAAGTACATCATGTACATCTGCATCAATAATAGGCTGATCTATAATATTTTTTGAAACCCCTATAGGCTGTACATTTGCCTCATTGGAGTTTACATTCATATTTCCACCACTGAAAAGAGGCAACAAAGTGTCATAAATATCCTTTGAGCTTACATTATTGTCTCGAGTACATGACAGCAAGGGC
Source organism: Adiantum capillus-veneris (assembly GCF_014529385.1). Classification (NCBI taxonomy): domain Eukaryota; kingdom Viridiplantae; phylum Streptophyta; class Polypodiopsida; order Polypodiales; family Pteridaceae; genus Adiantum; species Adiantum capillus-veneris. Next base: position 27,580,009 of record NC_140940.1, on the reverse strand, counting down.
TGAACAGAATCTTCCACAAACACTACATCCCATGAAACCAGAATACGCTTTGTTTGCGGATGATACAACCTATAACCTTTGCTTTCAGCACTATAACCAACAAAAATACATTTGACAGCCTTATCATCAAATTTTCTACGTTGTGTTTGTGGCACCAAAGCATATGCCAAACAGCCAAAAACATGCATGTGCTCAATAGAAGGCTTTCTATCATGCCATGCTTCATATGGAGGAATAGACTGCAAAGCTTTTGTAGGACACCTGTTTAGTACATAAGTGGCACACATGATGGTCTCAAGCCAAAAAGAATGCGGTAAAGCTTGACTTTTGACCATACATCGTGCCATTTCCGTAAGTGACCTATTTTTCCTCTCAACAACACCATTTTGTTGAGGTGTATAAGGCACTGTACATTGGTGTTTTATCCCACGACTAGCCAGAAATGCATTAAATTCATGAGACATATACTCCCCCCTCTATCAAAATGGAGGGTGCCCATAGTACATTTCGAGACATTTTCACCCATAGCCAGAAATTGTTTGAAGCACATAAAAACTTTGGACTTCGCTTAAGCGAAAATACCCATGCATGCCTAGAGTAATCATCAATGAAAGTCACGAAGTAAAGGTAATTGCCCAAGGACGGAGTTTGCATGGGCCCACAAACATCACTATGCACAAGTTGCAACCTGCATGTGGCCCTAATTGAACCATCCTTTGGAAACTTTGAATGCTGCATCTTACCCAAAATACAGCCTTCACAAACATGTTTGACAAGTGCTTCAAGAGGTGGCAAAGAAGCAACCATATCAGATTTCTGCAAACGCAGCAAACTGGCAAAATTTAGATGACCAAAACTGCATGCCAAAGTTTTGCATCTAAAATAGCCCTTGAATCAACAACTGCATTTGCAAAATTTTGTTCACACTTGTCATACAAAGTGAGCTTATACAGCCCATGGGACAAAAGCCCAGATGCAACAATTTCATCACCAAAACTGAGTTCATGAACTGTACATCTGTCATCCACAAATTTGACTACAAGTCCAAGTATAGCAAGTGCAGATACAAACAAAAGATTCTTCTTGATCCCAGATACATAAAGTGCATCAACAAGTGTGAGAGAACTTCTGTTTGTAGCAGTAAGCACAATCTTTCCAACTCCCTGAACCGGATAAGAGGCATTGTTGGCACACGTGACTGAATTCCCATGAGGGGCAGACTCGAGAGAGGTGAACAATTCACGATGTGAGGTAATGTGCTTTGTAGCACCACTGTCGAAATACCACACATGTGAATCTGTAGCAACTCACATGCATGCATCATGTACAGCAGGATTGTAAGGGCACTCTGCACTAAGCGCCCATTTTACATCAACATCAGCATTACAGTCTCCTTTCACAGAAGACTCAATAATGGATGCATTGGTAGTGGAACGAGCATTTGCAATGGAACCACCCTCTTTCTTCTTAGCCTCTTTGGCCTTCAACTTAGGACACTGCTTGATCAAGTGATCATTAGATTTACAATAATGGCAACACATCTTCTTTTTGCCCTTATCACCAGAATTGCCAGACGAAGTGCTGCCAGCAAAAGCATTGGGAATAGAAGTTTTGTCACTCGCAACAGAACCATAAGAAGTGGTTGCATTGCTGTTACCACCCTTTCTTTGAGAAGCAATAAAATCATGTTCAACTGCACGCTGCCTAGTCCTGTTTTTTCTTGAAAGTGACTCTTGCAACAACAATGTGCATAATGCATCAAACTTGACAACTTCAGGATTTCCTTGGGTCATAAGTCTCCAAGTACTAGCAAAAGTATGGTAAGAATTTGGTAAGGCATCAAAAACAATTTACACAAGGGAACTGTCTGAAATGACTTCACCTGCAAAAATAAGTTGCTCATTGATATCCTTGACACCAACAAGGAAAGTGTCCACATCATCTTCCTCATGCATAATGTTCGAATCCAGCTCTTTACACAGCAAAGCAATTTTAGCCTCATTGCGACTTGCATAAAGACCAGCCAAAATATCCCAAGCCTGTTTTGCAGATTTTACTGAACGAATGTGAGGAACAATGGTGCGTTTTATAGACAGCACAATCAAGGCATGAGCCTGCGCATCCTTTACATCCCAACGAGATTGTTCTATCGTAGGCAAAACAACTCCAATAGCAGCAATCCTTGCAGCAAGACCTGCCACATCCTCAACATCACCTACATCCTCAAAACCAGGACGTACATCAATGCCTGCACAATATTCTAGACGCCCTTTGACACAAGAACATGTTGCATGATGTAAGCCCACATAGGGTAAGTGTCCCCATCCAATCTGTCCTTAGCAGCAAACATGTTGAACACATATGTGTTGTTGTCAGCCATGGTAAATGCTGCACCTGATGTGAAAAATGCCCCAAAAAGAGGAGAAACGAAGCAGGAACAACACATGTTATAAAGCACAAACCATAGAAGATTGTAAGGCACCTGTTATACAAAAAATGGCACTAAAAAAAATTCTACAAAAAAATGATCAAATAGCCTGTGCAGTACTGCATTTAGGAGAAACGGAGGCCGAAATGAGCCCGAATCAAAAATTTGAGCAGACTAAGCTCTACGAACTTACCAAAAAATTTGTCGACATGCAAACGCTCGCCAAAGCTCACAAAAATCAGAGAAAGTGAGCAGGTGTGTGCTAAAGCTGGCGACTGAGCCCGGGAGGATGCAACTTGCTATGATACCAATTGTTGGAACTAGGGTTGCAAAGAAACGCACACAACTTGGAGAAAACGAAGGAAGCTCAAGGCACACAATAGAGAGTATGTTACTTAGTGTGCAATGGAAAGATAGATAGCCCTAGAGTGATGGGCGTATATACTATGCACGGGGTAAAAAACCTCCTGAAGAGGGAAAAAATGCCCCGACGGTCCTAGTGTGTTCACACACATCACTACCACATGTATATGGTAACACATCCAACAACAAGTGGAAGAACCAGCACGTCTGTACCACTAGCACTGCCACTTTCTAGTAAAGAGACCGCCACGGTACACCACACCAAATCATGCAATTACGACTACATTCACCCAAGTGCTGAAGTCGACAACCAGGCAACCGATTGATCATGCGCAGTATGTGCTGACAACGTTGAAGAGCACCTAGAAAGAAGGTAAAATCGCCTATCTGGGCGTGCCTGAAGTACTAAAAAGAATAGCATACCATGCTATTGGCATGGCCGACAATTTTCCGCCATTCCCATATTAGAACACATGGATTGTGTGTGCATAGCCCTTCTCCAAGAACTACGCGTTCGTCAAAGAGAGTTTACAAGTTAGATGAAGAATCGACAGAAAGCTCCCATGAAGCTCATAGCAGTGAGAGCTCGGATAATGAAGAGAGAAGGGCCATAATAGAAGAGATGAAGAAGAAAGTTGTAGCTGCACACCAAGAGGAACCTCAGCGAAAGAAGGCGAGGTTTGAAAGAGAAAAACAAACTTACGAAAGAAGCCGCCAAGCTGCAGGTGAGGACCCGAAAAGGTGGGTTCCAAAAGAGATCAGAGGACCCAGAACTAAGAACCTTGCAAGGAAAGAAGCAGAGGGCACCACAAACTTTCTTGAACGCATGTATGCAGAGGCAGAAGCCCTCAAGTTAAAAGAAGCTCAAGAAGCTGAGAGGAAAGCAAGAGAAGATGCAGCAGAGCAACAAAGACAGGCAGAGGCAACAAAAGAAAGTGAGACACAGCATGACCAACCTCACCCTCTACGGAACAGGCAGACCACCCAATGCCAAGCCCTCCCCCTTCACCAATAGTTAGACCCAATGAGGGCGAGGAAGCCAAAGAAAAAGAACCTGAACACCAGGAACATGCAACAACCAATTTTGAGCAGTCCAAAGCAACAGAAACAGAGGCCACACCATCTACGACCACCCAACAAGAAACGGACGAGGCATCCACGAAGCCTCAAGAAGCAAAGGCAGCTGAGGCAACCACAACGCCTCAAGGTGAAGAACAACCCCCGCCGCAACCACAAGCAGCCACCACAGAACCACCCAAGGATCTACAAGCTGAAATGGCTGAAACATCTAGGCAACCTACACAGTCTGAAGAATGGGAGACAAACGATGAAGTCATCCTGCAAGTAAATGAATATGCCAAGCAGATGCAGGTGATGATCGAAAAAATGTGAACAGCAACACTTAGCCGCAGTGCTAAAGCTAAAGAGCTGGAAATGGTCATTGATGCTCTACAAGGAGAATTAGATGACAGGATGAATGTCATCTCAGATCTACAAAGACAAGTCCAAGAGCTGAAAGCTGAAGCCGAACAACACCAGCTAGCCAAGGAGAAGCAACAAAAAGAAATGGAGGAGCTGGGCAAACTTCTCACCAAGTTATCAGATGCCTACAAAACCAAAGACCAACAGCTAACAGAGGTAACAAATGAACTCCTAACCACAACTCTGTCAGTACAGAAGATCCAAGTGCAACTCGATGTAGCGAATGCATCTCTATAATACTCAGAGCAAAGGATCAATGATCAGGCAGCCTTTTTGAGACAGATCAGAGAAATCCTGTTGTCACCTCGATCAAAGGCACGGATGAAGTCTATAAGGCTTTTGAAAAGAGGAATAAGGATCTTGAGCTAAAGCAAGAGCAATCACAGAGAAGAGACCTTGCACTAATGTGGGTACAATGAGAAGAAGAACTCCTCAAGGAGATAACCGAGCTAAAAAGAGTCAATCAGCTGTTAAGAGAGGGACAACCAGAGACACAAGAAGAAGCATGTACCTCTGCGTAACTGACTATATAAATTTCCTTAGTCTGTTTTGCTGAAATGGAAACACAGCCGACAAAAGGGCTAGAAGAAGAACATTTTCAGGTACCACTCACAGATGTTGAGCAAGTGCCCATGGTCCAGATGTCTAAAGCTTAAGAAGATGTACTCAAGGAGTAGGTTGCCCAAGATACAGATGTCGAATGGAAAGCAACAATGGATTGGGAGTTGAGAGTTCTCCATTTAGTAAATGTCACCCAACTCACTCCCAACCAAATCAATGCACAATGGCATCAGCAATCATTACCATATCCTTTGATCAAAGTAGAGTTACTACAGGTCAAAGAAATACTATACAAAGATATGGAGACAGAAGGCACAGAGGATGTCCACCCCAAGTGCATAAAGAGCTGGTTGAACAAGAATCCATGATATCTAATTATGTTCACAAGAGCACCTGCCGCAGTACAAAAAGACCCAACCTTTTTGTCATGTACCAAGGGTAAGGACATGGCAAGCATATGAAGCACTGAGAAAGAAGTGGCCTACATGGCTGAACTATCCAAGATTGCCATCTCCAAAGCAGGGACCGGCCAACAGAGGAGTACATGGTGAAAACCCTAACGGGCGCCATGACTTTCTTCGAAAGTCTTCCTGACCTCTCATGTGCCATGCTATATAAGATTTTTTGAATGTTGCTCACATGTATTGAAGCTTTCCACGAGCCAGAGCAGGAGCACCATGGATGTCATTCCTCGAAGGTAATAAGGGTCTATGCTACGACTTAAGTGGCCAGCCTTCCGAAGAAGTCCTTTATGGCTTCTATGTCCGATGCATGTTTTTGCCATCAAGCAATATGTTGGCGTTTGAGGAAGCATTTTATACAGATTTCTTCACTTGGCAAATGAAGATATTTGGGCCAGTGATAAGCAACCTAACATCCAGATCTGTTGGCTACTCAACCATTGAGCTTAAAAACCAAGTCACCATGCAGTTCTTGCAGGTTCCTGACAAAGAGAGGAGAATCAAATATGAAAAAGCCTTACACGCACTGAAAGACCGCCTCGCCAGTCGTCAACCCAAAGACTACTTCAGCCCATGAAGCTGTGTCAAGGGACGACACAGTCGAGGAGGGGGGGAATGTTAGCAACAAACTAACTCGAATACCATGTTTCAGAGCTTTCATTGTAAAAACATTTATTACTTTGACGGAATCGGGAATATTGTAACTCCTACTTTCTAGATAAACATTGTAATTGATGAGCCAGGGCTACAAGCTTCCAGATTGTATCAATCTGTCTTTAGTTAGAGCTCCCAGATTATTAGTTTTGACCACAAAAACCTTGGCTAAGGTATAAAAGCCAATTTTTGTAAGTTTTTGATAATAGAAACACAGTGTGAGCTAACGGCGCTCACTTCTCTCGCTTCCTACTCTCTCCCGGTTGTCACATTGCACTCGCGTCTATTATGTTGCAACCGCAGGTAAGAGCTCTACGCATTAACGTAAGCATTTCATGGTAATCCGTAGCTTTTGGCATCGCCGACCTGTGGCCTAATCTCATCATAAGTATGAATTTAAGCTTTAAATTCAAAAACTAAGTATAGGCGGGGTATTGGGACATCATTGCTAAGCATTTAAATGCATTCTGGGTCGAAAATAACTAGGTCAAAAACTCATTGTTGTTAATAATCGTGATTTTTGCACTTGACCTAAAGTGAGATTTGAGTCCATAAGCATGTGTGCTTAGGTCTTATAAACATGACTTAGAAGTTCCGTAACATTTGGATGTCGTTTGATGCTGTAACGGATGTGATTTGTTTGTTGATGAGCGATCAGCTTTTGGTGATTTCTGTCATTTGAGTGTAACTTGAGTTAGATACAAGTTGTTTGTTGTTTTCCAAGAGATTGACAACCTCTTGTAGCCTAAATGCACTAGTCAAGTCAGCTTCGTCCCATGAATGGACAATTATATTCGTGGTTCTCACTACGTCTGCAATAAGATAGGAGTGAGTTAAACACCCATCCCACAGATCCGCTCTACCTTTGCCTACACAGACCCTGACAACACTTGTTGTGTCTCACTAGAGAATTTCCACTCTACCTATCTAACATTTAATGCACTAATAACTTGTGTGTAGCAGAAATTGATAACATAGTGAGCATTTCATTAAGAACAAGTTCCTAATGAGCATAGATAAAGTACTTAATTTGAGAAAGCAACATAGCTTCCACCTAGCTAATTTGGCATTGAAAATACTTGAAAAGAGAGAGAAATAGAACAATTGACAACAGTTGAGGATCGGATTTACATGGAGCCGGTCCCCTCTCCATAAAGGCTTTGTATTATAGCTTCTAACATCAAAGGAGACTTTTGTACAATACAATCTTTGTGTTCCTTGATAAAACTAGTTGGTGTAATGAAGATGGAAGCTTCATACACCAAATTATGCTTGAAAAACACACCTAGTGTCCCTAGACTCAGTCCCAAGACCTCACACACCTTCAAAAATGGTGAGAGCTAGCAGGGAATGAGGATAGATTGAGAGGAAGAAGAGGTATCTTACGAGAAAGAAGTATTCTCCTCACATAATCACTCTGATAGCATAAAGAACACTCCAATGAAGGTTCGGTGAGTCCTGAATAGCTTCCCCATCAAGCGGTTAAATGTGGTTGGTGCATTGGTCAAGCCAAAAGGCATGACAATGTACTCGTAAAGACCATGTAGTGCGAAAATGCGGTCTTTACAATGTCTTGATCAACTATCCTTATTTGATGGTAGCCACTTTTTAGGTCAATTCTATTGAAGTAGGTCGACCCTTGTAGCTTATCAAATAGGTCTTCTACATGTCGAACGGGAAACCTATTCTTGATAGTGATCCTATTTAGTGCTCTATAGTTGACGCACATACGATATGTGTCGTCTTTCTTTTGCACTAATAACACTAGTGAACAAAAAGGAGATGAGCTAGGCCTAACCATGCCTTTCTCAACTAGATCATGCACTTGCCGCATAATCTCCTCTTGTTGAGCTTGGAAAACTCTATAAGGAGGTTTATTAGGCGGTGAACTTCTTGGAAGAAGTTCAATTGCATGGTCTTCATTACCTCATTTAGGAGGTAGTTCACAAGGGATATCATCAATAAAAACATCTTGGAACCCCTTGAGGAAATTGGATAACTCTAATTCCTTTTCATTGTTTATATTTTCTTTTTCTAAAGCATTAGGTTCATTTTGAGAATCTTTAACAAAAATCATGTACACGAAAATAGAGCTCTTTATTGACTTATTCAAAGCGTGCTTATGTACAAGAGGTATGGTACTACCGAACTCCTTAGCATCTATGTACATATCTTTTTTCCTGAACCTAAAGTAGATTTGCCTTTCAGGGAATTTAACATTGGCAGCCATGCGATCAAACCATGGTGCCCCTAGGATTACATCCTCGTGCTTGAGAGGAGGGATAAAAAAATCCTCCTTGTCCACATAACTTTGGACATGGAGCCTCAATTTCCCAATTAAGGGAGTGACTGAGGCTTCTTGCCCCCTGAAAGAACCATGGGCAGGTAGGACATCTCCCATCTCATAGGCTTGGATGTCTAGCTTGGTGGCCAACTATATGGATACGAAATTGTGAGTAGAACTAGGGTCAAAGAGAATAAAAGCATCATGTTCTCTTACTTTTCCCCAAGCATGGCATAGAGGAGATCCTTTGTGATGAGCATTCTCTTCTTGAATTTTGACCAAGGTAGCTCTAGGAGGCTCATTATGTGTATTATTGTGGGGGCAAGCATGATAGGCATGCCCTTGCTCCCCGCACTTGAAACAATGGTTATCTTTTTGATAACGCTCTAGCTCTTCAGGAGAGAGTTTATTTTTGCCTTTATAAACTCCCTTCTCCTTAGCTTTGTTATTGTTGGCATTGCCTTTGGGACTTTTGGACGTTTTCCTTTCCCTTAGGCTCGTTACAGTCCTTGTTTTCCATGGGCTTAAGATTTCTCTTAGCCCCTTGTTGGAAGTTGATTTGTGAAGCCACCATGGTATGGTGTATGACCGCAAATATGGTGCATGGCCTTTGGGAGTTAACATACTCCACCATCCTCGGTTAAACCCACACAAAATTGTTGTTTTTGCTCTCCAAAATCCATATTTTTGAAGACAATGGCTTTGAGATGTAAATCCCAAAACTTGTCTACATATTTGTGAATAGATTCGTAGGGAGAGAGATTCAAGGTTCGCCATTCAGTGAGTACTTTGTCTTTGGCATCGGTAGCCAAAAACTGCTTCATAATGGAAGCTCTTAAAGCTTTCCATGTTCGTGGAGCTTCACCGTAGGCTAGACCACCATTGCCTGACGGACTTTTGAAAATGCATAGCTACATGGCGTAGCTTAGAGGACTTCGTGAAGCCCTCATCTCCAAACGCCGCATTGTATTGTTGGATAAAAGCCAAGACTTTGTCCGTAGCACCAAAAGGGCCATTGTAGGTAAGGAAAGAGATGTTCTTTCCTCCCTCTTTGAACTTTTTGAGCCTGGACGACCTCTTCCACGCGGCATAGGATTTCCTATGGCCTCTTCTTTTAGGTGGTTCAAGAGCTGCACCATCACTTTCTTCAAAAGAGGAAGAATATGAGGAGGATGGAGAAGAGGGTGACCTTTTTCTCCCCTTGTTCCTCCTTGTCTGCACCATCACTTTCTTTGGAAGAGGAAGAGGATGAAGAAGATGGAGAAGAGGGTGACCTCTTTCTCACCTTTTTCTTCTCTTGTTTTCTCTCGTCCCTCTTTGAATTATGGTGTAGAGAAGTATGCGATGGTCTTCTCCGTTTAGGGGGTGTTGGAGAGTGTTTTGCTCGCCGTCTTCGTGGAGCCATCTCCTTCGAGGTGGCTGGAGACTCACTTCTTTCTCATTCTTTTGGTGTTTTGCTCGCCGTCTTCGTGGAGCCATCTCCTTCGAGGTGGCTGGAGACTCACTTCTTTCTCATTCTTTCGGTGGGGGCTCTAATGTTGAAACTTGGATTCTCCTTTGGGAAGGAGATGCGTCATCGAGTAGTAGTTTTTTGAGCCCTTCGTACGGATCCTCTTCTTCTTCTCTTATCGGAGAGAGTCCTCTTTTGGAAGTCTCACTAGGAGACTTCCTGGGTACTCTCTCTTCTTGGTGGGGAGTTTGGAGAATACCATGGGTGCGCAATTGTTGTAGCACTTCACCTTGGAGGGATGGGTTGCCTAGGGCTTGTTGAAGCCTAGAAACAAGATAGTTTACAAGCATAGGGGCATCATTAGTTTCTCTTTAATTAGCAAAATCAAAGCTATCAACATCATTTCAATCTCTTTTCCTTTGTCAGCCATACTAGCAAATTTTAGTTGTAAACTTTTACTTGTACTTTGGCACTTCAAGCCCTAGTTGCTACTCCTCTTTACCTTCAAAGATAGGCACTCAAGCATCTATACCCGTGGCTCGAATATTTTTAATTGCAAGGAATAGAAGAGAGGGTTCAACAGAGCCAAGATAACATCATTTCCTGTCAAGCTTCTAATAGCTCAATAATGGTTAAGCCATAGGCAAGCCCCGTAGGACTCCATTATTAAGACCATAGCTCTCGACGGTGTCCCTGTTAACTGCATAAAGCAAGCGCGCTTCAAGGACCTATTCTACTTACTCTTTTGCAATTAATAACACCAACCATTTGTAGAAAGCTTGAGGACCTCTCTTCTTGAGCAAGAAAAGAGAAACCCATAGCTCTGATACCAATGTAACATTTAATGCACTAGTAACTTGTGTGTAGTAGAAATTGATAACATAGTGAGCATTTCATTAAGAACAAGTTCCTAATGAGCATAGATAGAGTACTTAATTTGAGAAAGCAACATAGCAATTTAAACCTAGCTAATTTGGCATTGATAATACTTGAAAAGAGAGAGAAATAGAACAATTGACAACAGTTGAGGACCGATTTACATGGAGCCGGTCACCCCTCCATAAAGGCTTTGTATTATAGCTTCTCCCATCAAAGGAGACTTTTGTACAATACAATCTTTGTGTTCCTTGATAAAACTAGTTGGTGTAATGAAGATAAAAGCTTCATACACCAAATTATGCTTGAAAAACACACCTAGTGTCCCTAGCCTTAGACCTAAGACCTCACACACCTTCAAAAATGGTGAGAGCTCGTAGGGAATGAGGATAGATTGAGAGGAAGAAGAGTATCTTACGAGAAAGAAGTATTCTCCACACATAATCACTTAGCATGGTAGAGGAGATGAGCATGCCATTGAAGCTTGGCTCTTGGTTGGATTTGCATTCCATAGCCAAGAGTTGTTGGTGTAGGCCTCTACTTCTCAATGCTTGGAGAAGGAGATGAGTTCTTCTTGCACACATGAGTTGTGCGTGTGTGTAGCAATGCGTTAGAGTAGAATGTTGTCTTCTCTCTCATCTTGGTCGACCCTCTTGCTATTTGCTCATGCTGGAATCCCATTGGCCCTTGTAAAGCTTAGCCAATCACAAATCAGAAGCATAATTGTTAGCCTTGTGACATGTGTCCCCCTTTCCCCTTTTGTGAGAGCTTTAGGTAATTAAATAATTCAATTAAACTCTCATTGGACCCCTTGGTAGACTGTCCAATAGTCTTCTAGGGAGCTTAATTTTTATTGGTTCTTTTATCAAGTATTTTTAAATTGATTAAAATAAATTTACTCTAGCCTAATTCTCATTGGTCCACCTCTATGGCCATCCAATAGGATTTGAGGGAAGCTTGGGGGCAACTAGCTTAGGAGTGTGACATGTATCCAATATTCCCTTTGTGTAAAGGGGGAGCTTTGGAGTGTGTGTGTGTGTGTGTGTGTGTGTGTGTGTGTGTGTTTCTCTCTCATCCCCTACTCTCATGGCTCGTCTCCTCCTTGATAGGATGTGGGAAGACTTTTTAGTCTTCCCATGACCATCCAATTTTCCCTTACATTGGCCTTTGGACAATTGAATAAAAATATAGGAACCTTAGCCTATGGAAGTCTTAATGGAGCTGAACCTTAGGTCTTTTAAGCCCCATTGAAGCACATTGCTCTTCTGCAGACTGTCTCCCTTTGGATCCCTATTTTCCCTCCTTTGGATCCCTGCAGAGACCGGTCTGGCAGCCTTACCAATATTCTAGCTTTTACTCCCCTGGTACTTCCCCATATTAAATGATCAGTTTAACATGATAAAATCATTTGGAAGAATTAGATATTAGTTTTTATGACAACCTATATCTCTACAAAGTCTACTACCACATCTTGCACAGCTAAATGCTCTGTGTCGTGAGCATGGTAGAGCTTACCCACCACGAAGGAGACACATTCATCTCTTGCTCAAAGCATGCCAACGACAAAAATGAGACTATGCCATCTTGAACCTTAGATACATGCATAGGATTTACTAAGCCATTGCGGGCTCCTGTGGCAATCACTAATGATCTACAATGCATCTAGAAAGAGTGCTCTCTAAGCAATGTCTGACACCCACAATCTTCTGACTGTCTCACTGAGATCAAGCTCTATCTCAGTTGAGAAACATAGCGCACATGTCGTAGCGTATATGATGCACCACTAGGAAATGACAAGCAAACATCATCAACACCTGCAATGTCAAATGCTGAACCATCGGCCAAGTGTAGACAACCAAAGCTCCCACTAGAGAAGCTGCTAAACCACTCACAATGCGGTGTGACGTGGAAAATTGTATCCTCGTCTAGTAATCAATGGGGAGGAGTGTCACCTCTCAAAGACGTGTAATCAGGAGGAACGCTAAAGGCAAACATGGCATCACCGTCACTGACATATGAAGCCACTACTCTAGCATGTGTCAAAACCTCATGTGTAACACACATAGATCTCCACTACTGCCTCATATATATGAAACAACAACGTCTAATATGCCATATGTGACCACAATGCCAACAACGCATATATCGGCAACTACGAGACCGTCGTCTCTCACGAGTCATCATTGTAGACTCTAAAGACTCACGCATGTCTGCTAAGTGGATGCCAAGAAATCAAACTATGGCGAGAAATAAGGGAGAGTCTCCCCTGTAAACTGAGTAAAGAACTCCAGTAAAAGCTCAACCATAGACCATGCCAAATTGGCAACAAAGTGAGAGATAACTCGACCACTACACAATCATGGAAATCATGATCAAACACATCAAAACCAATGCTCACATATGCATAAAATCAGCTCCACAATTTGTATCTGAAAGCATACAATTTGGGATAAACAACTCAATCGAGCATAAAGCGCATAACCATATACGCAAGTAGTGAGAAAACTCACTCAAAACCATCCCACAAGATAAACTGCATGCAAAAATCTGCAAAAACCTATGAAACATGTGACTGGCAAAGTCTGTATCACACGAGCATATGCAACTCTCACTCCTGCAAGCGAGTATACAAGCCTGACAAAACTTGTCAAAATGGGAGTCAAACACTCGACCACTAAACCATCAGAGAGAAAAATTGAAGATATGAGTAAAACATGGAGAGAATGTGGAAAAAATCCAACAGAGTTTCCCGTGAAAACTGAGTAAAAACTCAAAACATCTTAGCCATAAACAATCAGCAACACAAACAATGCGTAAAATGTATCAATGAAGCCGTTTTGGTAATGCACAAAACAGAGACTCGGTCTCTCATCCACAAAGGTCATACACCAAGTAAAAAGTGACTAAACGCTCACCAACCAACGATGGAGAAAATCAAGACAAAACTTGTAGACCATAATCAAAAAGCCCATAAACCTCTTCGAGACCAATCCGTCTCAATCACAAATCCACATATGGCATACATGTACCATAAGCATGGCAACCGAGCTCACTCCTGCACGAGTAGCTCTATGGAAAACTCCACCTGTCTGAAATACCTGTATACATGTGAACCTGGTACCTATGAGTTATACCTAGCTCAAGCTGTATCCATAAATACATACATAGCATAAATTGCATAAAATCGCGCTAAAACCGCTCTTTGGAACGCCCTATACAATCATACAATGCGTACAAAACCGCATCTGGATGTGTAACAATCCAAAAGTCACATCTCAAAGCATCACTTGTATACACAAAAGCAATGTGAATTCCCTCTCAAATAGCACCACAATGTGCTATACATAGCCATAGATGCAAATGGTACAATGCTGTGTAATGTAGGAATCAAACTGCCAAGCTTCCATATGTCGAGGTTGTTGTGCAGGCTGCTACAAAGAATTCAGGGCTCATAATTTTAAAATTTTGATCCAACCAGTACAGATGGAACGTGCCAAATCCCGGGATAGGGTCCTAGATCACATATATCAAAGTCCGAGTGTGAGATATGCCAAAAACATCCGTTTTTGGCCCAGAAACGCAGCACAATTCTAATCAAACTTTAAGAAAATGGACATCACCATTGTGTTTGGGATGTGCCAAAACCCCAACCTAGACTCCTAGATCATACCTATCTGACTCCTAGATCATACCTATCCGACTCTGTATGACAGAGATATGCAAAAAACACTATTTCGAGAGCAAAAAACAACAAAAACGAACTCTAGCCCTTCCTGCTCCTGCTTCTTCTTTGAAAAATTCAGCAATGTCTTTCTACACAAGCTCTATACAAGCTAAATATACATGCCTAGCTTAGATCTACAATCTGGCTTCTCTTGCACTGTAATTGGCTTCTCTTGCACTGCAATTTGTGTGCACACAATGCCGACATAGAAGCTTCCGTTCCGTGTACACCATCAAAACTACTCGCAAACCTGTGATGTGCACACGTTGCCAAGATACTCCCTTCTCTTGAATCTATTTCCATCATTACGCTTGACCGTCGACTCAACCGTCGCACTACACCAACGCAAAAACCGAAGCTCTGATACCACTTGTGAGAGCACAAAGTACCGAAGCGATCGCGGTGCGTGCAGAGTGCGAGGGAGGAGAAGAGTAGAAGACACACTGTGTGGGTGAAGCACCCTCCAAGAATGTGGTGAGGAGCTCTTTTTCTTTGTGTATATAAAGAATATGTGTATGTACATACAGTGGGCAGTCGAACACCGGACGTTCGGCCCTAAGCAAAGGCGCAATGCCTTTACCCCAACAGAAGTTACCCTTTACATGAGAGGGAAATGTGAGTACCTCCTTTGCCTTTGATTTGCTTGAAGTCGGATCCTTTTAGTCGAGTGCCATGAAGTATTTTCTTCCTTGAATCTGTCTGTGGGAATCTTTGCTTAATGGAGAGTAACACCGATGCTCTCTTTGCGTGTGAGAGCTCCCTTTTTTGAGGTTGAGGGACCCTTAGAGGTGGGAAAAGGTTCTTGGGACCTTTGTGTTGTCGACGAAATAAGGTTTGCTCATGGGAGGGTAGCTTGCAGACCCAAAGCAAGCAGTGGGTTATTTTGAAGTCGTGCATTACGTCTGGCAGCTTTTCCAAAAGAATCTCGTGCACGTGTAGTGCCCCATCAGATCTACCTCCACTAGATTAACAAAGTTGAAGATCACCCCTTGCATTTGTCCACCTCGTGCTCTAAAATTAAAGCATTGAGCTCATGACCCCTTAAGGGGTAAAGGCCCTAAGTGAAGTGGGCTATACCAAGTGGTCCACGTGGATTGCTTGTGTGGTAGCTCCAAAAACAGGGTCTTATTTTTGGGTGTGTAGCATAGATCCTACACATATACACCTCTATTTAGGCAACGAGATGAGGGGCTTAATCTCCTTCAAACCCGACTGTTAAGGGGTCGTTAGAAAGGTTAAGTAGAGAGCTATGGACTGATGCTCTCACCCAAAATAGATCGAATCTTTTGTGATGATAGAAAATCAAACAAATTGTACCTATTGCGAAGAGAGATGCCTAATTATGCAATGAAGAAGATACCTGTCCTCACTAATTGAGCCTACCTAACCATGGAGGGTAGCGGTCACTTGGGTTTACCAAGGAGATATGAACTCAATTAGTGAGAGACGCAACTGGCTAAGAGAAAAACCTATGGATCTTAATGGTGATTAATAAATATTAATCACTCTAAGGGCTTTGATCCATATGTTAAGAAGGATAAAAGAGACTAGCATTCATACTAATGACATGCTAATTACTTGCTTAACTACTCAAGACAAAAGAGAGAGTGTATGCTCAAAATGCACTTGATTAACACTTAAAATGAGTTACAATGGTGTGCTTATATAGTGCTAGAGAGACATCTCTTGTTTACCTCATGCATGACTACTTGGAACAAGCTAATCTAAGATCCAAACTCAAATTTGCATATTTAGGGGGTTTTATTCATGCCTACACGACTCCTACATGTGATATTACGCTCTAGAAATGCTCCACATGGAATAGTCTATGACCAATTCTTATTTTGACAATGTAACACATGCCATGTGACCTTATAGAAGTAGCATTTTCTTGAATTTGGTTGAGGGGTCAACCTCATCTCTTCTTTTGCTTGGGGCTCGATCCCAATCGATGATGGTACTAATCGATATAGCACCAATGCTCCAATATGGCACCGAGTCCCACCCCTTGGACCAATGGCACTGGTCACAGCCTTGGCCTTAACTACCTTGGCTAACGAACCATTTTCCATAGGGGTATAGCTACCCTTGCCGTGATAATGTGGCTGAAAATATCAGGAGCACCAAAGGAATAATGATTAATGATCAAAAGATTTCAGAGCCCTTGGTTGCAACGATCTTTAAACTCATAGTAAGCACATGGAGGGTGGAAGCAATTTGGAATTCTAAGATAAAAATAGGGTTTGGGCACCTTGCTACAACACGATGTTATTATCAATTGAAGGACATAGAATTGCTTCAAAAAACTCGAGTGTGTATGCCTCTTAATTAAACTTTACCATATGTAAAAAGAGACATATGCTCCTATAAGGTCTTCTGAAAAAGGGTTTCTAATGAGTTGGGATACGTACTTGTTCGAAAAAATAAAGGCATATATAAAGCTTAGGGATAAAAGGAAGTCCTTAAATAGGAGCAAAATTGGACCCTACCTACAAGCCCTCTTTACATGCACAATGGTTCTAGTGCCTTTCAGACTGTTAGGGAGAGACTCTCAATAGGAGAGATCAACTTGGCTTATGTGTTGACACATGACAACCCTGTAGATCTATTCACAAAGGCATTGCCTTGAGAAGTTCAAAGCTTTCCGCAAAGCTTTGGACTCGATTCCCTTTGTGGATTGATCATGTCCTCACGGCATGGCACTTCCCTATACACTAGGTGCCAACTCTCATTCACCACATCACTCCCAAGGGAGATTTGTTACCATATATGTGGTAGTGATGTGTGTGAATGCACTTAGGACTGTTTTCCGCCATGGATTGTATATACCTCCATCACTCTAGGGCTAACTTAGCTTTCTACTTGCGTACTAAGCAGCATTAGACTTTCAGTTGTGTGCCTCAATCTTCTTCATCTTCTCCAAGCTGCATGTGCGTTCTTGCAACCCTAAATCCAACAGCTTGCCATAATAGGGTGACAAAAAGCAAGTAGCAACCCATAATAACAATGCAAAATAGCCACAAGCAAGCTTTTTTCCTATGCTCATGCCCTATTAAATCATGCCAACCACTCAAAAACTGCACAACATAGACACATGTCGTATTGCCCAACAACTAAATAGCCTAAAATTGGAGAAAGCGCTTCTGATGTGTGAGCACATACATGAAGAAAGCATTCTTAAGTGTGAGGAAGTTCTCCCAAAGTGTAGGCATAGCAAGGCAAAGTGACTGAGTGTATGGGATAGTTTCCCAAAGTGTTAAAACTCTTTTCTTCTTCTTCTTCTTCTTCTTCTCACATTGAGAATATAGTATTAGTGGTAAGGATGCAAGAGGTTGATATAGGTCAAGTATTTATGTAGAATTTATCGATCGAGGAGGCAAAAAGTAAGATCTCTGCGTTCGCGACTGAATTTTCATGCACTGCCTGGCATCGGCATCAGAAGAACCCTAGCTCGCGGAACACAGGTTTGGAGGCGCCATGGATGCGTTTAGGAAGCAGCTGGACTCTCTTATGGGAGCAAACCGCAATGGAGATGTGCAGGTTGTGAAACGCAAGTACTACGACAGAGATGTTTGTCGACTTTACACAGCCGGCCTGTGCCCTCACGACCTCTTTCAACTCACGGTGCGCCCTTTTCTGTCCGTTTTCTTCTTCATGACTGTCCTAGCACAAATTGTTGTTGTCGCGGCTCTTGTTGATGTGTATGGATGTTTGGTCTTTTGATGTGCTGAGTGCTCAACATATTTTCCTGGGTGGTTCAACTCGTTTCCTGAGAATGTGTCGTAGCCTTTGGCCTCTGTTTTATGTACCTAGCTGCAGGAAAGTTGTTCCCTTTAAAGCTCTCAGTTTTTCTGAGAGTCATCTCACATGTGTTCTCACTTTCTTCCTGTTTAATCTAGCTCTACGTAGGTTTGATCGTGCATGCTTGTGTGTTAGCTCTTGAGTCTATATGAAACAATGCAGAGCTGGAATTAGTTATTGACTACACCATTCTGTAGGAGCTTCAGCAAGGATATTAGAAAGAACCCTAAGATTTTGCTCTCTTTGACCAACAATTTCGTTAGTAAAACTATTGGCCTGGTTTGTATGCTGCATAAAGTAAGTTATTGCAAGAATCTGGCCCAGCAGACAATGGAAGCTGGGAAGCATAAACTCATACCTGAGGCAGTTAGCCTATATGTGATTGAAAAAAGGCCACTAATACAAACAAAGTTACTTCTGTATTGCTTGCTGCCAGGTTGGCATGCCTCTTTTAGTTGTACGGTCAGCTTTTATGGATCTTATATGAAGGGGTATATACATGTTTGATTTTGGTTGCCGGTCCAAAAGGTTTGTAACAATCATGAGTCAGCAAAAGCTTTGGGATGTTTTTATGTACCAACATCAACCCTCTAAAGAAGCTTTATGAGTTCTCATTTTTAAGCTTCTATAAAAATTCAGATTTTCCTATTTCGAAATCAAGTGTACGTGTGATTGTCACGATCTGGGAATTTCGGATTTTCCTTTGAGAAAACACTTTTTGCATGAGTGTGGAAACGATCTTGTACAACTTTGACAAGTAGAGCCATTGGTGCTCAATTTTAGCAGTCAAGGTAAGTGTTGCTTGTGGTATTTCAGAAAAAATATAAGTATTAGTTGTATTTACAAAGAGGACAATATTAGGATTTCTAGTAATTTGGTTTGCTGGTGCTTGCATTCTTAGAGCCACGACAAAATCTGTTACACAGAGCTTTGTATTTATGGGAACCTGTGTGGTTGGGTGGATCGGGGAGCATGCACTGATATTTAGCTCTACATCCACTATTGGGCATTTGATGATGGTGGGATGCCATAATTTTATTCAATTGTATTTGTTATGGAGCCAATGGCTAGACAAACTTATATAGCCTTGTGGATCAGGCAATTAGTTTACAACTTGTAGTTTCCTTTTTTAGCTTTGACAAGTAAGGTGGTCATGGCTCAATTGCAGCGGTGAAGGTGCCTCGTGTAGGTGTATGAAGTTGCAATTGGTTATTGGCATTTGAGAAATAATATTAGTAGCTGAGAGAATTCGAAAAATATAATGATTTCTTGAAATCAAGTTCTATCTTTGTAAAGCATATTGCTTGCCTTACATCCTCGGTTTATACAGACCTTTACAATGATTTGGACTCAATAGGTATGTGTGACGTGTCTGTGGAGTATGTAATGTGATATCGAGCTCTAGAGTCTACATCCACCAAGGACATTTAGTGGGGACGTTGAAATCTTTAGCTGGTTGTTATTGGTACCCTTGATGGAACCTATGGTTATATGGTCTTCCGGATTGGTGCAAGGAGTCAACAAGTTGGTGTTTCCTTTGAGGTGAAGAAGTTTGTAATAAATATGACTCTTATTGAGTCCTAGTATATTTGATGACATTCGTGGGGATGTTGTTATATCTATCAGTTATATGGATGATGGAGCTGGTGGTTGTATTGTCTTGCGGATGGTTGCCGTGGGTCTATACTTTGCACTATCCTATGTAGGTGAATTTGGGTGTTTCTTGCATCCATTTAGATTCTATCAGTCCAGGTTGAGTTTATCTTTTGCAGTTTTGTGCATTGACTTTGTCACAAGACGGACACCACGTGCCAACGGAAAAGAACAGACTGAACAATTTTAAGCACTTCAAATAACAACTGAATTAAAGAGATAGAAGACACACGAGACGGGGAGTGGCACCCCAAGAGAGCACTGGCCCCAAACCTTTGGCGCCCCTTTCAATATTTCTTTATATTGCTTGAACTTAGTACAATGCCGATACTTGTGCTCTGCACCTTCACAATGAAGCGTGCCAGAGAACGAGCCCTCTGTACATTTTTAAAGGTCCTTGGCCTTGAAAAGTAGTTCACATGAATAGCTTCAAACTCAAAAGCAACTGCTCCAAAAGCTGGCGCACAAAAGTTGTCAGCACAATTTTCAAAATCCGTACAGTTTGTCAGCCCAAAATCTGGGACAATCCATACAGCTTGCCACGTCATCATGCCAGCGCAATATTCGGGTCTTTTGTACAGTTGCCACCTCATCACGTTTTGATGCTTCTTTTGTGTGAGTGGGTCCTGCTTTATTTGAATAGTAGGGCCCCATCGAACGGGGTCCCATAAGTTGGTGGGAACTAGCCTTTAAAATAGGCCACCTGGCAAGACTTTGCAAGTTGGTAAAACTTCTTCTGCTGCTTCTAGGGTTTAGGCCCCTCGGTCTGGGATATGCAGGTTGGCTCCATTCTTCAGTGGCTTGACCGGTCAACAGTTTGTGATAGACTTTGTCATTGGGGTTGCCATGTAGGCATTACTCTGTTAGATACTGGATTTTGAAGTTGTTCTATGATAGTCAGTCAGCACCCTGAATTTTCCCAACCATTTAGCCATTTTACTACAACTATTCAGCCATTTGGCAAAGAACTATTTGTGTGTCGTGGGTGGAGGCCATTTGTTTCATGTGGATACACGATCGTCTGTTCAATGGTGCCGAGTCGATTGTAGGCTAGGGGAACCTAAATTGTGGATGCATGCTAAGCTTGAGATTGATTGTTTTGTGGCTGCATCTTGTGTATATAAGGGTGGGCAATTATTTGCCGTGTGGATAATGATGTTAGCTGTCACCTGGATGCTTGTAATTAAGACTATTTCTATAGGATCTTGGTATTTTATTTTTTCAGTATTTGGTCAGCAGTCAGATGAGCTTGAAAGGTGGATTGGCCTTCCTATGATTGGATTGTAAAGCTGTTCTTTGGCCAATTTCGCAATCAATTCTCAACATGTGTGATTTAAATTGTATTGTTAACATGCCATCCAATTTACGTCTTTATGTTGTGAATGTTGTTTCAGCTTATGCAAGAAAAAAAAATCTACATGACATACAAGTTCAGACCTTTGGGACCTTAGAAAAAACACTTCAAACCTCAAGTTACTGCTTGGATTTTTTGATAATGTGGCAAGTTTATTGTTTAGCACGAACAATTTCTGTATTGGGCAGACATTCTACCTGCTGGAGGTGCCGTAGCCTGGGATTGTGTTTTCTTCAGGTCGATATGCATGGGCTGTTACCTGTAGGCTACGCTTAGGTTGAGGATCGCTCTTGTCAGCCTGTGTGTAGAATCTACAGCTGTCTAGTGCATGTTTGTTGAATATTAGTGCTATGCATGATGGAGATGATAGTTGTGTTGTTTCTTGGATGTTTATCCATAGCAGCCAAGGTGAAGGACGGGAAGCTTGATACCAGCGTACAATACGCACACATTTTTGAGAATAAAAAACAACTTTTATAGATAGGATACTTTAATAAGGACAAATAAAACGAATCATGCACCTCCTCAATGACTCTTAATGTTTAACCATAGCATACATAAACAAGCACCATGAAGCTCTAAAGTACACCTGATCAACTAGCAAAATACATGAGAATAGAATATGTTCTGAGAAAAAAAGGGCTAGAATTGAAAACATTATGAAACGTATTGTATGTTTTCATATGGGATGCCCCGTATTCTAAATAAAATACGCGTATTTTAGTTGCTATATGTCTATCACAGCTCATGAGTTAGAACTTGCATAGGAATCTGGGGGGACTATCTTGGTATCTGTCTATGCGACAGACGCATGCTTTGTGTTGGTTGTGAAGCACTCCTATGTCTTTTTGCATGTTGCGCCTTTCTTTAGGTACTGTGGCTGTGATGTGTTTACAAATGCTTATTGTGGACATTTCTCTATGCACGCTTATTAATTTCTGCTATCTTCCTACAGAAAATGGACTTGGGGTCGTGTACAAAGATCCATTCGTTGCAGCTGCGAAAAGAGTATCCTAAATTGTCAAGGCGCAGCTTAGTTCCAATTATGAATGTGAGCGTCTTTAAATTTGCCTTTTGCTCGCTGAAACGTTCAAGTAAGCTGTTCTGTCTGTACAGTATGGCACTTAGAAATCTGAAAGGAGTGTCTCTAGGTGCTTCTTGCTTTTGGTTTGCCCTTTGACTACTTCAAGATACGACGAAGCAAAAGCAAAAGGTAAAGATAATTATGATAGAGAGCTCGAAGAGGCTCTTGAGAAGCTTATTTCGGAGTGTGATCGCAAAATTCAACGTGCCTTAAAGCGACTTGAAGCAGAAGATGCAAAGGCAGCTACAGCAATTCAAGTTTCTGAAGTTACGAAGGTCAGGGGAAAGTTTGTTTGCTTGTGTGATGTTAAGTGAATGCTCCTCAATGCAGCCTTTGGAAGGGACCTGCAATCTTGCTTAATTTCGTTTTCTGTTGTTGCAGTCTCCAGAAGCAGCTGAATACAGCAGGCAAATTAAGGAGAAACTGAAAGAAGCTGAATATTTGGGTATATAATTGTTTCAAATTAAGTCATTTATGAAACATCCCAATTTTATATTTCAAGAGGTGGTTATGTTCTACAGATCTTGAGGGGAGGGCGGATGATAAGATAAGAATAATGGAACACGTTGAGGAGCTTAGGGCCAAAAGAGCTGATCGTCAGGTACTGCACGTGCAAATTTATCTAACGAGAGCTGGCATTTGGTTCCTTTATTGACCGAGTATGCTTGAGTATGATGTCAGGCATTGTCTGTACTGGATGCTTTCAACAAGGATAGAGCATCAATGCCCCAGCCTCTTCAAGCACCTCCTCCTTTGGCACCATTACCTCTTGCTCCTGATGCACGGACACAAGAGATGATAAAAGAAAAGCTGAAAATGGCAGAAGAACTTGGTAAGTGGTGCTTAATTTTTTATTTACGGCCATCTAGCTGTGTTTTTAGGTCACGTGTCAAATTCTAAGGTCCCTTTGCCTTTCTCTTGTTTAGGTGAGGAAGGAAGGGTCGACGAAGCGCAGAAACTCATGAATGAGGCTGATGCACTGAAAAAGGTGAGTCAAGTTTTCAATGTCAGGAGACGCCAAAGTTTTCTCTCGTTCTCTTGTCTAGCGTATGTCTTTCGTTCTATTGTTAGCTTGGTTCTTTTTTTTGTTGTTGCAGTTGGTACGGGCAGAGCCATTGACAGACCCTGCAAAGCAAGCGGCTTTAGATGTTCGCATTGTAAGTGTGAATTTTTAGAACTACTAGCACTCAGAGACTTGGTGATGAAGGCCTTTTTTGTTATTCTTTCTGATAATGGATATTGTAGGTATGGATTCAAAGAGAATATTGGGTTTGGCTTTTCAGGGAAGGTTTATGTGCAATTCTGATAAGTGGTCAGTGATAGTGTTGCATGTTTGGTGTCATAGGGGGGTTCCCCATTATTTGTCTACTGGGCGAAGGTATATGGGCTACCCACTATAAAAGGGTCCACATTATTTATCTGCCTTTCTACACCTGCTATAGAGGGTTCCTCTCATTTATTTGCTTTGTGTAGGGGTTGGTATCTTTTGCAATTAATTGTCTGACTTCAAGGTTGGAACCTTTTGTTATAAGCAGCGTCATTGATGTTTTGACATTCATCTTCTCAGTTTTAATCATCTCCCAAGGATAGTGGATGCAAATAGTTTCAAACCAGGTCTTCCTAGGGTTGGAGGCATGCATCATGAACCAATGCGACATGCCCGGAGAAACTCTAATTGTAATCTGCAAATCCACCATAAACAGAAAAAGCAAAAGAAACAGTTACAAGCGGGATTAATTTGTAAAAAGTGGGATTAAAAGCAACCCATGATCACTCATTCTGTGTTTCATATTGAAGCTGCCACAAAAGGAGCCCCACACTTTTGTCGTGCGGTCTCCCAGTGATCTCTCTTTTACTGACTCCCTGGTACTGTTCTGCTGATACATGAGTGTGTCTGCTGCAGTCTTACGATTTGGCAGGTTTTTCCACTGAATGAATTTGTTGGGATCTGTCTGAGAGCTTTATGTTTCATGCTTCATGGAAAGCTCTATCCACGCCATACCAAAAGAAAATTTCTGCTTGCTCACCTGGAGTCGCCTCCTCTCCCGGTTTTGTTATCCTTTGCACAAGAAAACTTCTGCTTGATCACCTGGAGTGGCCTCTTCTCCCAGTTTTGTTATCCTTTGCCCACCGCTTGCATCTTGTGGTTGTGTTGCATGCCCAATGTTTTGGTATGTTAAGGGTAGACTATTTTGGGGCCCTCAATTGATGACTGGAAACTCTCCTTCGATCTCATTTGATACTGATGCAAGATATTTTGATATCAGTTATGCAAGAAATTTTCAGAGTCGCTTGCAAGGCATGGCTGGATCCACAGGGATATTGGGAGGGGGTGGGAGGTTACTGTCCTTGAAGGCTATTGTTGTGACGCTGCTTGGAATATGCCCTACGGGCCAAAAAAAACTTTTGATGTGTTTGCTAGGTGGAAAGTGTGCAGTGATGTTTTTTTTTTTTGGGAAATGATTCTTTGTGGTGAACTGTTTTGTTTGAATGGTTCTTTTAAAGTTTCCCTTCTTGTGGCAGACTGACCAAAAGCTCCGAGTTTGTGATATATGCGGTGCGTTTTTGAGCGTATATGACAGGTATGGATGTTTTATTGCTTTAGGCTTCAGTTGTTCTAAAAGTCTGAGCTTTGAGGTTGCTTTACAATAGTAGTTTTTCAACTGTATTTGCGTTGTCTTGATTTTTGGTCTTTTGGGAGATAGTGATCGGCGCCTTGCTGACCACTTTGGAGGAAAACTTCACCTTGGTTACATACAGATTCGCGAAAAGTTGGAAGATTTGAAGGTAAATATTGAGTTGCTGCACTGTGCTAGTTGTGCTATGGAATCAGATGGCTGGTGGGTTTTGATTGGATTGTGCTGTTTGTTTTGGTAGGCTGCACAGGAAGAGCTGAGGAACTTCCGCAAGGTTGATCGTGGTGACGATGACAGGTTTCTTACTTTCGTTGCATGTTGTGGTTTTATGCTGACACGATAAAGATACGCTTCTAATTGTGTGTATTGCTTGGAAGCACAGACACGTGGATGGAAGTACAAGCAAGGATAGAGAGAGGCATGATGTGGATATAGATAAAAGACACGAATATGATCGGGAAAGAGATGGAGATCGTTCCAGGGACAGAACTCGTGATCGTCACAGCAGAGAGAGAGATAGAGGATCCTCTGTCAGTGACAGAGATCATGATAGAAGACGTGATCGAACCCGTGAGCGGGAGGGTAGAAGGTGATTGTGGCGGATCCAGTTTATCAGTTTACGTAGAATTTGCTAATTTTAAGTCTAAATCTTGTCAATCTACTACATGAACAGGTCCCGTTCACGCTCACGGTCTCGGTCGAGAGATCGCGGAAGTGGGAGGTATAGAGAAAGAGAACGATCTGAGTATCACCGGTGTGTATGTCGCATGATCTTGAAACATTTGTATCATTATCTGTGTAAAGCTCTTGACAAGTGGAGTCTCATGCTGCAGGGATTCACATAGCAGATATGATCGACGTTAATGACAGCAGAGGGGTGCCTGCTTCTGCATTTTAGTGAGTTTCTCAAAAGGCTATTGCTCATGGCTAAGAAGCTTATCCATTCCGACTAGCTGTTTCCAATATCAAAGTGCCAGTGCGGATAAATTTACATGTTTCAGCTTCAGCTCAATTTTGTTTTTTTGAATATGTGCTTTGGGAATTCTCGGTGGCTTTTGACTATCTACCACTTTATTCATGGGCAGTAAAATATAGACTCGTCCTTGTTTTTCTTTGCCAGTACTCGCAGTACTTGTAATTGTCTTGAGCTATACTCGGGCTTGAAGAACTTGAGGATTGGCCACTACACTTTGTGAATCTGTAAGTGCCAACTTCCATGTAAATGCTAGATAGATAGCATAGCTCTTTTGGTTCTCTAGGACACATCTATTAAGAGTGTATTTGAACTTTGCAAACTTCGTTTGCGTACACGCACACATGTTATATGTTACAGGGGATTGTGTGCCTTGTAGTGAAATTCAATTGATTTCTTCAAGAACCCGTATCGGCTTCCAACAAACAAACTAAAATTCTGGTTGTAGCATGTGCTGTAGGTGCGTTGGCCCCTCTTTTTTCCTGCCTTCCATTTCTGTATGTAATGTCGATTTCCATATCATTATTTACAGGCAGGTGAGGACAAACAGCCAGGTGGTGGATCCAACATGTGATCCAGCTACATCCTTGACCCATCCCCCAGAAATCTTCCTAGGGTTGGAAGCGCCTAACAGGTTTCTGCAAAAGCCCAGGTCGCTCTCTTCAACTCATGTCCAAAAGCGTGCCTCTAAAGGAGTGTGGGCAATGTAAGTTCCAAGTTTAGT
Source organism: Adiantum capillus-veneris (assembly GCF_014529385.1). Lineage (NCBI taxonomy): Eukaryota > Viridiplantae > Streptophyta > Polypodiopsida > Polypodiales > Pteridaceae > Adiantum > Adiantum capillus-veneris. The sequence goes on along the minus strand of NC_140940.1, from coordinate 27,553,501 downwards.
CTAAATCAAGTGCGTCCGCAACTACTTTTTTAATTTATTACGAAAGATTAATAGGTATCTAGTTATTTATAACCTTAATGATCTTTAAGTTGAGCTTGAAGCATAAGCAAGCATCCATCTGAACATTCAATCGTTCGGGATTAGTTGGAAATGATGGGCCTAAAATCTTCAGTGGGCATGGGCCCCTTTTTACTCCCTATCTTTCAAAATGCGTTAATTGTGTGGGCAAGGAACTGTGGAAGAGTAGAAGTCAAATTCAAGAACCGTTCTGATTGGACAAATTCGTCACTTTGCACTTTTCAAGGGTTATTTTAGACTTGGACAAAAGTGGCAAAGAGCTTCAGGTTTTGGGAAGATCTCAGTGAGAAGGATCTTTGTACTGTACATAGAACTAGAAAGATCTAGCTAGATTTGATGCCTAGAAAGACTGGCAAATTTGCGTCTTAACTGCTGTCCATCTGTGTTGTCAGCTAGCAGATGTCGGTGTGAAAAGTCATGTGTACCTGGATTCAATCCATGTGGTTCCTACTTAATGACTTGTATTGAGTGGTAAAATAATTGTTTGCAGTTGTTATCACCTGAATGTAATAGTGTAAGTGATGGTGCAGTCAGGTTGATGTGTATGATTAGATTGAAAATACGTCGAATTATAGTATTTGTGACCGTCAAATGTTGGCTGTAGCCCATCTTGTCCATGAATGAGTAGTAGGATTGACAACCACAGCCAAGGTGCATCTTGCTATGTATGCAACGCTACTTATACTAGTAAGAAAGTGGATTCTTAAATGTCGTGTCATTCGCTCATCATTTAACTTGTTTAAAATTTAATGGCATCTAATTTCTACGAACTGTGCTTATTCGTCTTGCGAAGATTAATGCAAGTTGTTAGGGTTGCTCGCCTTGGGGCTATGAATTGAAAAACGGGATTGTTTTCTATGCTGAAATGAAAGTCCTATTAAGAGCTTCTGTATAAGCTTTCACATTGAATAATGCACCAAAAGTAAATTTACTTCCTGAAACATTTTATAAAACAAGCTCAGCCAATCACCAGGCCCAAGGCCGCAATCTTTGCAAAACATGATGAATGGTCAGGTGATTTTTTGAGAAGCCTAAGTTCTGTTGATGTACTTGGAACGGAAAGGTTTCAAGGTGGCATGTGTCGGGAATAGCATTCCGAAGTGAAGAAATATGCGATCTCCACGTTTTTAACAAGAAATTTTGGTTTCTAAATAATGACAATAATGCAGATATTGAGTTGCATGTCTTTAAGAAGTGAGATTTGACTAGCAATTTGAAGGTTCAGCAGTGGATGTTTGCCATTCTTGGCCTTCCCATTTTGATGCACAAGACTTTCTTACCATATCATTATCTAGAAAACTACTACACATTCAACCATTCAAACCAACACTAGTCTCAAAACTTGCTAAGTTTGTTAAATGTTTTATACGTCAAGTATATAGGGCATTTAAATGTGCAATAGACAAATATTGCACGGTGTGAACCTTCTACTGGCAGCTTCCCTGTTTTATTCAATTAGGTCAATGATTCCTTCTGCCAATTCGCTTCATTGGACTTTCACAGGATTGAGGATTGCTTTTACACCCTCATAAAAGTGGATGGATGTGTGCGAACTCACACAGAACGCCGATCCACCATTGTGCGCTGCTGTATACCACGAGGGCAACCATGCTCGTGCTTTGAAAGGATTGCTCAATTCATTAAAAAAAAATATGCTCTCGATGGGCCCCGACTCCCTCTTTGCAAACCTCCCCCACCCACACCAAAACACCTCTGTCCTGCCTCTTTCATTGCCTCTTTGCACAAACTGTGCTTGCCTCCTGCGTTTTCTCACGCCTTCTTTGTGATCCAGTGGGAGGTGGATATACTTTCCTAATGAGAGATTTTATGATTTAATATGATTGGGTACCCCCTACTAGTTTCTGTACAAAAGTATTCCAAAATGTAATATGTATAATACAAACCGAAGCATCTAGAGACTTCTTCGAACTGATACTTATTAAACGTGCTAAATTTGTTGAGTATTCTCTGCTCTACATAAATTCCATAGGGCACCTAAATGTTTAATAGAATAATATTCCATGGATTGGTAATATAATAGTCCACATGAAAGCATTCCTCAGTGTACTTATGTGCAAGTGGACTTTCCCAATGTTCTAAATGAGGCAATGAGACTCAGTCTTAAGATTAGATTGCAGATGATGTTGAAATTCACGACAAAAAATAGCCTTGTTCTTGAACTTTAACCCTAACTACAAAGAACAAATAATCATAATCAGGACATGAGCTAAGCACACAAAAAATTCTACCTAAATATTATTTCTTGTACCTTTGTATTGTGGTGGTCTTTCTTCTAAATCTCCTTTGTATGTATACATATGTAAGTCAAGATACGTGATAACATACATAAATGAAGCACGACTGCCTTGAGTGTCAATCAAAGCACATTGAGACATTGTTGCGTGGATTGGTCTTGAAGATTGCAAGCCTATTGCCATTGCTATGGAGACATGTTTGAAGCTTAGTTTTCATGTTATTGAAGACTACCTTGATGTCACTCTATCAAAAAGATTTCGGTTGCTTTGTTTATGTATGCATTACAAAGCTAGATGTTCAATGTGTAGTTTCACAAGTGAGTAGGTTTATCCATACCCAGGGTCCATGTTGGAGTGGATATTTTATACTTTCCTTGGCACTATATATCTTGGTCTATTCTATCCACATCTGATAATTTATGTCTTTTCACAATCGGACTGGGCTAATTGCTATGACATAAGATTGCCACTAGTGTTTTCTTTTTATGCTCAACAACTCATGCATATCTTGGTTGAGCAAGAAGCTGCCTATAGTACTTTCACAACTACAATTGACTGCATTTGGCTTATAGGCCTTTTGATTGATGAGATCTTGGACAAAAGTGTGCCACCACATCTTCATTGGATAGTCAAAAGTGCTTTGGCACTTGCGAGGAACCCAATGTTCCATGCTCGCACAAAGCTCATCGAGGTGCATTATGATTATATTAGGGAAAGACTTTCTGTAGGAGAGGTCAAATTGGCTTATGTGTGTACGCAGGACAACCAATCTAATCTTTTTATGAGGGCTCTGCCTCGTAAGAAGTTCGAAGTTTTTCACAAAGCTTTGGGCTTACTCCCCTTTCTGGACAAATCTCATAGGGTTTGTCCATATTATGGTAGTGATGTGTGTGGCACACTTAAGACCACCGGGGTACTTCTTTATCTCATTAGGAGCTTTTATTCCCCTTGATTGTATATACGTCCATCACTCTAACGCGCATGTCTTATCTTCGAATTAACACACTTAGTAATACTATTTCTTGGATTATGTGCTCTTGAGCTTCTCCCTCTTTGCACGCATTCTCGCAATGATATTTTCAATAGTTTTCATGCACCCCTTGATTCACAAGTATTAAAGCTTTAATTTCCAACTAGTTTGTGAGTTGTCAAGAACACAAATTTGGATCACACAACTAGATTGACACTACATATGGCTTTGACTTGATGCTAATCGAGAATCACAAAGCATGATTCCAAAAGCGGAGGTTACATCCATTTGGTAGACAATCCATTCATAGCATGCAACAAGATAAAGCACAAGATAAATAATAGCAAACATGCAATGGGAGAAAAATTCTCATTAAAGTCTTCGATTTCTTTCTATTCATAACCTTTATGAACTTGAGGGGCTTTGTACTTGTTGGTGAACTAGGTGTCGCTCTATTGGGAGCCATAGAAGCTTTATTATAAAGAGTAGCATTTGATCAACTTGAAAGTTGAAGTACACTAGGGTCATGTGAACATAAGCCACTTGTGGCCATAAGCAAATGTTGTGTAAGCTCTTATTCTTATGAAACAAAGAATATCTCACGAAACCCTTTCAGAAATTTGTTCTCAAGGCATCTAGGGAGTTGCTATAAAATAGAGAAAATATGAAAATGACATTTTCCTTCAATACATTTCAACAAAATGTATTCAAACATTTTGTATATTATGTGGGATCCTTCAAAATTTCCAAAGCATACCAAATGTTTCTTTAAAATTATATGGACATGGGTATAATGGGAATTGCTACATATAATATTTTTAGAAAAAAGACTTTACACTTGTTTTGACCTTGGTAGAATCAGAATTTTTGACTTGTCTTTTCAACAAGAAATGATATACAAAAATGTTCCTCTATGTTATAAGATCTCAAAGATATACTACGTTCTTTGTTTTTGAAAATTACTTGCTGCTAAAGAAAATTTTATAGGAGGCACTAAACCACCATTATGGCTCAAGCCAATTGAATGGCTCAAACACATAGCTAGTTTTAAATCTAAAGAGACATCATCTAGACAATGCACAAAGTTACTCTGAAATATGATACCTAAAGCTCGATCATCTTTAAAGCGACTTGAGCTAGGAAAACTCTACTTTGGATTGTATTGGCACTCTGAAGGTGTAAATGTACCCATCTCCCTACAATTCTTCTTCATGAGATACCCCTTTAGGTTGACTTGTCAGTATGAAAGCCACATCCTTGGTATTTCTTTCACATTGTGAGAATGATAGTCGTGAGGGGCCTTGCCAACTCTTGGTAGTGTCTACCTTATTTACAAGGTTATGATAATAGTATCATCACCACATAAGAGAGAATGAATGCACACGATTGGGTATGATAATTTGATGAAAGAGAGTTAGGCTTGAAATTTAGACATAAGCATAAACACTATGAAGATCAGTGTTTCACAACCTCCTTGCTGATTCAATCTGCAGAGATTGGCTAGCACCTTGCACTTTCATATAGTATGTATCCATAGAGATGAGTAGATATCACCTACATTAAACGGTGATTAAATAGGTTCATTGGTACCTAATGAACATTAATTAATATCCCGAGAAATGTAATGTGATTTAAATATAATGTAATGAGGCTTTAAGAGATTATAAGACTACCATAACTCGTTTTGAATCGTATGCAAAGAAAGGCTAGGCTATGATACCACTTGTGGACATAATTAGGGTGGAAACACTAATGCGGACTTCATTTTGGAGGGAGTTTGCTAAAAAGCCTAAGACTCATCTAACATTGAATAATAAGAAACAATCACAAGTGCTTCCCTTTTTATGGCATTTTGGGCATGTTTTCTACCTTGACATTGAGCATGATTAGACTACTCAATTACCTCCTTGAAGGGTGGAATTAGGTCTTCTTTGGATCTAGGGTAGACCCACTAAAGTAGGGGATAAATTACAACACAATAAGGTGTGATAATAAGAAAATGACCATAGCCTAAGGCTTACATGCTGACTTTACATGCATGGACATTCACACTACGATCTCGTGCTAAAAGCCACACAACTTACATAAGAGGAAATTCTTAATATGCACAAACTGACATCAATTGTGAAGAACTAGCATCTCAAACCTGGCAACAAGAGAGCATGTACTCACATAATAGTGCAACGTCAAATGGCAACCAAAATGTGCAAAAAAGCAGCAATTGCCTAGATTGCATGACACTATGCAATCTCATGCTAAAAGCCACACAAAAAATACCTAGATACATATGCACATTCAATTTGCAAGTTGGAGACCTCGAGTTGTTTTGGTAGCTACGCCAATCACAAATGCTTTGATTGATTGTTTACTAGCTTTTTATGTAACTTCCATGAATGGCAAGGATATTGAATTGGTTACATATATGACGTGGCATTATAGCTAGTGCCTTATATTTAGCTCAAATTCTTTATAGTAGTACTTTCTTGGACAATGCTCTACTACTTGGCAGGGATATGTTTCATGCTTATTTGAAGCATATTTTAGATGGCATGCCCTTCCAACTAGCAAATTCTTTCCTATGCCACAGAGAGACTACTCTACAACCTGGACTTGCTTAAGCTTGTCTCAAGCTAAGCACGTAGTTTATTAACCAATCCCCACCCAGATAATTCCTTTCTAATTAACTTTTGCAACGGTATGATCAAAATGACAACTTTGTGGCATTTCTATGGCAAGACGTTTGTAGGCCCAAAGGCATGGATAGAATGGCTACAGAACCCTGTGTGTTAACTTGTTGGGGGTGCAAAACTTGTATTGCCTCCAATAATCATCGTACTCAATTATCTAACCTAGATATGGCAACAACTTTCTAGAAAGTGATGAAGCAAAACTTGTGTTGCCTTGAATAATCTCCATAAATAACTAGCTACCCTTGCTCGAAAATCGGTTTTTGAACCCTTATTGATGAATTGATATGCTGCCAAGGTTGCTCCGTACGTATGTATTGGTCGATACAATATGGTACATCCATATGGTATGGATTTGTACATTACATACTATATGGATCAGATCACGATCAATTTTCAATTTGAGAGGCAAAGAGATATAGGGTTAGGCAGGGAATTTGATGCTTTTTATGTCGTAAGGGGGTGTTTAAAAGTATGGGACTTGAGATCACATCCAATGCAATGGGTATAGTTCTCGTGTTTTGGATGAAAATGTTTATATATTATTATTTTAGTTGTTAAATGAAAAGGGCACTCCGTATCAATACCTGCCCAAATGGGTATGTACCTTTCCACCTTGGATTTGCAGATGATATAATCATAGATTACTGTAATGAACAACTTTGTCACACTAAGCTCAAAATCAAGTCGTCAAATAGAACAGTTTCTTCCATTTACATAGCCACAATTGATACTGTGACATATCGACTTTGCGAGGCGGCACAAACAATATTGACTTTGCGAGGCGGCACAAACAATAAGGACTTCCATTGATTCACTAGAGCAAAAAGTACAAAATACACAGCCTTCAATGCTCTAGTTCATTCACATGCCTATGACTTTGATAACCAAGGAATAACATCAATGGGCTCCGGAACAGTCTCCTCGGAATCAAGTAGCGATATCAAATTCTTGAAGAACTTGCCACCTCTCTGCCTGAGTGATAGTTGAGCTACTCCTACTGCAGCAGCCCTCCAATCAACATGAGGTTGCTCAAGGGTGCCCCCTACTGGAATCTGCACAGATGCTTTATGTTATACTTTAATCTTTTATGGTTACACATGTGAGATTATACGAATCATTACTGGATATCAAACCAAGCACGGCTATCACTCTCTACATGAAATGAGCTGTGGTACAACTACCATATTGTGGAACATTCAAAATTACACTAAATGTCTTGTTTAACAATGCTTTACCTTCAAGTAGTATCCTTCTGATAAATTCAATCCAAACAGATTGCTGATTGTCGCTGAGGGCACCGCCAAGATCATTTTCAGGGTCTCATCCTTCCAGTTCATAACTCCCCATGTTGCCACTGCAACCTTTCCTGTATGTCAAAAGAAAGACTTAGAACAGCTTATGGACATTAACCCAAGATTGCTAAAGAAGCAGCCTCTTATCTAAAAGGTAGATGGGATTGGCTTACTTTTCGTTTCCAGACTTTACATCTTGGGGGAATGAGATTGATCTAGCAGGTTTAAGCATTATGGAACTTGCAGTATGTGATGCTTTATTGGGAATGATATGGTTCTTCAAGTATTATGACACTATCAATGCTCGAGAGCGACAGGTCCCTTTGAAGCACATGGACGAGGAGAGATTGCTAGACATGAGCTTTGTTAACTGCTCATGTAGGAGCCAAGTAGACTCCAAAATGAAATAAAGAATTGAGGACATGAACAATAAATTTTGTTTCAATGGATATGAATGTATGATAATTATGAAAAGAAATAATGAGTGAATGATGACATAGTATGATGGCCTGCATGCTTGCATCATATTGCGAGATGGATGTTCAATTTGTTGACTTCCCAATCACCTTACACCATGGGGTGTTCAAAGAAAGATTACAAGGCCAAAGAGTCAGATTGGCCAGTTTGACACCTTTCATGCCCCTCAAGCTGAACAGAAGGCATTAGCATTTATTCAACAATTGACACACCCTTCTTTGCAGGAAATTTCATAGAAGCCTCTAGAGTTTTTAGGTTTCTTCTTTCTTGAAGGAAATGCTCAATAATGGCGGTCTATACTTCGTTGCAAGGCCAAGCTCCCTGAACATGGCTTGAATTTAAGAAACTGTTTGCATTTCTATAGCTGACAAGTTCTCTCAGCATCGAACCACTTACTATTTGAAGAAGGAGATACCCTCCAAGAATATGATCATCTTCTTGTAGCCTCATTTTGATTGGTTACTCTTGAAGAACAATTGGAAAAATATTGCTGCGGGCTGTCTCAAGAACTCAAGCACTATTTGCTTACAGAAGGCAACAAGCACTCAACAAATGATAGCCCATGCTCAAGATGCGTACAATCTCCTCGCAGTGAAGATGACTTTTGGAAAGAAGAAGTCCAAAGACCAGCCCAATAATCAGGACCAATTGTCACAAATTTGATGATGTGGCAAGCCTGACAAGCCGGACAACTAAAAGACCAGGACAAAATACGATGACGTGGAAAATTATTGGGTGACTTATTGACGTGGCATTTTGTAACGGAAGAGCACCGCGTGCCAACGGAAAAGAACATACGAGATCTCTTTAAGCACTTCAAAAAAACAGAATGGAAAGAGATGCACTGCACACGAGACACGGAGTGGTGGAGTTCCACCCCAAGAGAGCACTCGCCAAACCCTGGCGCCCCTTTCGGTATTTCTTTATATTGCTTCGACTTAGTACAATGCCAGTACTTCCTGCTCTGCATCTGACCGCGGTAGAATGCAAGAATATGAGCCCTTGGACCATATTTAAAAGCCCTTGGCCATGAAAAGAAGTACACTTGAAAAGCATCCGATCCTAAAAGATTTGATCTCCAAAAGCAAGCCAACCCCAGAATCTGGGAATTCCGTACAGGCCTGCCACGTCTGTAGCTGTCGGCACGTTTTGTGGCAGTGCCATGTCAGCAGGTCAGTGCGAATTGTGGGTTGTCCGTACAGGCCTGCCACATCATCAGCTTCATATGCATTCTTTTTCTAGTGTGTGTGGGTCTTGCTTTAATATTTTGGTCCCCATCGGATGGGGTCCCATAAGTTGATAAGAACTCTCTTAATAATTTGCCCCCACTCGGCAAGGATTTGTAAGTTGGTGAGAAGTTCTGCTTCTATTGCTTCTAGGGTTTAGGCCCCTTGGCCGAGATTTGTAAGTTGGCAGGATCTTCAGTGGCTTGACACGTCAACGGTTTGTGGCATCCCCCCTTCTTGAAAGAAGAGTAATCGTCCGCGATTACAGTATATTTGCAAAACAACTCAGGGTTAGCTCAAAAATATCCGAGGGTCATTCCCAGGGACAATCAGTTTTCTCATTTCATTTTGGACTTTCTGATATTTTGGCGCAATAAAAATAGCCATCTGTTTAGTCATTGAGAACGAGACGTCGTACAGGCATCACGCCAATCTGGTGGGAAATCTGAAGTAGCCGTATCTCGCAAAGTCTACGATAACCACTTTGGTATCTTGTCGGATCCCCCCCGAAAGATGGAGCTACCGTACATCTGTCTCTACATTGGTTGCCACAAACGAATGGCGTGGCATGCCTGAACTAGAAGATGTTTGGCCGGGAGGACACTTGGAGGGTTAACGTTAAAACCTAACCCCAAACAACTTGCAGATTATGGTCGAAAGGTGCAAAGGGGGGTAGGGTTAAAAACCTAACCCTACTAACTTACAGAACCCGACCGAGGGGCCTAAAACCTTTAAAAGTCAGTATGGCCCAAATTTGTGTGAATCATGTAGATGTGGCAACCAATCCCGGGTTTCGTGCTGACTGCTTGACGAGGCATTGTGCGGATTTCTGTAATTTACAAAACAGCCCGTGGGCGTTAGCTTTTGGAACAGAGCTCTTCATGTAACTCCCTTTGGCCAGGGGCCTTTACATAAGTGCTAGGGTCTCTCCTTTTGGCAGATTAGCTTGGAAGCACTCCGAGAGAGAGGACCCTTGGCCATTGTACCTTTGTGAAGAAATAATAAAGAAATACCGGAAGGGGTGCTAGTCTTTGGGGCCAGTGCATCTGTACGCGACGCGTACCATGTGCCAACGGAAAAGAACAGACGAGACAATTTTAAACATTGAAAGAGATGCACGACACACGAGACACGGAGTAGTGGAGTTCCACCCCAAGAGAGTACTTGGCCCAAACCCTGGCGCCCCTTTTGGTATTTCTTTATATTGCTTCAACACTTTACGGGGGGGGGGGTGGGGTGGCTCGGCTCTGCTATGCTCCTGCTCCCGCAAAGATGCTAGAGAGAGAGCCCACCCTCCTAGGCTCAAAAGTAGTACATGAAAAGCATCAACCTAAAAGCAAAAAAACAGCCAACACAAATCTGGAAATTATGTACAATGCCACGTCAGCAAGCTATCAGCGGGATTCGCGGAACCGTACAATGTCATGTGACAGTCAGCGTGATTTGCGGAAGTGTTCGTTCAGCAGCCATGTCATCAACTCCATACGCAAATTGACTTTTTGATGTGTGTATGGGACCGACTTTAATATTTTAATGTCCTTAGGCCCTAGGAAACTTGGGCCCCATCAGACGGGGTCCCATAAGCTGGGAGAACTTTTAAATTGGGATCTCCTTTAATGTTTGGCCCACTCGACGAGGAACTGCAAGTTCGTGGGAACTTCTACTGCTTCTACATCTTCTAGGGTTTAGGCCCCTCGACCAGGATCTACAGGTTGGCTCAGGTCTTCAGTGGCTTGACAAATCAACAATTTGTGACATCCCCCCTTCTTGAAAGAAGAGTAATCGTCCGCGATTACAATAGATCTGCTCAAAAATTTCCGAGGGTCATTCCAAGGGACATTCGGTTTTCTCATTCCAGATCAGAGCTCTCGATATTCCGGCATAGCAAAATTTGCCATCACACTCAGACCGCGCTGAACTTGAACGAGTGTCTCGATGCATTAAAATTACATACCTAGGAAATCTCACCCAATTAGGAATATTCAATGGTTGGCACATCACAATGCAACACAAATGCTCACATATGCATGTTACAAGACCCAACGAACAACGCCGTTGAGCACTCCTCCGAGACAGAGGGTTTGCAGCATAAAGCTACTCAATAACTACCTCGTCACTCTCCCTGCAAATAATATAAAAAAGTCCGGGCCATGAGCTCAAAGGACTGATACAACCAAACACTCCCCATACCATAGCCAGTGTCGCTTGAAGGTTTCAAGCATATAGCTAAACGCTCCCCAAACATCCCGTCTGCGTTGTTCAGAGGTTTTCCAGCATACAATGAAACGGTCCCTAGACATCACGTTTGCATCGTCTTGAGGTTTTCAAGCATACAATGAAACGCTGCCCCGTCGAAGACATTGCTCCTCCTCCCTTGCTGCAGCCAAGTGGGCCGTAGACTCTTGGAGAAAGAAACGAGTAAGGGGAGCAAGTCCAGAGGCCACTCTGTTAGTAGGAGAGTCAAGCGTGTCCAAGCCCGTTGTCCAAAGAGCCACCACTCGCTCTCTGAGCTCGGAGTCCAACAAGATCCTCTCAGGGATGCGTAGCATCGTGCTCCCCCTCCTTTGTCTATTTGTCACCATGAGGATCACTGGTGCATGGTCCGAAAAAGACGTCCCAGCCAAGATGCAAACTGACCCACCCAAGTCACAGATGTGGTCACTAGCATAAAAGCGATCTATTCGAGATAGATTCACTCCTCCCACTCCGCGGTCCGAGCGAGAGAAGGCAAAGCTGTCTGGGGGCCTCACAAAGCCAGAGTGCTGCCAACCTTCAAAGTCATACATAGCCTCTCCCAAGCTGCCAACTCAGCTCCGTGCACAGTAGCATTGCTACTTCCAACCCTGTTAGAGGGATCCTCCAGCATGTTGCAGTCACCCCCAATGCACCATTGCTCTGTATCCAACAGAGACTCTACAATGTGAGACCAAAACTCTGCACGTACACTTGCCACATTGGGCGCATAGATGTTCAGGAAGCCAAAGAGGAGCCCTGAATCTGCATAGTTATCCACTGAGCCCTGCCAGACACAATAATACCTCTGCCCACAATGGCCTGCTGCCAAGAGTCCGCAATAGTCATACATACCCCTCCTTGGATACCACGTGGTCCAAATGTAGCCGACCAAAATGTCTCAAACCGCCCATGCAAAAGCTGATCACATCGTCTAATGCGGCTCTCACAAAGATGATGCTCCTGTAGCATAAGAAGGTCAATCTCTTTGCCCACAAGGGATCGTTGAAGTTCCTGACGCAATCGACCCCGATGACGCTGAAATTGTGGTCCACCTAATCCCTGCACGTTCCATGAGACAATCCTCATGGGGAATGAGAGAGAACTCATGCTACAACAGCTCGCGTAATAAGATATCTAATTTTGTACTCTATTACATAGGGTAGAGAGTTCCTGACTGATCGGGACCACCCGTCTCGTAGGCCTTGGGCGAGCCAAGCCCCCACTTTTCACCCCGCACTCACACAGAGTCTTTGTGTGGCTTAATTACTAACACATTGTTGTTCAACACTTATGGTTCCTTTTTTATATTTCCTCGACACAAGTTCCTTAAGACAATCCCTTCAAATCAGCACCAAAACATTATCTTTCCTAGGAAAAAGTACTCAACAAACAATACTTCATTAAAAATTCCAATGTCCTGGAGTCGTGAGGACCTCCAGGGAGTGTTAACTTCACCCGTTGTCAACTGACTGCCCATACAACCAGTCCATGATCCACCCAATTCCTGGAATAACTCTCCGGGTAAAATCATGTATCCACCGCATCAAAAGCAAGCCATGGACATATCCACTGCATAAAAAGCAAGTCGTGGATTTAGCTCCTGCGATAACTTCGCGAGCTACCGCACTGTGATCAATAGGGGGTTCAGACTAAGTCGACATTAGAATAATGAATGAAATTTGGTTGAGATAGTTTTTCCTAACAACCATTCTTCCTACGTCAAAACAGTCTTTCCATAAAGCATTTATTTCCTATTTAATTTAAACTTAAATTTAGATAAGAACCATTAAAGTACTAATGCTGTTGTCTCAGTTGGATTTTCAACATATTTCGAGGAGTTTAGACATTCCTAAAGTTATCATAATGCAATGCTTATGTAAGTTACAAAATAAAATCAACCCTAACTCATGAATTTTCTCCTCGTTGCTTCGTGAGATAGCCGGATTTCCCTCTCTCATTGGTACTTTACCGTTGGTTACCAAGTTGCTAGTTCCCGCCTCGCGGTCGTTAGCACCACCAAACCGAGTTCTTTTGGGAGCCATTTCTCACTACTAGGATTAGTTCTTTCGAAAAAACGAAGAGACTATGTGTGGTACAAAAATTCCCACAACAACCAATGAGAAAACTTAACAAGGATAGCCTTAATCTTATACTTAATACTAAGCTGATTTTCAAGCTTTCACAACTATAAGTATGCAAGCAACGAGATGATTATGTCTTAATTACTCATAAGATCACACTAAGATTATCATAACCAAGACTTCTCCCATATGTAATATAAGATAAAGATTATTGCACTAACTAGATGCATCTATATATCACACAATGATAGACTATAACCATGGAAATACCAACTGTAGTAAATGATTAACTTCCGCACTATCATACATAAATTATGCATAATTTACTAGTGCAAAGCAGAATTCTAACTATGCATCTTTTAGTATGCAAGATTTCTCATAATTTTGCCTTGATTTCATGGATAAATCAAGGTTTTTATCACCTTAATTATGCCTCAATTTGGGTGCATAACAAAGAGAAAAAGATTCACCATATCTTACAGAATCATAGGTGAAAGAGCTTTACAACATAATTATGCACATGTAGCGCGGATAATGTGTCGTGCTCTCTACAGTGTGGGTGCCCCTCAGTGCAATGTGCGTGACAATCTCACTCAAACAAATGAAAACTCTCTCAAACAGAATGAAACACAGAAACAACGGATAACAACACAAAAACAATGGATAACAACAGAGACACAACAGTGGACCAGAACATGTGGACTCGACTAGCTCCAAGAACCATGTACAGACTCTGATGTGGCAGCACACTCAGCTCCAGCCCAGGACTCACAGGTACAAATGGGGCGTCGAGGCTCAGATGTGCAGGGATGGTGAAGCAGAGCTCTGTGTAAGACTTTCTCTAGACGACTACGTGCAAGATCAGATAGAACTGCCCCAAACACGACTACTCATATGTACAACCATAAGAGCCACCAACGGCCCATAAATGTCCAGCCAACTAAGTCTATCTCCAAACTGAGTGGTGGTGGTGACCTGGCCACGATGTCCACTAGACCACCGTAGGTACCCTACCACGTGTCACTCCCAGCCCAAAGGGTCCGTCCAGTGTGAACCAGACCAACTGTAGCTAACTGTCCAACTGCCTGTCCTGTGAAGTGACACTGTAGCCCTGCTACAGCACAACATACTTTAACTAACAATGATAATTATGTGTATAAACTTATGCTCAATTAAGAAAAAATAGATATACTTAAGAAGCAAGGTGTTCTTTAATCCAACAATGGAAATACAATCAACGGATGGAAACCATCGACAATACCTCACATGGATTATAATAGAGAATAGATTGCTTAATGCTGTAGCCAGCTAGTATAATTAAGCTCAACATAGGAATCCTCTAGAGAAAAGAGGTTATAGAGCAATAGGATTAGCATAAACATAATTTAATCACCCGGTTAAGATCTCCTGTGTGTACTATGTGATGTAGAGAAGGCTTCATAAAAATCCACTCTAGCAGCAGCACTTCTATGCACTATCTTGGGGATTGTGTCACCTCTAGAGAGGGGTGAAACGCTTCTTATATAGCCTCCTAAGGGAGGTTCGATTTGGGAAGGCTTCTTCTAAGGTTGGAGAGTCACCACATGTACAACCAAGGTCTTGCTAGGTATGGGGTTCTCTTGGTGAGGTGTCCAAGGGGTAAGGTCCAATTTCCTCTCTTACACACTCTCCCTCTCACACAAATCAAATGCTCCAAAGAAACGTAGTGCTCCATTTTTTTGAGGTTCTAGAGAGGTGAGGTGTTGGTCAAGCCCATGCTCAATTGCCCATGCTATGCAACACCTCACTCTTGACCCATGCTCCACCTTATCTAGGCCAAGCTTAACCTCCATGCTACACTCTCCATGCTTAACCTAACACTTGTCACAAGACTAGCTATGCACATGACGCATGGCCATACATGATGGAGACACATGCCCATGCATCCCATGACCATGCATGCACATCCACATTCATGCCATACATACCTTAGAAAATGCTAACCTTAAGCTAACTAGACTTATACTAACCCAAATTCAATTCTGAAACTTACTAACTCGAGAGAGACCTGCAGGTAACAGATACGACAATTTGCCATACATAGCAGCTTTCTACGTCCGAATCCTATTTTTAAGGAAACCTGGGTCGGTGTATAGTTTGTCGAGCCGGTCTGTTCTAAACTATACCGGATGTCAAAATTTTTCACAAAAATTGAATTTGACCAGAATTAAAAGTTCTACAAGGATCACAACACAAAAATGACATCTGATCACTGAAACCTGCTAAAAATAGCATCTTTTGCCAAACTGATATTTAGGCTTAAAATTTTACATAGGTAACCCTCTTCTAGGGCAAGTAGAGACCTTACATTGTACCCAACGTGAAAGAATTGAGATGCCCTTATCTCAAGGGTAAGTCTGGGTAATCACTTTGAAGCATTAGTTGATCTTCCCATGTTTCGTCTTCTTCTGGAAAATCCTTCCACTTGACTAGATGTTCGATGACGTTCCTATTCCTTAGTTTCCTTTCCCAAGTCTCAAGGATGTAATCAGGTTGTAGCTCGAGAACGCTTTGAGTAGGAATAATGACTTGTTCTGCATCTACTAGATGATCGGGATTGGGAATATAGGGTTATAACTCCACTGAACTTTTCTGATCCAACTATTAAAGTGGAGGCCTCAAAGCAAATGTTAGAAGACATGGAAGCGCAGACTAAAGCAATTCGCAAGGATATTCAAGCAGCTCAGAACAGACAGAAACAGTATGCAGACAAGAAAAGATCTGAAAGAATTTTTAAGTAAGGGGATAAGGTATTTCTCAGGGTTAAACCTAAGCGGAGTAATCTATCCTTAAGAAAATTCAAGAAACTTAGCCCAAGATACTGGACCTTATGAGATTGTAAAGGTTGTAAGTGACCAAGCTTACAAGTTGCAGTTACCCTCAAACCTTAAAGTTCATGACGTTTTCCACGTGAGTTTGCTTAAACCCTATATTCCCAATCCCGATTATCTAGTAGATGTAGAACAACTCGTTATTCCTACTCAAGGCGTTCTCGAGCTACAACCTGACTACATCCTTGAGACTCGGGAAAGAAAACTAAGGAATAGGAACATCATCGAATATCTAGTCAAGTGGAAGGATTTTCCAGAAGAAGACGCAACGTGGGAAGATCAACTAACGCTTCAGAGGGATTACCCAGACTTACCCTTGAGATGAGGGTATCTCAATTCTTTCACGTTGGGTAGAATGTAATGTCTCTATCTACCCTAGAAGAGGGTTACCTATGTAAAATTTTAAGCCTAAATATCAGTTTGGCAAAAGATGCTATTTTTAGCAAGTTTCAGTGATCATATGTCATTTTTGTGTTGTGATCCTTGTAGAACTTTTAATTCTGGTCAAATTCAATTTTTGTGAAAAATTTTCAAAAATAGAAAATCTTTGATCCCCGGTATGGTTTACGATCGATCGGCTCGACAAACTGTACACCGACCCAGGTTTCTTTAAAAATAGGGTTCGGACGCAGGAAGCTGCTATTTATGGCAGGTAGTCGTATCTATTACTTGCAGGTCTGTCTCGCGTTAACAAGTTTCAGAATTGAATTTGGGTTAGTATAAGTCTTGTTAGCCTAAAGTTAGCATTTTCTAAGGTATGTATGGCATGAATGTGGATGTACATGCATGGGCATGTGTCCCCATCATGTATGGCCATGGGTCATGTGCATAGCTAGTCTTGTGACAAGTGTCACGTCAAGCATGGAGAGTGTAACATGGAGGCTAAGCTTGGCCTAAATAAAGTGGAGCATGGGTCAAGAGTGAGGTGTGGCTTAGCATGGGCAAGTGAGCACGGGCTTGACCAACATCTCACCTC